>NC_090328.1:76014856-76322521 GCF_035084215.1 Heptranchias perlo
TTGGATAAATTTCTTTATAATGAAAAAAAAGCTTTTACAGTCAGAAAGAATGAGCTTGAGAAATACATTGTACACTAATTGCTGAAGGTTAAAAAACAAGACAGTACCTACCTCAACAAAGAGTTTATCATCAGCATTCAACTAGTTAATGTGTTTTGAGAATGCAAGATAATTATACATAAAATGATAGTTCTCGCAAACATAACCAAGTGAATGGGTGCAGAACAAGTGAGATAGATTTTTAAAAAATCTTTCCCGTTACTGCTATTAGAAAATAATAGACCAGCATCACCATGGCAACCTGCACAAGGGGTCACCACTACACCTTTCATATAATTGCAAGAGATTTGATAAAAACAGCTTTATAGAATTCTGGGGTGCAAAATGAAAACACCTCTACAACAAAGACGACTATTATTAAACACCATCTGTTGAATTGAAGGAGACTGCAGCTGTTTTTAGAGGGTGCTTGTAAGCTATGTGGGTATGCTCAGAATTTTAATGTTTGTTTACAACTGATGTGAAACTTCAAAATGGCGTCCGTGTGCCATTAGCCAATTTCAAAGCAAATAAAATGCCAGCACAAATTTCAACGCACAAATGATTTAAGTGTGAATTAACCTCATGAGTTGTTCTGTGCTTCAGAAAGGGTGCAATTGATATTTAAAATCTGCAATAAATAGAGTTGATCACTATGGTTAGTTCTTTAATAATTGTTCTTATTGCCATCTCCGTGCAGGATGTGCATGTTCAATAACTGCTAATTTCACAGCGGGCCATATTCAGACTTCCCGTATCCTGGGCAGATAAAAGATTATTACCAGCCAAGGCATCTTCTCACAGCAATCCTTATCTTTACAAGGCTTCCCACCATCGTGAAATATTTACTCCTATTTTAAAAATGCTTAACTTGTTACTAAAAGCAGGAAAGTAAGATAAATGTGTTATTGAAGAGGTGGTATTAATCTGCACATTCTGCCTGTGGTATCCTGTGCTTGCCACTGGTCCTTGGTCATTGTGCAGTAGCAAAAAATTTATGACCACTAGTCATTGTCGCCTAATCACTACTTCTTTAATTTCATCTTTTCAACAATGATCATGCTCTGCTCTTTAAATCTTGACCCTTCACTTAGATTTCTTAATTTTAAAAAAATAGATAACATGTATTCTCACCCTACACAAATGAATTCTAGATTTATTTTTTTGTATGTAATTTTCTTTTCTTGTAAATTATCTCCCATGTTGGTACTGCTAATGCGCCCTGTAGCCAGGCAGCAGTAACTGCCTAGGTATGACTCTCTTCCAAATTCTCTTGCTCCTGCAAGGAAATGCCGGAGCATCCACTCGGTATTTTCCCATGCCTTTACAGTCCGGAGGGGAGCTTGCATTACACCTCTGCCTCCCCCTTTGCTACTCCATGGCCTGGACTTTCATTGGCTGCTTTTTTGGGTAGTATGGGGCGGTCTGGCAGATAAAATGGGGCAGAGATGCCTTCCGCTGAAACTCCATCCCAAAAAATGGACACCACAATTTCTTAACACTGAGCCGCTCACCCAAAGCCCGTCCCGACGCAAGCACATGAAGGCAGGTGCGTGTAACGTAATCGTCCCTGGGATTTTATTGATGTTTCACCCATTTATTGCCTCTGAAAAACACCACCGATATAAAATAAAAACCAAAAATGCTGGAAACACTCAGCAGGACAGGCAGCATGTGTGGAAAGAGAAACAGTTAACATTTCAGGTCAATGACCTTTCACCAGAACCTTTCATCCACCAATATAAAGATGGTGATTTTGAGTCCAGTACAATCATCAGAGCCCAGTCGGGCAGGGTTCAAATCGGCCGTGAGGTCACTGCAGCCCTCAACTTCTTTGCCTCTGACTCCTTTCACAATGTAGTCTTCAGTTTATGCTTAAGCGTAACTGATGGCAAGTTTACTACAGCAAACATTTTCATCACTTTCCCATGGATATTCAGAAGCAGCACAATAGTGCTCTGGGGTTCGCACACATTGCAGGCTTCTTATGCATGCTTTTATATTGTGGCACTCCTCCATTCCCCCCAATCTTTGCTCCTGCACAGCAAGTGAGAGGCTTGTTGCCTGAAGACAAGAGTTATCCCTTGCACACTTGGCTCATGACTCTTCTCAGGAACCCACACTAAGAGGCCAAACTGCACTACAATCAAATCCATGAGTCAGCTAATGCCCTCATCAAGCAACAGTTCCGATGCCTGGATAGGTCTGGTGGCTTCCTGCAATACAGTCTATAAAAAGTGTCCCGTATGATTGTGGTTTGCTGTATGATTTGTAGCTTTGAGCTGCAACGGGGACAACGCTTGGAGCCACCATTGGATGAGGACCTTTTGCATGTTGAGGGAGACAACACTGATGGCATAGAGGATGCCAAGGAAGCAGGAGGAATCCACAAGTCCTCTGCTCCCCTGCATTAATAGTCATCTCCAACATGTCTCCCAGTCCTTCCAACCTCAAATAAACTGCACTGATATTCACCAACATTGATATTCACATCAACTAACATTGCAGAATCACCAATTGTTACAGAAACACTCTCTGCACACAAATATTTCAAAAGAGTTTTTTGTTTTACTGGCTTGCACAGAAATCTACAAACTAATTATCACCCTGGTGTGAGCCCACATGATGGCTTAAGCGCACTCTTACCTGCTCCATTGCTACTACCGGGTGCTCCACCAGCGGCTGCAGCATGGGAAATGGATGTCTGCTGTGGTTCAGTCAAGTTCTCATCAGATGCTTGCAGTGGACGCCTCTAGGAGCTCGGGCCGGGCTGCAGGCTGCACGTAGTTTGACATCTGCCAGGGCAATTGGTCCCAACTGACTTTCTGGAACCAGGGCAAGCATTGGTTCAGGGGGGTCACAAGGGTCCAGATGTGCTATCATCTTGAGAGATGGCAACATGTTCCCTTCTCTTTGCACCTGGTACCCTGCTACCAGGCTGCAGTTCTCCACATGAACTGACCTGGGGGATAGCACTCCCTAGGAGATCAGTGATCCAGTGATTCCTTTCCCTCACCCAGCCCTTGCCAGAACTGCCACTGGCCACTCCTTCCCTGCCCACCATCATGAAAATTCCAGTGTGGGGGCGGGGGGTGGGGTGTTGTAGGCCCCGGGTGGATTTCCCTCCAATTTGCCTGCATTGCTTCCTGGAGCTGCCATGGATAAGGTGGTAATAAGACTAGGGAAGCAGTTGTAACAGCTCTGAGGTGTCCCTATGGAGAAAGCAAGTCTTGTGGTAGCCTCTTCTCCCTCCATTCCACTTGCTCGCACTTATCTGCTTAGAGACCCGGTCTTGGCTAAGGCCATCAGTGGGGCATCTGGTTGGATCTTTGGGGAATTTCTGCCCCTTTAACGATGCTCCTGGTTCTTCCGGTGCTGCGGCGGTGACCCTGCGGTGACCCAGTAGTGACCCTGCCGCAGTACCACTGGGATTTTTCCAATTTTGCACTGACGAGTTCCCTTTTGATGGCAAGAATCTCTCCAGGAGCTTGCCATGCATACGTAATGAACCTCGACACAGAAGAATGAGTTGGGGTAGGGGTAGATATGGAAGGACGGGAGAAAGTCCCACTCTGTTGTAGCTCTGACCCAAAGAGGAAAACTCCCCCTCTCCCCCACATAGCAAAAAAACTCTCAATAACATACCTCTTTTTGTGGAACATTCTTTGCATAGCCCCCAAAGATAGACCCATAGAGAAATCTATTACATTAGCAATTATTTATTTCTATTTGTATTTTACAAAACATGCTGTGGATTAGTCTAGATCGCGAACCGCAGAAATGATCAGGTCTATTGTGATTTATCACGTATTATGGATGTCCACAGAAACGCAGGGTTCTGCTACATGCCAGTGCTGCCTGAGGGCGCTAGAATGCCACTTTCCAAAGCAGAAGTACACTTCAGTAAGAAAGCCCTTTATCTTATAATGCTATGATAAATAGCCATTAGCAACAAAGGGATTATAAATATAAATAGAATAATGCACAAACACCAACTGAACAGGAAAACTACATCTTAGAGTTTAAAGGTGATGCCTTGAAGAAACCATTTCTGCAAAATAAGGAACTAATTTGCACCAGGCTACCCACACTGTTGACTTTGCAGCCACTCTTCACAAGGACATTTTGACCAGACAAGAGAAATTTCTCATTTTGTCCTTCAATCCATGGGCTTTGGCATTTTATTTTATAGAAGCAGCACACCACAACCTGAAACTGATTAGCTGGATTCATTCCAGTTATTGGGTGAATCTGTCCAAACAGCTTGATTTCACATCTCTTCGATTTCGATATTTGCTTCAGTATGCATGCCCAATATCAATACGTGGGCCTCCAGGATTGGCCATATCTTACTCAGCTCTTGATTTTGCAAGTGGTACATCATTATGCAAATCGCTGAATGGGAAAGGTGGAACAAATTATTTTCAGTGGAAGGTGCTTATTATGGTGGAGCCATTGCTGCTCATATGTCAAAACAACAAGCTGAACCAGTATGTGGGTATAACACTGCTGCCAAAGTATCTTCTGCTCTATTTGCAGTTCCCGATCAACAAGCTGAAGCTAACTCTTAATTCCTCCTTCATTCTATAAGTTTTCTGGAATTATTCATTCTTCTAAAAAAAGCAACAGGTTTTAGTGAAATGCTCAATCTTATTATCCTATTCCTTGCCTACTTTGTTGGAGATGACTGAGGGCTGGGATCTCTACTGGGATTTGCCCAGAGCCCTTGTCAAGAATCCCTCTCCTCTCACACTGTCCACCTTGTACTAAAGGAACTTTCTGCCATAATTTTGTCCTTTGACACATATTCAACATGAAACATTCTTTGATTGAAATATACATAATGAGAAATTACTGTTTGATATCAGTGCATGGACACTCAATTTGTATCAAGTTCCATTGTCCACCAATCTAATGGAGGCATTAACCCATTTAAAATAAACAGGTTAATGCCTCCATTAAAATTGTGGAAAGAGAAATGTCAAATGAATGTGTTAAGATTTGCATGTTAATGTTGTAAGGCGTAATTTGCAGGTTATAGAGTACTAGCTTGACTTGTTGTTTTGTAAGGACCATAAAAACATTGACAATGGGTATGAGACATGCAATCTCAAGCAGGAGTAGTGATAAAATGATAATCCATATTGCCTTCACAGATACATGGACCAAGGCAGATCATATTCCAGTTTGTGCAATCCTGCTTAAAAAAAACAATAAGCTGAATAAGTTACCACCAAATCTTTTGCAATCTAAAGTGAAATAACATTCTGAAGCTGTAACTAAACTGAATTCTGAAGATTAAAATCAACCACCACTGTCGCCTCTGCTCATGCTACACAATGTGATTAGTTGACTAGACAGATTAATTTTGCTAAAGTTTTATTTTATTAAAGTCTTTATTCACGGTACCAGAGCTAAATGGTGATCTACATTCACATGCAATGCCGGAAACATTTAAGCTGGTTCAATTGACCACAGCTGTAATGCCTTTTCCTTGTGTGTTTTTTTAATAGCTCAGCTTGAGTTCTGCTTCCAAAAACCACTGCAGACTGACCTAGGATTTAGCTCAACCTTGAAACTCATTCCCTTCCCAATTTCTTCCATTGTTTCTGCCCCTTCAGCAACTATTTGGAGTAGCCATTGGACCACATTGTGCCAATTTTACGGGTGTAAAACAGGCGCAACGAAGGCCATTTTCGGGGTGCAATGTCTCACGCCCGATCAGCACCAGGGGTATGGGTGCTGCTATATTGGCTTAGACAGTTGCCCACCCACCTGAAACTGACGTTATGCCCCTTAAATGAGGTGCCTAATGCGGGTTTCAGAACCCCTCTACTGGAACGGCGTGCAATGAGCGGAGCTGGCTTTGGGCCATCACTCGGAGTCTGCACGGCACCTGTTCCGACCATTTCCAACTTAAACTGGCAATTGGGGTCCTAGGGCCAAGATTACAATATTAAAAGCAGCCTACCACCTGAAACAGGCAGGCGCTTTAGGCACCTAGCGATAGGCCCCTTTCAAAATGGTGCCGGCGGCATTGTCAGGGTTAACGGGGCAGAAAGGTCACCAACTCCATTTAGAGGCTAGACGATATGAGTTAAAATCAATCCTAGTGGCACAGAGCAAGATACTGAGAGTATAATACTAAAAAGCAATAATGAGAGAATCAGTTCAGAAAGGATTTAAAATATCCTTCTTCATAGTATCATAGTAGTTACAGCAGAGGAGGAGGCCATTTGGCCCATCGTGCCTGTGCTGGCTCTTTGAAAGAGCTATCCAATTAGTCCCATTCCCCTGCTCTTTCCCCATAGCCCTGTAATTTTTTTTCCCTTCAAGTATTTATCAAATTCCATTTTGAAAGTTACTATTGAATCAGCTTCCACCACCCTTTCAGGCAGTGCATTCCAGATCATTACAACTCGCTGCGAAAAAAATGTTTCCTCATGTCGCCTCTGGCTCTTTTGCCGATCACCTTAAATCTGTGTCCTCTGGTGACCCTTCTGCTTATTTACTCTGTTAAAACTGTTCATGATTTTGAACACCTCTATCAAATCTCCCCGTAACCTTCTCTGCTCTAAGGAGAACAACCCCAGCTTCTCCAGTCTCTCCATATAACTAAAGTCCCTCATCCCTGGCACCATTCTAGTAAATCTCATCTGCACCCTCTCTAAGGCCTTGATATCCTTCCTAAAGTGTGGTGCCCAGAATTGAACACAATACTCCAGCTGAGGCCTAACTAGTGTTTTATAAAGGTTTAGCATAACTTCCTTGCTTTTATACTGTATGTCTCTATTAATAAAGCCCAGGATCCCAAATGCTTTTAACTATATTCCCTACACGTCCTAACAAGTGACAATACTTTTGCATGAAACTAATCTTTCACTGACTTTTATGATGCAATGTACATAGATGACATGATGTGCCAGTTCAGACCTTCAGTAAACACATGATCAACCTGTAATGTGATTAATGCCATAGGAATTCTTTCATGTTACAGCCTGTCTTTTGAAGTTAGCTTTCGCACCTTGTAAAATGGAGCGCTAATGTCAAGGTATTACCATCGTCTGGCAAACATTTTCCTTTAATGGTTCAGAAAAATTAAATGTGTCTATTCCACTATCTGTCCAACTGCATACACTAACATTTCAAATAGTCTGTTTATTTTTGATCCATGACAGTGATTGTAGCAGCAATTCCAGCTCGGTGGTTAAAAGGCAAACAGCATACGAACTACCCAGGCCTTTCAAAGTACTTATGATTTCATTAACTTGGGGCACTGGGTTTTTGGTCCAGTTCCACTGTCTTCAGTTGTCAACACTTGCAAATAAGCACTTGGACTCCATTCCTGTTGTTGGAGAACTCAAGGCAGCGCTGACTGGTAAAACCCTAAGCTATGGAGAGAATATTGGCAGATAGCAGACTAGTATAGTTAGCAGGTTAACAAGCAAGACTGTCGAACTTGACTAACTGTGCCCAGCCAACCTGCATACCAGGGTGATTTTGTGCAACTCCATTATCCTATTCTTTTCAGATTTTAATTATTAATTTTAGTTGTTCAAATCAATTATTATCAGCCCAAAAGTCAAAATAGATTGTTTTAAAAATTGCGTGCCGCAGTAGGTTCCACTTTGGAAGATGGATTCAAATCGAGCCCAAAATAATGAATGCGAAGTCTGCTCTGATGGCTCTAAGGGTGATAAGTGAATTTGGTCAGTGTCAAGAAAATTCCTAGTAGATGAGAGTTCCCAATAGAAAATTGTTCAGAATTCACTACAAGTAATTGGCAGTAAATTAACATCTTAAATAGAGATGTTACGGTGCCTGCCCAAAAATCCAACTCTGAAAGTTATGCATTATACCCCATCTCACCAAAACAGTGCAGATTTTTGGCCCCCCTTTCCCTTCATGTTTCCCTGCCACCTCTTAATCCCTTGCCCCATCAACCTTGGGAAAGACTGTCGTTGAATTGAGTTGCATTTTAATGCTTTCTAGAAGCTTTCTGAAATCCCCCTCCCCTTGTGACACACTCCTTTAATTCTCCCCATCCCTTTGAATCTCATTTACATGCAATGTTCCTCTCCTACCAGTGCTGTCATCCTTAGATCCACCTGAATTTGTAGCTGGAGTTGTGAACAATTGGAAATGAGTTAAAGCTGGAGAACTGAGTGCTATTTGTACTTGAGATTCAGGGAACTCTTAAAGCAGTGAAAACCAAATTAGATCTGACTTACACCTCAAGATGAAAATTAGCCCCCATATACAGTAAACCACATATCTTTGTGAATATTGTGGTACTGCTGAGCCAACTGTTCTCCAAAGGGATTGTGTGTATAAGAAACAGCACATTTCGTGTGTCAGCACTTCAGTTTACCTTGCTGTGTGCACAAAGATAAATTAGGCTTACAGAATCCTTATGAAATCTGTATTCTGCCTTCACTGAGGAACAAGATTGCTCACTTCCTTTCTGAGAAATACTCTATGTCAAATTCTATAAGAAGAATTGAAAGGAACTTGCCTGATTTGTTTGTTTGATTAATTCTTTGTGAAGTGTTTACAGACTTTTGGTTCTGTAGTTCAATATCTCGCTTGTACTGCTTGCATCATAAATAACTCTAACCATGGATAAACCTGTTCATAGTTTAACTGGTTACAAAAAGTATCTGGCATGGCTGATATTATCTGTCTTCTGAAATGATGTGAGATGTAGTTGAAATCTATTATGCAGCGGCAAGTTTACAATAAAGAGAGAGGCTGGCAGATTATATCCCATATACTCAACATGTAAGGTCAAAATATGGATCTATGGAAACTCCCCTTTGTAATGAGAACATGTTAAAAAAAAAGGTATTGGGAGCAAGCTTGAATTATAGCAAGTGTAAATTGTAAAACATTTTAAAACTACAAAAATATGGTTTGAAAAAGGGAACGAGGGTTATTCAGTTTAATACTGCTAGAAGAATTTGGTGGAATCTACCTTGCTCATAGATATGCAGAAGCTTTTTCTGAGTTGTGATAAGAACATAAGAAATACGAGCAGGAGTAGGCCATACGGCCCCTCGAGCCTGCTCTGTTGGTTTCTCTGACGATGATTGTGCTGAATGTTAATCTGTTAAACTGCAAACACAAATCTGAAAAAAATCTTTCATCTTTCACAGTCCTGTTTGGATGAGTGGATCAGTCTCAAGAATTTGACAGTCAAGAGAGGCTATTTCCCCTGGCTGGAGAGATTTACAAGAATGTTGCCAGGGATTAAAAATTGCAGCTACAAGGAGAGATTGGATAGGCTGGGGTTGTTTTCCTTGGAGCAGAGGAGGCAGAGGGGAGACTTGATTGAGGTGTACAAAATTATGAGGGGCCCAGATAGAGTAGACAGGAAGTACCTGTTTCCCCTAGCAGAGAGCTCAAGAATTAGAGGACATGGATTTAAGTTGATTGGCGGAAGGATTAGGGGGGACATGAGGAAAAACTTTTTTACCCAGAGGGTGGTGTGTGAATGGAATTCGCTGCCTGAATTGATGGTAGAGGCAGGGACCCTCAACTCTTTTAAAAAGTACCTGGACCTGCACCTAAAGTGCTGTAAGCTGCAGGGCTACGGACCGGGTGTCATAGAGTCATAGAGTTATACAGCACGGATAGAGGCCCTTCGGCCCATCGTGTCCGCGCCGGCCATCAAGCCCTGTCTACTCTAATCCCATATTCCAGCATTTGGTCCGTAGCCTTGTATGCTATGGCATTTCAAGTGCTCATCCAAATGCTTCTTGAATGTTGTGAGGGTTCCTGCCTCCACAACCCTTTCAGGCAGTGAGTTCCAGACTCCAACCACCCTCTGGGTGCTGGAAGGTGGGATTAGAATGGGCACCTGGTTGTTCTTCAAGCCGGCACAGACACGATGGGCCAAATGGCCCCCTTCTGTGCTGTATCTTTTCTATGGTTCTATGGTTCTATGGAGAGTCTAGAACTAAGGGTCATAGTCTCAAGACAAGGGGTCAGACGGTTAGGACCGAGATGAGGAAAAACCTGTTCACTCAGAGGGTGGTGAATCTTTGGAATTCTCTACTCCAGAGGGCTGTGGATGCTCAGTCATTGAGTATATTCAAGACTGAGATCATAGATTTTTGGACACTAAGGGAATTAAGGGATATGGGGATAGGGCGGGAAAGTGGAGGTGAGGTAGAAGATCAGCCATGATCTTAGTGAATGGCGGAGCAGCTCGAGTATGGCCTACTCCTGCTCCTATTTCTTATGTTAAGGTGATCACATGCATGTAATGGGAGTAAGATGAGGAAACCGGTGCAGATCGGTGGCTCTTATCTTCAAAGTCTCATACATAGGCCTCTGAATTGCTCAACTCACAATCCTGTTGGTTACACAGGGATCGGACCCGACAATGCCCTCCAGCACTGACCCCACCAGAATTTGCATAGTCAGTCAGGTGGGACTTAATTTGCTTGGGGCTGGCAGGCACAAGCACCACTTCGGGTGCATCTCTGGTACCCGTCTTCTCTAGCAACCACCCCTCCAAACCCTGGCCATGGTGATATCAACCTCTAAGCAAAGGGGGATAATCTGGAATAATTTTTCAGAAAAAAAGTTAAAATCTCCAGGGGCCCAGACTGCTCGCCTGATCTAGGCCCACCTATGTCCTGGTGGAGACCAGTATGCTACCACATATTTGGCATACCAGCTGCCACTATGATGCCAGGTCTCTCTGAGGAGTGGGAACTCTCAGCTCAGGGAGTCTCTACTCCTTTCTGGCTCCACCCCAGGCTATCATTTACTTTGTAATGGGTAGATGGAAGTTCCTCGCTTTACCTGGCATTGAGGAAACGCCCTGAAATGTCAGACACTTGGCACAACTAGGTCTCTATCGTTTTCCTGGGGGTTCTCTGAGAAATTGGGGGGGGCATAGGGGGTCATTTTAACTTACCTCACCCAGTGGGAAGCTGACGGGAACAGATTGCCCCCCCCCCATTTTACACATATGGGAGGCAAAATCAGGCGGGGTGTAAAGTTACTGCCATAATATTTAGAAGAATCCAAAATTAGCAACCATGTTTGTTGAACCTACAGCCACTTCCAACACTATGAAAAAGTAAAAAAGTGTCCAAAACTGTTTCAAAGCTAATAAAAGATGAGAGAACACAATTTAATAACTCAATGTAGGTTCATATTATCCATCCTGGAGCACCTACTGGAACAAAGAAAGGTCACAGGTTTCAAGGCAACAGAATATGAGGTCTGTAGCAACATAGTATTGTCCCAAAGGACTGAGGTCAAGGAGTTGGTTTCATATGATGTCCATTTGAAAAAGATCTCACGGGAAATTAATTGCTATTCAACCTTCTTCATCCAAGTAATTTCAATTATATAGATACTCAAGGGTATGACAGACAGTTTTAAAAACAGGTATGTGCCCTGATCTCTTGAAGTATTTATTTTCTATGGAATTTTAGAGGTGCTTTAACTTCTTTATTCAAGAATAAAAATATAATCCACTCACATTGATCAACTATGACTTTTAAAACTACTGTTCTATCAGATAAGGTCCTTTTTTTTATTTATAATTACTTGATTAAGGAGGTATGGATGACTCAAGACCTATTAAATACAATTCCCACAGGGAAGAACCAGCCAGAGCCTTGCAAGCAGCGGTCAGTTTTCTCGGGCCTAAAGCAGCTAAACCAATAGTCCTCAAAGGGATCGTTGAAAGCTGCCACAAAAAGAGAAGTAAAAAAAAGGACTTTCCTGAATGTGGATCCAAGAGGAGCAGAAGTGCTGCTGCCGGCCATCCCCCACCCAATCTCTCCTTCCGGACTCACCATGGGCCCGGTGCTAGGGTCCCCGCTGGCTGGCTTTTGTTCACTTAAGGATGAGTGCGTTGTCTCCTGGGGCACGATTGGAACCCCGAGCATGCCAGTCAAGTTCTGATGATGCAAGAGGGCCCATTTCATGGGTCTTCTTGCACATCCTTTTCGGCGCGGCAGTTGTTGCTGCCGCTGGGTTCGGAGGCGAACCAATTTCTGCCCCCCTGTCTCTTACAAAATCATGGCTGCAGAAAAATACAGTGGCAGATGATGTTAATATCTGAATTCAATTTAAATGTTATTTAACAAAAGACCAAATCTAGATCGTGAAAATGTAATCTTAGCTTGTCTACTCTTTTCCATTGGATATTTTTGAAGTTAAAGCAATCTCTGGCACCAGGACCTAGACTGAGACTGTACAAATTCATTTGACTTAGCTGCTTTAGCCATCACTGAACCATCTTACTGTGTTGCATAAAAACCAGATATCCAACGAAAAGTTAAAATTCATTTGCCACCAGTTCCCATTTTTCATTCTTCATTGTAATCATTCAGCATTTTAAAAACTGCAATTCCTTCATCAATTATAGACAGGCCATTGACAGTTAAATTAAATAAAGTAAAATAAAACAACCCGGAATCTAATTCCTCTGACTTTTAGAAGAAAGATTTTCAGCAAATAAATGATTGCGCTAAAATGTAGCTGGATTTTAAATAGTAAAATTACCGGAATGAAAAAGCCATAGGAATTCACAGGGGAAGAAATGTACTTCTCGCAATATTTCAAAATAGGCTTTTAAAAGACTCAGAGAAAAGTGATACTGTAGTTGGTACATGATGTGATGCCTGAGCTAAAGTAATGGGAAACATCAACTACCATGATAATGTGTACATTTTAACTAACTTACTGTTTGACTTGAAAGAGAATATTTTAGTAGCCACTCCCATGATTTACCCAAGTCCCAGAGAGACATTTGGCTATAACCCAACATTATTGAGGATCAGCAGGAAAGATCTCCATAATGGAAAAACCCACAGTAACAAACCCTGCAAGAATTTAATCAGCGGAGACAAGTTAAGATCAAGGTTAGTTAACAATTATTTATTTTATTAATAGAAGACTTCAAATGTAATGGTCATCAGCTTAAAAGGAAAATGCATCCTTTATGAAGTCAAGGGTTACAAAAGGGTAATCTGGGGAGCAAGTTGCTCAGGAAAACCAGTATGGTTGTACAGCAAAATTATAAAGGAACTGCTTTAGGCTGGTTCAGTGAATGAAAACTGTAATCATTTTAGAGTACCACTTTTGGACATTTAAAAAAAAATACGTAGTGGGGATTGAATCATTTCCTTTTTCAGAAACAATGCAGGAATCAAGCACTCACTCATCAAGTATGGCAAGGTCTTATGTAGTTCAGAGCTCCCTCCAGATGCCTTCATTCTAGTCCATATAACTTTCTCCATTTGATCTAAAAACAGATAATCATTATGCTGCTGGCCTCATTGAGTGTAATAGCCCACTTACTGTTAGTTAGTGCTAAATGGGGCCTAGTAACCTTTGAGATTGTACCTCCAACTGAACAATGCCATGCTCCAACACTGCCTTAAGATTGTAATGATATCAGTTTGAATACAAGCATTTGGAGATGTTCAAGTATCAATGTTTCAATTAAGCAAAAACCAGTTAGATTCAGACTGGAAAAGTGAGGCAGTCTGCAAGATGGAGGTTGTAAACTCCTGAAAATGAAGTGTTAAACTGCAATAAGCTATTTGGAGGTACAGTCTTCAGGTGACTAGGCTTCAACTGAGCACATATTCAAAGCAGTGATTGATTCACAACTGGAAAGTTTTGCCACATTGAAATCTTCAAAGGGTTTCACACATCAAACCATTGTAATACAAACAGGGTCCTTTATTGACACCCAAGGTGAGCTTCAGATTGGATAATCATCAGTGACCCCTTGTACTTTGGGAAATGCAGCCATGTGGTGATATTGGACAGCCCCGTCATGCTATTTAGTGGGAAAGGAGATAAAACTGCTGATCATGCTGACCAGTGCATCAGTCATCTATGAGCAGCACATTAACCGATGCTGTACTACTAACCGGCAATGAGCAATCGGCATAACAGTTGAGGTGTTGTGGTGAACTTGCAAACCACTGACAATGTTATTCTTTTGTTGGTGTTGAGGATGGCAAAGCTCTGAAGCATGCAGTCCTCTCCATTTTTCAGTTATTAATTTTAATGACTGAAAAATCAGGAGGGGCATGAACTGGAGGCAGTTACCAACCTATTCCTAGGTGCTGATTTAAACAGTTGCTCCGAATCCGGGATCTTAATGAGGGTAAGGCACAAAATGGTATAAGGACACTAGCACACAAAATGCAGAGAAAAGGGCGGCTACATGACCAAGACATAACCTTAGACAAAACTGTATAGATAAGTGGGCAGCAGAAACAATACAATCGGAGGTCAAAAGTTGTGCACTGAGGATATTAGAACCATGCAGGCAGTAGTCAGGAAAAGGACTAAAACAATCAAATAAGAAATCTGAAATCCTATCTTCTATCAAGGGTAAAGGAGAGGAACATAAAAGAAAATTGTGTGGATGATGTGGAATGTAGTTAAGCCCAAAACTTGCCCAGGTGCTGAAAGGGCAGTCCCGCTGCAGCACCACTGGGATTTTGCAGCCAGGCTGGGTGGGCTCACTCTTGGCAGTGGGAATCCTGCCAGTGGGGTCCCAATGATGTTGAAGGTGTGGGTGCAAGTCCCACCCTGCCGGAACACCGTCACTGGGAGTAGAATCCCAGCCAGGGTATAAACCATTAATACAGGAACATAAGGTCGGCCGATCATGGGGCAGGCAGCTTGAGATCAGGGGTTGGTGGGGGGGGTGGTCGCGCGATCGCAGCAGCGAGGGGAGGATGCGATCGTCAGAGGGGTGACTGAAGGTTTGCTTGAGAGGCTTCCAACTGCACTGTGGGAGCCTGATTTAAATATGTTAATGAAGTACCATGCCTCTCCAAGACGGGACACAGGCACGCCTTGCAACCCACCACCGTAAAAATGGCGATGGAGCCTGTAGGCAGCGGGTTCGGGACACATTCTCCGATTTTACATTTTTAAACCCCCCCCCCCCCCAATCATGCGGGGGTTAATATTGACCCCACTGGTTCGGAGCCTACAGACAGGTCGACAGTGACAGATTATGCACCATAATCACAGTAACAGAAGATCTCATTTGTGATTTTGATTAGGGCCGTTTCAGTGCTGTGGCAGGGATGGAAAACTGATTGAAGAGATTTAAACTTGGAGTTGTGGGAAAGATGGACATGGATTTGGGAGGCGACAACATGTTCAAGGATTTTGGCGAGGAAAGGGAGGTTGGAGATGGGGTGATAATTTGCAAGGGCGGGGGGGGTTGGATTTTTTGTGCAGCGGGATGATGATGGTAGTTTTGAAAGGGATGGAGACCCTACCTGAGGAAAGGGAACCATTTACAAATGTCAGCTAGCATGGGGGGGGGGGGGGGCAGGAAGATTTGGCTTGCTGAGCAAGAACAAGGGGGGAAGCAGCAGAGGCAGCTGAATGGATGATCTCCGTGAAGTCCATGACCTCCTTGCACTTGTTGGAAATGAGGGTGGAGGGGTAGGGGAGAAGGGTTTAAGAAGACAGTAGTGGAGAAAAGAAGCTGGGGGTTATCTTTGCTCTTCAGGGTGATCCTGGAGTAATGGGCGGTTTTGGTAGAGGAGAGGGAGGCCTAATAGTGATGTGATCCAACCTGATCTGGTGATGATTAGCTGTGCGTCAGAAGCGCTTCAAGTCTGCACTCCTAGGACTTGAGGGAACGAAGATCAGGACCATACCAGGTGGAATGACCAGAATGGGAGAGAGTATAGCTTTGTCTGTGATTGAGACCATGGGAGTAGAGGAGCCATGTCAGATTGCAAGGTCAAGCAGATTGCTGTGAATGGGAGTAGGAGAGTTTATATGGAGGGAGAGGTTTAGGGAGGACAAATGGGCAGTGAAATCAGAGGAGAGACGAAGGTTGAAATCACTGAAGATGAGGAATTGCTCAGTGCAGAGTCTGAGAGAGAAAAAACTGGAGGATATCTCAGGGAGAAACTCAAGATGGGGCTTGGGGGAGAGAATTCCCAAAGTCCAGAGTGTTAGTGATGACATCCATGTGGCATCCAGATATCTGCATGCAATCCTAATGATTTAATGCAGCACAAGGAGTTCTACTCAGTGTCTACGTAATCAGTACCCATTTTGAAGACGACAGCCCATTGAAATCGATGGACAGAAAATCGGAGGTGGTAAGCTTGCAATTTCCCAATGCACTCACAGCATACGAGGCATCGTTCACATGTGAGGTCTCAGAAACTCTGTAGTGCTGAGATGTTGGAAATTTGTAGAGCACAAAAACGGGCTGATTTCCTGATCAGGTGCTCCTGTCCACTAATTTAAATGGATATAAAATCAAGGTCTTCAGGCTTGTGATTTCCCAATCAGCACTTCCTCAATGGAAACATCCAATTAGGTTCATCTCTAAAGATTGAGAACCTGTGTCCACCTTCTATCCCAGCTTGTGTGTGAGTAAATGAACATTCACCATGCAAGTGGGTTGTGATGTAAGGCTGATTTGTGAGGTTATCTTTCTGCATGAAATCAGGTGCAGCTTGAGCTGGCAGTAGTAAAGTGTGCCCTGCCTTGTGAATTCTTAGCATGCATCCTCAGTCATGGTTGCATAGAAAAGAAAAAGAAAAAGAACGAACAAATGAACTTGTATGTATATGGTGCCTTTTACATACTCAGGGCATCCCATAGCATTTCACAGCCAATCAAATAAATTTGAAATGTTTTCACTGTTGTAATGTAGGGAAACAGGTAGTGAAATACTGGTCAGCCTTAGCTTAGCAAAGTTCCTCATTGTTAAACTTTTTCCCAATCTGCTCCCACGTTCTTAGACTATCAGACAAAGTATTGACTCTGTCTGCCACCTCAGGCCAAGCAAAATGGACCAAGCTACTGTGGGGAGACTGCCTCTGAGGCCTCAAAGCGGTAAACCCTTCTTTCCTGGACTTCTTGCACAAAACCCCCCAAAACAGCATCAAATAATAGAAGTTTTCAGTATCTTTGATCAACCATTTCCAAGTTTGTTCCCAAAAAGAATTAAGGAAACCCTTTAAATCATAGCCACAGCCTGTAAGAGGTGTAATTACATGCTATTTCCTGCTCTGTCACTGATAGTGAACTTCCACTGGTGGGCCCAATCGGGGCTGGGAATTGAATATGCATAATTCATGAGGTTAAACTTGCGTCAGCGCCAGGACTGGAAATCACACTGCCGTGTGTCTGCAGTTCTCTCTCTATCTATCTACCTTGAACTCTGTCCTTTACTGAATTGTAGAAGTAGGATTAGCAGTCTCTATCTGAACCAAAATTATTGCTGCATGCACCAGTATATGGACAGGTTCTGAATTTACCCCATGGTAATTCCAATGCAAATTCATTGATTATTTTTTGTGATCCCAGTAACCTCCAGGATCAATTCTGTGGGACATCTTTCCTTTAACAGTTGTGTCCAGCTGCAGAACAAGGCCAAGGTCCATAACACAGAACAAGTCAATCAAGAGGTAATGATTAGTTGATGCCTAGCTTGGGTTTTAAAAGACTGTAGATTGTAGCAGGACAAGAACAGTGAGGGGGAGAAAGAGTTCCAGTTTTGAGCATAGCTAAAACCACTAACTAAATTATGTTAGGAATACTGGAGGCCTGCCTGCACATACCCTACCCACATATCTTTGCCCAATGCACTCAAGCTAAGTGCCAGTTCTTCATAATAAATGTGAATAGCACTTTCTGATGCAGTGGTTCTCATACTTCTTTCAGTCTGGGGCCCTCCAAAAGACTAATAGGCCCTGAAATTCTGGGAGCCCCATTATGTTGACAGAACCGTGGCAGAGGTTCATGGTCACCTTTGGTAAGGATGCAGAACCTGACCCAAATTGCAAGAACAGGGTCACTTAAATACTATGGGCATCTGGCCCATGCCTGAAAGGGTGCACCAAAGGCGGCTGCTGTCGAAAATCTGATTAGTGCATGTCAGTCTGACTCGAGGCCCAAGAAAGACAGAAGAGGAACTTCGGTTAAATTTTAAAAGTGGTCTAAGGGGAGCATCCTGCCATTTTTGGAGAGGTAATCAATCCTGAGGGAATCGATTATCTTTTCCTGGTGTGGTCCTAGAGCCTTTGCCACCAGCACTCAGCCCAAGAACTCTCGCATACAAGACTTCTTAACTCGGGGGGTGGGGCAGAAAACTTGCCCACTTGTCCCCACAAAATTTCCTGGGCTACTTGCACAGGGCAGAATGCGAGTTGCAAACAGGTTCTGCCTCAAATTCTAGCCCCTGTTCAGCGATCTGCCTGACTTCCATCCTGGCACTCAATTGGAATTTTGGGGCCTCAGCCTTTTACTCCCCTCGAGCTAAGAATACTGGTAGGGACGAGATTACTTTAAGCTGTTTTCCATTGGGAAATGCACGGAGTGATTGCTCGCCTGAACAAGTGAGTCAGAGACACAAGCGATTTTTATGCTCGTGCCTCATTTCTTTCAGCAGGCGAGCTGCCAGCGCTACTTATGATGCTGATTGGCAGCTTGCCTAAAGGGGGGCGGATAATAGGGCCTTCCTGACATGATTTAATGCAGCCTGCACCTCTTAAAGGGGAGGTGCTCTTTGGCTGCAGACATCCGGAATTCACTTTAATTCACTTTACAACAATCAAATTGGCAGAAAGATCTAGTGCTGGAAGGGCCCCCAGATTCTCTGATGCTGCATTGGACGTCCTGGTGAAGGGAGCCAATAGGATGAGGGTGATGCTTTTCCCGCCATGTGCCGAAGGATTTCCCGACGTGTCTCGGCAGCAATGGCAAGAGGTTGCAGAGGAGGTCAATGCCAGAAGCATTGCAGACAGTGCCTGGCAACAATGTAGGGATAACTTTAATGACCTGGCCAGGGTTCCTAAGGTAAGATTCCTAACTCTTATCTGTGTTACTCTCTGCTGAGCCCTGCACTACCTGTAGCCCCAGCACTCATGAGCCTTCCCTTCTCCACTTCCAATCACTCGCCTCCAAACACAGCAGCACACTTCACCCTGCCACCTTCTGCTGCTACTGCCACACTCTATACCTGCTACTGACCTCACAATTACTTCCTTCACTTCCCCACATCCCTGCCCCCTTTCACGCAACATCCACACTATTCTTCTGTGCCATGCACATCCTCAAGACATCTCACCAGGCTACCACTAACACATTCCCTTCTTCCTTGCAGGAGAAGCTGGCACACAGTACACTCCAGCAGAAGCTCAGAAGAGGTGAGAGATCAGACCTGCATGTCCTGTCCCCGCTGGAGGAGGAGGTGCTCGATATCATGGCAGGGGCGCGTCAGGACCATGGCAAAGCTGGAGGACAAGCCCTGCAGGGTTTCTGCACGTCTTACCTTCTTTTTCCCTTTTCGCTGCAATCTCACACTACACACTCTGCTTGACAAAGTGCAGCTGCTTTGACCAGCCTGCATGTCCTGTCTCTGCTTACCCTTGCCGCTAACTGCTAACCCTTGTCCCTCTCTTCCATTTTAGGTTCAGGCAGCTGTGTACACAGTTCTGGGCACCGCACCTTAGAAAGGACATATTGGCCTTGGAAAGAGGAGAGCGTAGATTCACTAGAATGTTACCAAGGCTACAAGGGCTAGATTATGAGGAGAGATTACGTAAACTAGGCTTGTATTCCCTGAACTATAGAAGGTCAAGGTGTGATTTGATTGAGGTTTTTAGGTTTTTGAAAGGAATTGATAGGGTACATAGGGGTAAATTTTAATGGGGAGCTAGGAAGAGAGCAGTGGGGGGGAGGTGTATTTCCGGATGGGAAACTCGGAAGTATGGGTTTCCCGGACGTCATTACGATTTTGACGTAAGGAAGTCTTTCAATTCTTTTCAGTAGGTTTCCCGCCCAACAGCCAGCCAGATTGACAGGGAGAGCAGCCAGAGAGCGGATGTCAGCAGGTAAGTCTTAGATTGGGTGGGGGGGGGGGCGGTCATCAGGGGCTCAGTCACGGGGGGGTCGGACATCGGGGGAGGGTGGTCATTGCGGGGGGTGGACATCGAGGAGGGGGGGTCGGACATCGGGGGGTGGGAGCAGTCACCGGGGTGGTCAGTCATCAGGGGCTCAGTCATGGGGGCAGGGCATTGTGGGGGGGGGGTTCAGAGCTCGGTCATCGTGGGGGGTGGGTCGGAAATCGTGGGAGGCATCGAAGATCTTAGGGGGATCAGAGATCGTGGGGGGATCGGTGATCGTGGGGAGGGTCAGGGATCGTGGAGGGTGTTCTGGAATGGCTTACTCCTGTTCCTATGTTCCTATGGCCTGAAGATAAGTCCCGGGAGGGGGGATGGGGTGGCAATGGGTGGGGGGATGATCATGAGTGTTATGGAGTTGGGGAAGGACTCCTACTCGTCCTAGCTCCAGAGCAATGATTACTGATTGATTTTTTAAAAAATGTACTTACATTTTGTTGCCAGCCGCAGGGGCCACTGAAGAATTCTAATTGGAGCAGGCCCGGCATCTGCTAGCTAATCGCTAACCATTTTCTGCAAGGGGGCATATGGTGGGTGACCGCCCGTAATGGCGCCTTTACCAATAATGGCTCCTTTACTTCTATATTTCTAACACATCTGTTTCTCACTCTCGCCCTCACTTTTGATTCTCCCCACTTTGGTTTCTAATCTCCCTCACTTTGCTTTGTCTCTAATCCCACTTTTGTATCTTTTTCACTTGCTTTTCTTCTCATGCTCTGTACTTTCCTTTTTCCTTTTTAATTTCTTCATCATCGGTTTCCTTTTCATTCTGCTTCCTAAAACAGTGGAGCTGCCATGTGGGGAGCATCATGGGGCAGATGAGGAAGCCAGAAGAGTCACTGTATCCCGCTGGCGCTAGGACATAAAAAGCAGAGGGATTGAGAGACTTAAAAAAAAGTACAGGAGAGAAAGCTTTCAAATGGAAAGTGTGACATCAAACACAAAGTACAGCAAAGGGTGACTCCAAAACAAAATATAGGAGGGAGCGACTTCAAACAAAAAGTACAGGAGAAAGAACCTTCAAACAAAAAGGACAGGAGAGGGACCCTTCAAACAAAAAGTACAGGAGAGGGACCATTCAAACAAAAAGTACAGGAGAGGGACCATTCAAATAAAAAGTACAGGAGAGGGACCCTTCAAATAAAAAGTACAGGAGAGGGACCATTCAAACAAAAAGTACAGGAGAGGCACCCTTCAAACAAAAAGTACAGGAGAGGGACCCTTCAAATAAAAAGTACAGGAGAGGGACCATTCAAACAAAAAGTACAGGAGAGGCACCCTTCAAACAAAAAGTACAGGAGAGGGACCCTTCAAATAAAAAGTACAGGAGAGGGACCCTTCAAATAAAAAGTACAGGAGAGGGACCATTCAAACAAAAAGTACAGGAGAGGGACCATTCAAACAAAAAGTACAGGAGAGGGACCATTCAAACAAAAAGTACAGGAGAGGGACCATTCAAACAAAAAGTACAGGAGAGGGACCCTTCAAACAAAAAGTACAGGAGAGGGACCCTTCAAATAAAAAGTACAGGAGAGGGACCCTTCAAACAAAAAGTACAGGAGAGGGACCATTCAAACAAAACGTACAGGAGAGGGACCCTTCAAACAAAAAGTACAGGAGAGGGACCCTTCAAATAAAAAGTACAGGAGAGGGACCCTTCAAACAAAAAGTACAGGAGAGGGACCATTCAAATAAAAAGTACAGGAGAGGGACCATTCAAATAAAAAGTACAGGTAAGGGACCATTCAAACAAAAAGTACAGGAGAGGGACCCTTCAAACAAAACGTACAGGAGAGGGACCCTTCAAATAAAAAGTACAGGAGAGGGACCATTCAAATAAAAAGTACAGGAGAGGGACCATTCAAACAAAAAGTACAGGAGAGGGACCCTTCAAACAAAACGTACAGGAGAGGGACCCTTCAAATAAAAAGTACAGGAGAGGGACCCTTCAAATAAAAAGTACAGGAGAGGGACCATTCAAACAAAAAGTACAGGAGAGGGACCCTTCAAATAAAAAGTACAGGAGAGGGACCATTCAAACAAAAAGTACAGGAGAGGGACCCTTCAAACAAAAAGTACAGGAGAGGGACCATTCAAACAAAAAGTACAGGAGAGGGACCCTTCAAATAAAAAGTACAGGAGAGGGACCATTCAAACAAAAAGTACAGGAGAGGGACCATTCAAACAAAAAGTACAGGAGAGGGACCATTCAAACAAAAAGTACAGGAGAGGGACCCTTCAAATAAAAAGTACAGGAGAGGGACCATTCAAACAAAAAGTACAGGAGAGGGACCATTCAAACAAAAAGTACAGGAGAGGCACCCTTCAAATAAAAAGTACAGGAGAGGGACCCTTCAAATAAAAAGTACAGGAGAGGGACCATTCAAATAAAAAGTACAGGAGAGGGACCATTCAAACAAAAAGTACAGGAGAGGGACCATTCAAATAAAAAGTACAGGAGAGGGACCCTTCAAACAAAAAGTACAGGAGAGGGACCATTCAAACAAAAAGTACAGGAGAGGGACCCTTCAAATAAAAAGTACAGGAGAGGGACCCTTCAAATAAAAAGTACAGGAGAGGGACCATTCAAACAAAAAGTACAGGAGAGGGACCCTTCAAACAAAAAGTACAGGAGAGGGACCCTTCAAATAAAAAGTACAGGAGAGGGACCATTCAAACAAAAAGTACAGGAGAGGGACCCTTCAAATAAAAAGTACAGGAGAGGGACCCTTCAAATAAAAAGTACAGGAGAGGGACCATTCAAACAAAAAGTACAGGAGAGGGACCCTTCAAACAAAAAGTACAGGAGAGGGACCCTTCAAATAAAAAGTACAGGAGAGGGACCATTCAAACAAAAAGTACAGGAGAGGGACCCTTCAAATAAAAAGTACAGGAGAGGGACCCTTCAAATAAAAAGTACAGGAGAGGGACCCTTCAAACAAAAAGTACAGGAGAGGGACCCTTCAAATAAAAAGTACAGGAGAGGGACCCTTCAAATAAAAAGTACAGGAGAGGGACCATTCAAACAAAAAGTACAGGAGAGGGACCCTTCAAATAAAAAGTACAGGAGAGGGACCCTTCAAATAAAAAGTACAGGAGAGGGACCATTCAAACAAAAAGTACAGGAGAGGGACCATTCAAACAAAAAGTACAGGAGAGGGACCATTCAAATAAAAAGTACAGGAGAGGGATCATTCAAACAAAAAGTACAGGAGAGGGACCATTCAAACAAAAAGTACAGGAGAGGGACCATTCAAATAAAAAGTACAGGAGAGGGACCCTTCAAATAAAAAGTACAGGAGAGGGACCCTTCAAATAAAAAGTACAGGAGAGGGACCATTCAAACAAAAAGTACAGGAGAGGGACCATTCAAACAAAAAGTACAGGAGAGGGACCCTTCAAATAAAAAGTACAGGAGAGGGACCATTCAAACAAAAAGTACAGGAGAGGGACCCTTCAAACAAAAAGTACAGGAGAGGGACCATTCAAACAAAAAGTACAGGAGAGGGACAATTCAAATAAAAAGTACAGGAGAGGGACCCTTCAAACAAAAAGTACAGGAGAGGGACCATTCAAACAAAAAGTACAGGAGAGGGACCATTCAAACAAAAAGTACAGGAGAGGGACCATTCAAATAAAAAGTACAGGAGAGGGACCCTTCAAACAAAAAGTACAGGAGAGGGACCATTCAAACAAAAAGTACAGGAGAGGGACCCTTCAAATAAAAAGTACAGGAGAGGGACCATTCAAACAAAAAGTACAGGAGAGGGACCCTTCAAACAAAAAGTACAGGAGAGGGACCCTTCAAACAAAAAGTACAGGAGAGGGACCCTTCAAACAAAAAGTACAGGAGAGGGACCATTCAAATAAAAAGTACAGGAGAGGGACCCTTCAAATAAAAAGTACAGGAGAGGGACCCTTCAAATAAAAAGTACAGGAGAGAGACCCTTCAAATAAAAAGTACAGGAGAGGGACCATTCAAACAAAAAGTACAGGAGAGGGACCCTTCAAATAAAAAGTACAGGAGAGGGACCCTTCAAATAAAAAGTACAGGAGAGGGACCCTTCAAATAAAAAGTACAGGAGAGGGACCATTCAAACAAAACGTACAGGAGAGGGACCATTCAAACAAAAAGTACAGGAGAGGGACCATTCAAACAAAAAGTACAGGAGAGGGACCCTTCAAATAAAAAGTACAGGAGAGGGACCATTCAAATAAAAAGTACAGGAGAGGGACCATTCAAATAAAAAGTACAGGAGAGGGACCCTTCAAATAAAAAGTACAGGAGAGGGACCCTTCAAATAAAAAGTACAGGAGAGGGACCCTTCAAATAAAAAGTACAGGAGAGGGACCATTCAAACAAAAAGTACAGGAGAGGGACCCTTCAAATAAAAAGTACAGGAGAGGGACCCTTCAAATAAAAAGTACAGGAGAGGGACCATTCAAACAAAAAGTACAGGAGAGGGACCATTCAAACAAAAAGTACAGGAGAGGGACCATTCAAATAAAAAATACAGGAGAGGGATCATTCAAACAAAAAGTACAGGAGAGGGACCATTCAAACAAAAAGTACAGGAGAGGGACCATTCAAATAAAAAGTACAGGAGAGGGACCCTTCAAACAAAAAGTACAGGAGAGGGACCCTTCAAACAAAAAGTACAGGAGAGGGACCCTTCAAATAAAAAGTACAGGAGAGGGACCATTCAAACAAAAAGTACAGGAGAGGGACCCTTCAAACAAAAAGTACAGGAGAGGGACCCTTCAAACAAAAAGTACAGGAGAGGGACCCTTCAAACAAAAAGTACAGGAGAGGGACCATTCAAATAAAATGTACAGGAGAGGGACCCTTCAAACAAAAAGTACAGGAGAGGGACCCTTCAAACAAAAAGTACAGGAGAGGGACCATTCAAATAAAATGTACAGGAGAGGGACCCTTCAAATAAAAAGTACAGGAGAGGGACCCTTCAAATAAAATGTACAGGAGAGGGACCCTTCAAATAAAAAGTACAGGAGAGGGACCCTTCAAACAAAAAGTACAGGAGAGGGACCATTCAAATAAAAAGTACAGGAGAGGGACCCTTCAAACAAAAAGTACAGGAGAGGGACCATTCAAATAAAAAGTACAGGAGAGGGACCCTTCAAATAAAAAGTACAGGAGAGGGACCCTTCAAACAAAACGTACAGGAGAGGGACCATTCAAACAAAAAGTACAGGAGAGGGACCCTTCAAATAAAAAGTACAGGAGAGGGACCCTTCAAACAAAAAGTACAGGAGAGGGACCATTCAAATAAAAAGTACAGGAGAGGGATCCTTCAAATAAAAAGTACAGGAGAGGGACCCTTCAAACAAAAAGTATAGGAGAGGGACCCTTCAAACAAAAAGTACAGGAGAGGGACCATTCAAATAAAAAGTACAGGAGAGGGACCCTTCAAATAAATAGTACAGGAGAGGGACCATTCAAACAAAAAGTACAGGAGAGGGACCCTTCAAACAAAAAGTACAGGAGAGGGACCATTCAAACAAAAAGTACAGGAGAGGGACCATTCAAACAAAAAGTACAGGAGAGGGACCCTTCAAACAAAAAGTACAGGAGAGGGACCATTCAAATAAAAAGTACAGGAGAGGGACCATTCAAATAAAAAGTACAGGAGAGGGACCCTTCAAACAAAAAGTACAGGAGAGGGACCCTTCAAACAAAAAGTACAGGAGAGGGACCATTCAAACGAAAAGTACAGGAGAGGGACCATTCAAATAAAAAGTACAGGAGAGGGACCATTCAAACAAAAAGTACAGGAGAGGGACCCTTCAAATAAAAAGTACAGGAGAGGGACCATTCAAACAAAAAGTACAGGAGAGGGACCATTCAAACAAAAAGTACAGGAGAGGGACCATTCAAACAAAAAGTACAGGAGAGGGACCCTTCAAATAAAAAGTACAGGAGAGGGACCCTTCAAACAAAAAGTACAGGAGAGGGACCATTCAAATAAAAAGTACAGGAGAGGGACCATTCAAATAAAAAGTACAGGAGAGGGACCATTCAAACAAAAAGTACAGGAGAGGGACCCTTCAAACAAAAACTACAGTAGAGGGACCCTTCAAACAAAAAGTACAGGAGAGGGACCATTCAAACAAAAAGTACAGGAGAGGGACCCTTCAAATAAAAAGTACAGGAGAGGGACCCTTCAAACAAAAATGCACAAGGGGGAAACAAGCTGACTCGTGCTAAAGGCTAGTCAGGTCTATCCTTACCAACAGGGTGGTAGTTGGAAGAGTGATTATGAGGAACTAGGAAAAAATGAGTTGATGTAGGATATGGTGCGATGAGTCTTGATTTCAATATAATGATGATGTGGGGAGAAGAAAGAATGTGTAAAATGTTATATTTGGAGCATTGGGAAAATGAAGTGAGGAAGTACAGAGGATCACTGACCATTGTAGTCCCCTGCTGGGAAGTGAAGTTGTTTGGATATGTGGTGAGGACAGATTCAGGCCTAGTTGTTGCCCATCACAGTTAAATTACCTGCCCACACACACCATCTAGGCTCACACCTAGAATGACCATTTGGGCAAGGTACCATAGGACTGCCAGTACCTGTGAAACGATACCCCAAACGTGGGTTACTAATTTCAGGCATTGAGAGAGGAAAATAAAGAGAAAATTAAAGGGTTAAAAAGAAAATACTATGTTTACAACAACCACATTCCCCTCAATGTTCCTTTCTTGTGAGAACACCTCTATTCTTCTCTGCAAAGGCCAGTGAAATAATAGGAACCATGAAAGGTCATTCAGAATGTGGAATAGTGGGAAATGAATAGCTTCAATTTAACAGACTAAGGATTTGTGATGGGAGACCTGTGATGGAAGATTAATTTCTCAGCATATTCACACCTCTTTAGTCTTATATATTGTATTATATTGTTAGTTGATTTGAAGTGATTGATATTGACAGCTCTAGTTCTGCTTGGGCTCCGACGTCTTTGATTTGCTACTGCTGCTCGTAAACAGTGAACATTTTAACTATATCATTATGACAAATATAAAAATATCTATGCTGTTGGCCTTGTATATAAAAAGTGATTGTACCCCAGGTGTAAGATGAATTCCGTTGGCTTGTCCTTAAAGATAAAAGTCGTCAGTCATCAGAAACTGTCTGGAATGTCAATACGAAGTTTAAATATAAATAGCCATTGTCACTGTATAGGAAAGCAGTATTTCATCTTGGTTATTATTTGGTTGAATACATGTCTGACTCTTTTGTTAATTAGACCCCAGATGCACCCCTAGTAGTGTGGGCGCCCACCATTGCTATGCACAAAGAAGTGCAGCAGAAGGAGACTTAAAACCAAAACTCTGGATAGGGAGATTTCAAACAAATGAACCTTCCTCTGACCCAGCCAACTTTGGCAGAGACTGAGGGCATCCTAGCACTTCCACCAGTAGGCACCCCTTCCCCACAAATTTTTGCCCTTCGTGTTCTTTAATGCCCAAATAAATACTATAATAATTTTACATAAGAACATAAGAACATAAGAAATAGGAGCAGGAGTAGGCCAATCGGCCCCTCGAGCCTGCTCCGCCATTCAATAAGATCATGGCTGATCTGATCCTAATCTCAAATCTAAATTCATGTCCAATTTCCTGCCCGTTCCCCGTAACCCCTAATTCCCTTTACTTCTAGGAAACTGTCTATTTCTGTTTTAAATTTATTTAATGATGTAGCTTCCACAGCTTCCTGGGGCAGCAAATTCCACAGACCTACTACCCTCTGAGTGAAGAAGTTTCTCCTCATCTCAGTTTTGAAAGAGCAGCCCCTTATTCTAAGATTATGCCCCCTAGTTCTAGTTTCACCCATCCTTGGGAACATCCTTACCGCATCGACCGGATCAAGCCCCTTCACAATCTCATATGTTTCAATAAGATCGCCTCTCATTCTTCTGAACTCCAATGAGTAGAGTCCCAATCTACTCAACATCTCCTCATATGTCCGCCCCCTCATCCCCGGGATTAACCGAGTGAACCTTCTTTGTACTGCCTCGAGAGCAAGTATGTCCTTTCTTAAGTATGGAGACCAATTTTAGCCTATACATAGCTTTTTTTTATTCGTTCATGGGATGTGGGCGTCGCTGGCGAGGCCAGCATTTATTGCCCATCCCTAATTGCCCTTGAGAAGGTGGTGGTGAGCCACCTTCTTGAACCGCTGCAGTCCATGTGGTGAAGGTTCTCCCACAGTGCTGTTAGGAAGGGAGTTCCAGGATTTTGACCCAGCGACGATGAAGGAACAGCGATATATTTCCAAGTTGGAATGGTGGTTGACTTGGAGGGGAACGTGCAGGTGGTGTTGTTCCCATGTGCCTGCTGCTCTTGTCCTTCTAGGTGGTAGAGGTCACGGGTTTGGGAGGTGCTGTCGAAAAAGCCTTGGCGAGTTGCTGCAGTGCATCCTGTGGATGGTACACACTGCAGCCACTGTGCGCCAGTGGTGAAGGGAGTGAATGTTTAGGGTGGTGGATGGGGTGCCAATCAAGCGGGCTGCTTTGTCCTGGATGGTGTCGAGCTTCTTGAGTGTTGTTGGAGCTGCACTCATCCAGGCAAGTGGAGAGTATTCCATCACACTCCTGACTTGTGCCTTGTAGATGGTGGAAAGGCTTTGGGGAGTCAGGAGGTGAGTCACTCGCCACAGAATACCCAGCCTCTGACCTGCTCTTGTAGCCACAGTATTTATATGGCTGGTCCAGTTAAGTTTCTGGTCAATGGTGACCCCCAGGATGTTGATGGTGGGGGATTCGGCGACGATAATGCTGTTGAATGTCATGGGGAGGTGGTTAGATTCTTTCTTGTTGGAGATGGTCATTGCCTCGCACTTGTCTGGCGCGAATATTACTTGCCCCGTATCAGCCCAGGCCTGGATATTATCCAGGTCTTGCTGCAGGCGGGCTCGGACTGCTTCATTATCTGAGAGGTTGTGAATGGAACTGAACACTCTGCAATCATCAGCGAAATTCCCCATTTCTGACCTTATGATGGAGGGAAGGTCATTGATGAAGCAGCTGAAGATGGTTGGGCCAAGGACACTGCCCTGAGGAACTCCTGCAGCAATGTCCTGGGGCTGAGAGGATTGGCCTCCAACAACCACTACCATCTTCCTTTGTGCTAGGTATGACTCCAGCCACTGGAGAGTTTTCCCCCCGATTCCCATTGACTTCAATTTTACTAGAGCTCCTTGGTGCCACACTCGGTCAAATGCTGCCTTGATGTCAAGGGCAGTCACTCTCACCTCACCTCTGGAATTCAGCTCTTTTGTCCATGTTTGGACCAAGGCTGTAATGAGGTCTGGTGCCGAGTGGTCCTCGCAGAACCCAAACTGAGCATTGGTGAGCAGGTTATTGGTGAGTAAGTGCCGCTTGATAGCACTGTCAACGACACCTTCCATCACTTTGCTGATGATTGAGAGTAGACTGATGGGGCAGTAATTGGCCGGATTGGATTTGTCCTGCTTTTTGTGGACAGGACATACCTGGGCAATTTTCCACATTGTTGGGTAGATGCCAGTATTGTACCTGTACTGGAACAGCTTGGCTAGAGGCGCAGCTAGTTCTTTTGCACAAGTCTTCAGCACTACAGCCAGGATGTTGTCGGGGCCCATAGCCTTTGCTGTATCCAGTGCACTCAGCCATTTCTTGATATCACGTGGAGTGAATCGAATTGGCTGAAGACTGGCTTCTGTGATGGTGGGGGTATCGGGAGGAGGCGGAGAGGGATCGTCTGCTCGGCACTTCTGGCTGAAGATGGTTGCAAACGCTGAGCTGGTGAGTGACTGATATTGCAATAGACTGAAGACATATTGGGAATCCAACGTGAATTCTAGAATGCAATTTACCGCAGTATAATTAATTGTTAGACCCAGCCCGTGCACGCACTCATTCAAGACTGGAGTGAGTAAAAAGTGCACTTCATTCATGAGGGACTAAGTTGGCTCACCGAATGCACTGTGAAACTGATTGAAAATAAAAATGGTGTTGATAATGGTTGAACCATAACAACTGGTGGAAATTGTGAAGTAGGTATCACCTGTAGACAAACAGGCCATTAAAACCTTAAATTAGACCAAACAAAGCAAAAAGCAACACAACGAGTGCAAAGTCAGAAGAAGATTTGGAAATGGCTACACTGGTGGCAGACATGACCCAAAGGCAAATTACATAATTGTAATGTTTTGGCCAGGAGAAGACCATCTAGCCTACCTTTCCAAACCTCCCATCAGGTTCCTTGCCCTTCCAAAACTAACAGGCTGGTAGTCCTTTCCTAATTCTATTCACCCTGTCCTTTTTTAAAAACCTGCCCATGTTTTTCTGTTCCATTGCTCCTGCTTGTAATCTAATCCACAATTCTATCACCTCTTACTGAAAAAAATATAGCCATAATTTCTTATTTTGTTTTGAAGCCATTAATTTTAAATTGTGTTAGTTTGTCCTCAAATTCTGTGCCTGACAGAAAAACTTTCCGAGATCTAATTTCTCCATGACCATGAAGATTTTAAAGACCCTTATCAAGATCCACGACACAATCCACTTCTTCTCAAGAGAGTAAAGTCCCAGGGTAAACAATCATCCTTCAGAACTCAGCCCATTCATGAATCAGCCTTGTGGTCCTTCTTTTAATAACTCCTTTACACAGAGACCAAAACTGAACACAGTACTCCCGATGGAGTCTGATCAAGGCCAGATACAACTTCAAAATCACCTCTTTAACTAAAATATCACATACCCAGCTATAGGTCCACATATTTTATTTACTTTTTTGGCTGCTTCCAAATGCTGAACTGACAGCTTTAACAGCCTATCCATCAAAACCCTTAGATCTCTTCTATTACCTGAGAAATGTTACCATATAAAGTGTGTTTAATTTTGTTGCTTCTTCTGCCTACAACAACAAAAACAATTTGCATTTATATAGTGCCTTTAAAGTAGTAAAACACCCCAAGGCACTTCACAGGGGCGATTTTCAAACAAAATCTGACACCGAGCCATATAAGGAGGTATTAGGACAGGTGACCAAAAGCTTGGTCAAAGAGTTACGTATTAAGGAGTGTCTTAAAGGAGGAGAGAGAGGTAGAGAGGTGGAGAGGTTTAGGGAGGTAATTCCAGAGCTTAGGGCTCAGGCAGCTGAAGACACGGCTGCAAAATCGGGGATGCGCAAGAGGCAAGAATTGAAGGAGCGCAGAGATCTTGGAGGGTTGTAGGGTTGGAGGAGGTTACAGAGATAAGGGGGGGCGAGGCCATGGAGGGATTTGAAAAAAAGGACAAGAATTTTAAAATTGAGGCATTCCTGGACTAGGAGCCAGTGTAGATCAGTGAGTACAGGGGTGATGGGTAAACAGGACTTTGGTGCAAGTTAGGATATGGGCAGCAGAGTTTTGAATGAGCTCAAGTTCGTGGAGGGTGGAAGATGGGAGGCCAGCCAGGAGAGCATTGGAATAGTCACCTAGAGGTAACAAACCTAATCTCATATATCTGTGTTGAACTTCACTTGCCATCTCTCTGCCCATTGACCCAACCTGTCCAAATCCCTTTGAATTATCACACAATGTTAATACCTTGACCAATCCACCCAATTTGGTGTTACCTGCAAACTAAGACACCTTGGACAATATTCCTTAATCTAAGTCATTTATGAAGATGATAAAGAGCAGCAGCCCCACTACTGATTCCTGTAGAACTCTATTGGCAGCCAGTTTCCGCTCTGATCCCTCCCCATGCACCATCACCCATTGCTGTTAATCTTCCAGCTACACGTCAATCCAGCCAAATACTTTGCCATCTATCCCATGGCCGTGCACCTTGTGAATTGTTATGATTATAGAGAGGGAAAATCTCCAATTTAACAAGGAAATGCAGCAGCACGAGAAGGAAATACATAGGCATCAGCTTGAGGCTGATGGGAAGGAATGCTATTACCAGCACAAGGCAGAAAAGGAGCTTCACAGGCAGAAGGCTGAGTTGTGCAAATTAGCAATGGAGACTAATAGAAAGGAGAAGCAGCGACAGTGTGATCCAGCACTAACAAAATGGATTGCACCGAATACAACCCAGCAAAGGGAAAATACAGCAGATTCAGCCCAGGATCCCAATACATGACAAATTTGATAAAGTTAACTTTATTCTAAAATTTAATGAAGGCCAAGGCATAGATTATTTATTAAGGGCATTTGAATTGCTACTTAGCACAAAAAGGACCAAGGAATATAGGTAAAAAATTTGGTACAATCACTTACTGGGAAAGCCCTTATTGCATTCTCCTGTGTAGATCTTTAATTCTGTGTGGATTAAAATACAGTGAAACATGCAATTTTTGTTCGTTATAATCTTGCTCCAGAAACTCATAAAAAGTTTAAAATGCCTAATCATAGAGAATTGGCTCTGGAAATGCAGGATACATAAAAACTTGAGTTTCTAAAAATTGTGCCAGTTGATTGAAGCATCTGGTTGCTCAATGATAAACATCAGGGCTGAGTCTCTGATCAGGCACTCCTGGTGAGTAGTGGTCAGGAAATCGCAATCCTGATTTCCTGTCCATTCTTTCAAAATAGATGGAAAATCAGACACTGTGGGTCCATGATTTCTGACCAGTGCTCCCTGCAATGGCCACTTCTCACCAAGAGTGACTTATCGGGGAATCAAGCTATAATGCTCTTACAAATTTTTAGGTTTTGCAACTGATATTCTCTCAGATTTAGCGTAATTGATTACTCCTGTAAGCAGACCTATCATCCATAGTCCTTTTCTGCTCGGTATCTAGTTGGATGTTGGTGTGACCTGGGATTGTAACAAAGAAACCCTTGTTGATACTGTCTTTATGGAACATGGACTGGAAAGCAATCTAGTGAGACAAGGCACAATTGTAAACCAACAAACTGGTTTATTTTACAAAAAAATATATGAATGAACAGAATGCAATTTTCACAGTGAGATTCATTAATTTCTTTCGCTGTCCATGAAAATAACAAAAACATAAACTCTACTGACAATCTGGTTAAAATCACTTTTAGGCTAGCTAATCTCAAGCTAACTGTTCTTTATCTTTGTCCCAGCAGTATGGGTTCATTCTGCCATTCATCTATCCCTAAGAGAGAGAGAGAGATAAGAGACTATGAGAGTCATGCATTGGTGGGGGGGGGGGGGTTGGCTCGCCAGGCTCTCAATCAAAGTTACCACTGTGATTGAAATACCTTCCCTTTGCTATGGGAACCAGAGGCACCTGTCAGCAAAGACCCCTGCTGGGCTTAATGAATGAACCATCCTTGCTGAAGGTCTAGCTTACAAACTGATCAGCTCCTGGAGTTTTTCACATTGTCTCAAAGCTACAGAAACTTAAATAGATAAATGGTTTTATAGCTGGCCCATCTCCCTTTGGATATCTAATTAACACTTCAAATTACCCAGGTCCAACATTCTATTTTAATGTCTCCTTTAACATCATGAGAAACATCATAAATTAACAACACTCAGGCAATACCAGTGAAATCTAAAATGCTACAAATGCCCTAAGTGAGATATCCAAGAAAGCTATGCTATGCCTGGTTTCAGTTTCTTCAGACAACCAGCAAGCAGCTGGAAGGACAGGCTGGTCATGCCAGCTGGCTGAGAGATGATCCATCCAACCAGGTCATTAGTTGCTGCACCAGGTGCAAGGAGCTGCCCCAAAGAATAGGTTTCAAAGGAGTGACTCCAGGACTTCATGGCTTTGAAATGATGCTATCCAAATATTAATATCTGAAATCTTAATCGAGGCATTCACCTGTTTATTTAAATCAGATTAGTTTCTGCTCACTGCATTACAAGGGTGGTGCATAAGCATTGGAAAGGATGCAGAGAGTAAAAAGAATGATCCCATGTATTAGGGGCATGATGTATGATAAAAAGTTATTTGAAACACTAAATTTCTACAGCCTAAAGAAGTAGGTTTATGCCATATGGTAAAAATGAATTAGCTAATATTAGTTAGATAGAGAGATAAAAGAATATGGGGTAGAAATTCATTATGACCTGTTTTCGGGTGCGTAACTTCCAGCATGCACCCAAAGTGGGAGGCCCGAGGCTCAACCGAATTTAAGCCTTGAGCCTCATTTTAATAATAGTAGTGAGCTGCCGGCACCTGTCGCGCCTCCAGAGGAGATTTGTCGCTTTGCCGGGATCTAATTTGGGTTGCTGCCTTGCTGGGTGTGGGTGGGGGGGCGGAGAGGAGCAGAGAAGCAAATGGATGAAAGTGAGTGTAGGGAGAGTTGGTTCAAAAAGTCCAGAAATGTTTTTGAGGCCCTGAAATGATGGCACAGAATACTAATATATTTTTAACAGGTTAATGCCTCTGCTAAAATAACAGGGAGAGGAATTTCTAACAGACGTGTTAAGCGTTTGTATATTAATATCCCATGGTGTAATTTCAGGGCCTGAGAGTATTAGAGATACATGGATAGAAATTACTCTCAGTGATGCTATTGTGCAAATGCTTAACACACTTATACCAAATTCCCCTCTCTGCTATTTTAACAGAATCTTCAACCTGACTAAAATATATGGGCTAATGCTTCCATTAAAATAGCAGAGAGGGGAATTTGGTATAAGAGTTTTAGACATTTGTTCAATAATATTATTGACAGTAATTTCCAATCTACAGAATGTAAGTTAACAGAAAATATTCAGGAAAATTCAGGACAACAGCACTCAGCAAAGGAAATAATGCAAGAGAGTAACATATAAAAAATATGAAAAGTGGTACCTTTTTAAAGGTATTTAGGTACACACATCAGAAGTCATTGCAGCATCAATGGTACAAAGCTAAAATTCATGTGGAAATCTTGATTAGTAGCCAGGATTGCACACTGCAGTCAGGTCCCAGGCAACAAATACAAGGCAGATGTCTTAACATTAGGGGGTTTCTAGTAATTTGCACTGCTAATATACGCTGAATCATTAATCAGTGAAAGGAATTTGCACTCTTGCCACGCATAGTTTTGTACCTGAATAAATCACACCTTCATTGTAAGGTAAAGAGACAAGAGCAATTTCAAAATCCTGGACTTAAAGCCAGGCTGCAGCTTTTATGGCACCCAGTTCTAATCTCATAGAAACCTCAGCCAGGAGGAGAAAGTGAGACAAAAATCAATCAGCCATGAAGAGTGCAGAATGAAGAGAAAGATATGGTTCAATGTGTGCAACGTGCCAGGGAAACCAGAGCCCAACATTGGCTTTCTCCGGAGCTTGCTTTACGTTATGAAAGACAAAGCAATGAGAAAAAGGAATGGTGCTGAAAGTATAAGGTTGACTAACCTTTGAATCAAATCAGTTAAAACTCACAGATGTTAGTATTTTAGATTGTTTCCCTTCCTTCATTTTTTTTTCTTAAATTTGATTCAATTTCTCTACAAAAGCCTTTTTTATTGTCAGGATATCGTTAAAAGGCAGCCTGGTTTTTTGACTGCTATAATAATAACCTTTATGACATTCCCACATTAGTAATGACTAAAGGTTTGCAGGCATTGCAGTTATTTGGAACTGGCCTAAGAGGAGCGATTTTGAAAATGATACAGTGTTGTCAGGTTTAAAGAAGCGTTATAAACATTGCACAGAGCTCTAGTGACTCAAGGTAATGCTAACTAGATGTGTACCCCAAACCTAGAACTCTTTCAGTGTTCAATTCCAACAACTAGAATTGCAGTTATGTGGTAAATTAAAATTGAAGCTAAAAACATATCCCTGGCCACCCAACCCTTGTGAAAGTCTTCATGCAGGTTAGATGCTTCTAACGTATTTACAAACAGCATTGTCCAATCTGAACCTCATAAAAAAAAATTATGAGCAGGCAAATTGGTTTCCTGTACTGTTGTCTTCTCTTAGTAATCACTATGAATTCTGTATTACTGCTTCATGTAATTATTCCATCCTCTTTTGATCTTCATCCCAACAGCTTTAAGCATTAATAACCCAGACTAGAATAAACCCCTAAGCTGCAGTGTATTAAAAGAAACTTCCATGTTTGGACAAAAGCAGTTGTTGTGCACATTTTCTGGGACTCAGCGTTAGTGATTAAAGAGATCCATTAAAAGTAAAACTCGTAACTTTTAGATTTGGGAATGAAATTTTCAAACCATCACTGATGTATCTTTCTCTCTCTATTACTGCAACGTACTCAGTGCTATTAATCTGCTGCCCACTAGAAATACAGATACTGGAGGATTTGTGAGAAATGTCTTGATTAATTCAATGCAGCATAATTGTCCATCACCCCAATAATTCACATTGGCTTCCTTGTGTATTTATGTGTAGATATGCTGATATGGTTAGATGAAATAGGGAGGGAGGAGGCTTGTGTGGAGCATAAACACCGACATGGACCTTTTGGGTCAAATGGCCTGTTTCTGTGCTGTACATTCTATATAATTCTATGCAATCACATCGAATCACCATTATCTATAGGTATGACGCCCTTTAGATCACCACAGAGAAATGAAAAGAGCCAAAGTAATATTTAGAACTTTCTCTTCACTGTATTATTCATTTGCAAGAAATAATAATCTTCTGTTATCCCAAACGCAGACTGCATTTTACTAGAATCTATTACAGTATTTACCAATAGTCTAGTAGTCATAACAGACGTAATAAAAGAGTATGCTAGAACTGTGTGGCAAGTGACCTAAAATGGAACCAAAGTAGTTCAGTTTTTCACCATTGTCTCCATTCTTAATAAAATAATATCAGTATTTTTACAGAATAACCAAGGAGAACTTAATGTTCTTAAAGTATCAGAAGTGAAGCAATAATGAATAAGAATGTGTTTATCATGTGGGGAGGAGGGAGGGTTCTGAGGTGACCAGTCCAATGATTGATAGCACTTGGCTTTGTTTCATTCCAAAACCATCACTAGCATGGTGAAAGCTCTGATTATATACATGCCTTTGAGATCATTAATAGCATTAGGCCCCATCGGAAAAGGTATAAAAAGACAGTTTTCATTCTCCTAAATAAGAATCTTCACATCAGAGATAAATCGAAAATCAGCAATGCTGGAAAGTGAAATTATAACAGAAAATAATGGAATTACACAAGTCAGTCAACGTATGAAATTAATATTTCAGGCGTAACCCTTCAACATAATCATCTTTACAGTTAGGAGGTATTGGTACCTAAAATGATGGTTGGTTGAAGAAGCACTAGGAAAAAAAGGTTTAACCAGAGGAACAGGGACAGCATTACTGAAGATTCCAGTGCAATCTTCCCCATGAGTATATACTGTTGGGTTATAAAGTCGTATTAGTAACACCTACAACTTACGAGCATACAAACATACGAATTAAGAGCAGGAGTAGGCCATTCGGCCCCTCGAGCCTGCTCTGTCATTTGATAAGATCATGGCTGATCTGATTGTGACCTCAACACTACTTTCCCATCTATCTACTATAGCCTTTGACTCCCTTGTTAATCAGGAATCTAACTCAGACTTAAAAATATTCAATAAGCCTGCCTCCACCGCTCTCTGGGGAAGGGAGTTCCTCAGACTCACGACCCTCTGAGAGAAAAAAATTCTCCTCATCTCCGTCTTAAATGGGAGACCCCTTATTTTTAAACTGTGGCCCCTAGTTCTAGTCTCTCCCACAAGGGGAAACATCCTCTCAGCATCTACCCCTTCTAGTCCCCTCAGGATCTTATATGTTTCAATAAGATCACCTCTCATTCTTCTAAACTCCAGTGTATACAGGCCCAACTTATCCAATCTTTCCTCATAAGATAACCCCCTCATCCCAGGAATCAGTCGAGTGAACCTTCTCTGAACCGCCTCTAAAGCAATTATGTCCTTTCTTAAATAATGCACACAGTATTCTAGATGTGGTCTCACCAATGCCCTATACAACTGTAGCAAAACATCTCTACTTTTATATTCCTTTCCCCTTGCAATAAATGACAACATTCCATATGCCTTCCTAATCACTTGCTGTACCTGCACACTAACTTTTTTGATTCATGTACTAGGACACCCAGATCCCTCTGTACCTCAGAGTTCTGCAATCTCTCTCCATTTAAATAATATATTGCGTTTCTGTTCCTCCTGCCAAAGTAGACAAGTTCACATTTTCCCACATTATATTCCATCTGCCAAATTTTTGCCCACTCACTTAACCTATCTATATCCCTTTGCAGACTCTTTATGTCCTCTTCACAACTTACTTTCCTACCTATCTTTGTGTCATCAGCAAATTTAGCAACCATACATTCGGTCCCTTCATCCAAGTCATTGATATAGATTGTAAATAGTTGAGGCCCAAGCACTGATCCCTGTGGCACTCCACTCGTTACACCTTGCCAACCTGAAAATGACCCATTTATGCCTATTCTCTGTTTCCTGTCAGCTAACCAATCCTTTATCCACGCTAATATGTTACCCCCACACCATGAGATCTTATTTTGTGCAGTAGCCTTTGATGTGGCACCTTGTCAAAAGCCTTCTAGAAATCCAACTACACCACATCCACAGGATCCCCTTCATCCACGTTGCTTGTTACTTCCTAAAGAACTCTAATAAATTAGTCAAACACGATTTCCCTTTCACAAAGCTATGTTGACTCTGCTTGATTGCAGTGCGGTTTTCTAAGTGCCCTGCTATAACTTCCTTAATAATAGATTCTAGCATTTTCCCTATGACAGATGTTAAGCTAACTGGCCTGTAGTTTCCTGCTTTCTGTCTCCCTCCTCTCTTGAATAGAGGAGTTACATTCGCTATTTTCCAATCTGATGGGGCCCTTCCAGAATCTAGGGAATTTTGGAAAATTAACACCAATGCATTTGCTATCTCTGCAGCCACTTCTTTTAAGACCCTAGGATGAAGTCCATCAGGACCTGGGGACTTGTCAGCTTTTAGTTCTAATATTTTTTTCAGAATCCTTTTCCTGCTGATTGTAAATGTTTTAAGTTCCTCCCACCCTTTCACCTCTTAATTCACAATTATTTCTGGCATGTTATTTGTATGCACTACAGTGAAGACAGATGCAAAATATCTGTTCAATTCATCTGCCATTTCTTTATTCTCCATTATTAATTCCCCAGACTCACTCTCTAGAGGACCAATGCTCACTTTACTTACTCTTCTCCTTTTTATATACCTGTAGAAACTCTTATTATCTGTTTTTATACTTCTAGCTAGCTTTCTCTCTACTCTAATTTCTCCCTCCTTGTTATTCTTTTCGTCATTCTTTGCTGCTTTTTATATTCTGACCAATCTTCTAACCTGCCACTAATTTTCACGAAATTGTATGCTTTTTCTTTCAATTTGATACTACCTTTAACTTCCTTAGTTAGCCATGGATGGTACGTCCTTCCCCTAGAATCTTTCTTTCTCACTGGAATGTATCTTTGCTGAATGTTATGAAATATCCCATTAAAAGTCTGCCACTGCATCTCTACTGACCTAACCCTTAACCTAATCTCCCAGTTCACTTTAGCCAGCTCTGTCTTCATGCCCTCACAATTGTCCCTATTTAAGTTTAAAACACTAGTCTTAGACTTACTCTTCTCTCCCTCAAACTGAATGTGAAATTCAATCATATTGTGATCATTGCTACCTAGAGGCTCCTTTACAATGAGGTCATTAATTAATCCTGTCTCATTACACATTACCAGATCCAGAAAAGCCTGCTGTCTGGTTGGCTGTAGAACGTGCTGCTCTAAGAAACTGTCCCTAAAGCACTCCATGAACTCATCTTTTTGCCCTTCAGATTCTTCCAATCTATATGTAAATTAAAATCACCCATGATTATCGCTGCTCCTTTCTAACAGGCCCCCATTATTTCTTCCTGTATACCCTGTCCTACAGTGTGGTTACTGTTAGGGGGCCTATAAACTACTCCCACAAGTGACTTCTTGCCTTTACTATTTCTTATCTCTACCCAAACTGATTCTACATCTTGGTCTTTAGGACTAAGGTCATTTCTCTCTATTATACTCATGTCATCCTTCATTAACAGAGCTACCCCTCCACCTTTTCCTAGCTTCCTGTCCTTCCGAAATGTCAAGTACCCTTGAATATTTGGGTTCCAGCCTTTGTCATCTTTCAGCCATGTCTCTGTAATGGCTATCAGATCGTACATATTTATTTCTATTTGAGCTGTCAATTCATCCATTTTGTTACGAATGCTACGCACATTCAGATACAAAGCCTTTCGTCCTGTCTTTTTACTATTTTTGCGACCTCTAGCCTTATCTACTGGCGCACTCTTAAGTTTGCATGCTCTGACCCTTCCTGCCACTCTCTGATTATCATTTCCCTTATTGCTACCTTGCTCTCTTGCCTGGTCTTCTTTCTTTAATTTATCACATCTTCCCTTATTTGATCCCTCACCCACACTATTTAGTTTAAAGCCCTCTCTACTGCCCTAATTATACGAGAACACTAGCCCCAGCACAGTTCAATGAAGGCCGTCCCAACGGTACAGCTCCCACTTTCCCCAGTACTGGTGCCAGTGCCCCATGAATCGAAACCCATTTCTCCCACACCAATCTTTGAGCCACGAATTTAACTCTCTAATCTTATTTACCCTACGCCAATTTGCTCGTGGCTCAGGTAATAATCCAGAGATCATTACCTTTGAGGTTCTGCTTTTTAATTTAGCCCCAGCTGCTCCTACTCCCTAAGCAGAACCTCTTCCCTCGTCCTACCTAAGTCGTTGGTACCTACGTGGACCACAACAACTGGATGCTCCCCCTCCCACTGCAAGTTCCTTTCCAGCCCAGAGCAGATGTCCCGAATCCTGGCACTGGGCAGGCAACACAGCCCGGACTCTCGTTCTTGGCTGCAGAGAACTGTGTCTATCCCCTGACTATACTGTCCCCTACTACCACTATATTCCTACTAACTCCCCCAACTTGAATGGCTTCCTGTACCATGGTGCCACCGTCAGTTTGCTCATGCACCCTGCAGCCCCCGCTTTCGTCCATACAGGCTGCAAGCACCTCAAACCTGTTGGACAATTGCAAAGGCTGAGGCTCCTCCAATTGTAGCTTCTCGATCCCCTTACCAGCCTCGCTCGCAGTCACACCCTCCTGTCCCTGACCACTGACTAATTTAGACGACCTTATCCTAAGGGTATGACCGCCTCCTGGAACCGAAAGTCCAGGTATTTTTCCCACTCCCTGATGTGTCGCAGTATCTGCAGCTCAACCTCCAGTTCAATAACTCTGAGCCGAAGCTCCTCAAGCCGCAGACACTTACTGCAGACGTGTTTGCCCTGGATCACACTGGCGTCCAAAAGCTCCCACATTCTGCAGTCGCTACACATCAAATGCCCTGCCATCTTTAGTATGTGTTAATTAATTTATTATTATTCTTAATTAAAGTTATAATTTATAAACCCTACTACTCCCAATAAGCTTTACAACTGCTAGTAAACCTTCTACTACTACTAAAACCTTACAATTACTAAGTTACACTTGTTTTGAAAGTTAAACGAGTCAAATACTCACCAACCAATCACTTACATGTTTCCCTGTGACATCACACTTGTTTTTTCACAGAACGTGATGAGTGGGTTCAGACCAGCAGCGACCGAACCCCCCCTCTCTCCACACTGATCATATCCCCGCTCTGAACCCCCCCTCTCTCCACACTGATCATATCCCCGCTCTGAACCCCCCCTCTCTCCACACTGATCATATCCCCGCTCCGAACCCCCCCTCTCTCCACACTGATCATATCCCCGCTCTGAACTCCCCCTCTCTCCACACTGATCATATCCCCGCTCTGAACCCCCCCTCTCTCCACACTGATCATATCCCCGCTCTGAACCCCCCCTCTCTCCACACTGATCATATCCCCGCTCCGAACCCCCCCTCTCTCCACACTGATCATATCCCCGCTCTGAACTCCCCCTCTCTCCACACTGATCATATCCCCGCTCTGAACCCCCCCTCTCTCCACACTGATCATATCCCCGCTCTGAACCCCCCCTCTCTCCACACTGATCATATCCCCGCTCTGAACTCCCCCTCTCTCCACACTGATCATATCCCCGCTCTGAACCCCCCCCTCTCTCCACACTGATCATATCCCCGCTCTGAACCCCCCCTCTCTCCACACTGATCATATCCCCGCTCTGAACTCCCCCTCTCTCCACACTGATCATATCCCCGCTCTGAACTCCCCCTCTCTCCACACTGATCATATCCCCGCTCTGAACCCCCCCTCTCTCCACACTGATCATATCCCCGCTCTGAACTCCCCCTCTCTCCACACTGATCATATCCCCGCTCTGAACTCCCCCTCTCTCCACACTGATCATATCCCCGCTCTGAACTCCCCCTCTCTCCACACTGATCATATCCCCGCTCTGAACCCCCCCTCTCTCCACACTGATCATATCCCCGCTCTGAACTCCCCCTCTCTCCACACTGATCATATCCCCGCTCTGAACTCCCCCTCTCTCCACACTGATCATATCCCCGCTCTGAACTCCCCCTCTCTCCACACTGATCATATCCCCGCTCTGAACTCCCCCTCTCTCCACACTGATCATATCCCCGCTCTGAACTCCCCCTCTCTCCACACTGATCATATCCCCGCTCTGAACTCCCCCTCTCTCCACACTGATCATATCCCCGCTCTGAACTCCCCCTCTCTCCACACTGATCATATCCCCGCTCTGAACTCCCCCTCTCTCCACACTGATCATATCCCCGCTCTGAACTCCCCCTCTCTCCACACTGATCATATCCCCGCTCTGAACCCCCCCTCTCTCCACACTGATCATATCCCCGCTCTGAACTCCCCCTCTCTCCACACTGATCATATCCCCGCTCTGAACCCCCCCTCTCTCCACACTGATCATATCCCCGCTCTGAACTCCCCCTCTCTCCACACTGATCATATCCCCGCTCTGAACTCCCCCTCTCTCCACACTGATCATATCCCCGCTCTGAACCCCCCCTCTCTCCACACTGATCATATCCCCGCTCTGAACCCCCCCTCTCTCCACACTGATCATATCCCCGCTCTGAACCCCCCCTCTCTCCACACTGATCATATCCCCGCTCTGAACCCCCCCTCTCTCCACACTGATCATATCCCCGCTCTGAACCCCCCCTCTCTCCACACTGATCATATCCCCGCTCTGAACCCCCCCTCTCTCCACACTGATCATATCCCCGCTCTGAACCCCCCCTCTCTCCACACTGATCATATCCCCGCTCTGAACTCCCCCTCTCTCCACACTGATCATATCCCCGCTCTGAACCCCCCCTCTCTCCACACTGATCATATCCCCGCTCTGAACCCCCCCTCTCTCCACACTGATCATATCCCCGCTCTGAACTCCCCCTCTCTCCACACTGATCATATCCCCGCTCTGAACTCCCCCTCTCCCCACACTGATCATATCCCCGCTCTGAACTCCCCCTCTCTCCACACTGATCATATCCCCGCTCTGAACTCCCCCTCTCTCCACACTGATCATATCCCCGCTCTGAACTCCCCCTCTCCCCACACTGATCATATCCCCGCTCTGAACTCCCCCTCTCTCCACACTGATCATATCCCCGCTCCGAACCCCCCCTCTCTCCACACTGATCATATCCCCGCTCCGAACCCCCCCTCTCTCCACACTGATCATATCCCCGCTCTGAACTCCCCCTCTCTCCACACTGATCATATCCCCGCTCTGAACTCCCCCTCTCTCCACACTGATCATATCCCCGCTCTGAACTCCCCCTCTCTCCACACTGATCATATCCCCGCTCTGAACTCCCCCTCTCTCCACACTGATCATATCCCCGCTCTGAACTCCCCCTCTCTCCACACTGATCATATCCCCGCTCTGAACTCCCCCTCTCTCCACACTGATCATATCCCCGCTCTGAACTCCCCCTCTCTCCACACTGATCATATCCCCGCTCCGAACCCCCCCTCTCTCCACACTGATCATATCCCCGCTCTGAACTCCCCCTCTCTCCACACTGATCATATCCCCGCTCTGAACTCCCCCTCTCTCCACACTGATCATATCCCCGCTCTGAACTCCCCCTCTCTCCACACTGATCATATCCCCGCTCTGAACTCCCCCTCTCTCCACACTGATCATATCCCCGCTCTGAACTCCCCCTCTCTCCACACTGATCATATCCCCGCTCTGAACTCCCCCTCTCTCCACACTGATCATATCCCCGCTCTGAACTCCCCCTCTCTCCACACTGATCATATCCCCGCTCTGAACTCCCCCTCTCTCCACACTGATCATATCCCCGCTCTGCTCTCAGTCTTTCCCACCGACTGAACTCTCACTTTCTCCGTGCTGTTTATATCCTCGCTCTGCTCTCACTCTTTCCCATTGACTGATCTCTCACTCTCTCCACACTGTTTATATCCTCGCTCTGCTCTCACTCTTTCCCACCGACTGAACTCTCACTCTCTCCACACTGATCATATCCCCGCTCTGCTCTCACTCCTTCCCACCGACTGAACTCTCACTCTCTCCACACTGATCATATCCCCGCTCTGCTCTCACTCCTTCCCACCGACTGAACTCTCACTTTCTCCATACTGATCATATCCCCGCTCTGGTCTCACTCCTTCCCACCGACTGAACTCTCACTTTCTCCACACTGATCATATCCCCGCTCTGGTCTCACTCCTTCCCACTGACTGAACTCTCACTTTCCCCATGCTGTTTATATCCCCGCTCTGCTCTCAGTCTTTCCCACCGACTGAACTCTCACTTTCTCCGTGCTGTTTATATCCCCGCTCTGCTCTCCCTCTTTTCCGCTGCTCACCGACTTACATATATATAGCGCCTTTAACATAGAAAAACGTCCCAATGACATTGGCAGCCTCACTATAACCTCATCACATGCTAACAATATTTCTGTACTTAATAGATCAATAATTTACAGCTGCTCATCAATAGCAAGTGTTTATTGAGATATTATATTAAACAAAAAAAACAAAGAGCAAATAACCACACCATACTAAGACTGAAAAGGCACTGTGGTTGTTGAGAGTTAATGGCTTGTGGCTGTATTGTATTAAAGACAGTTTAAGAAACTTGTATTTTAAAAAATTTACGTATTCAACGTTTGTTGAATAATGAAAATGGATGTTAAGTGAACCTGATTGAAAGCCACATAAAACTAGAAGTATGTAAACAGATTCTTTGCTAATGTGCATTATCCCTAGTAACACTTTTCCGTGTTCAGTTTAGTGATCTGTAACAACAGCACCTCCTTCTGCATACAGTGAGACAATGTACTAATGCTGGAACTCAGTTACATAATGCACTGATTAAAATAGAGCATATTTGACTGGCTCATGAGCCCAGTCTGGAGTATAGAGTGCCATTCCCTCCCTCTCCTTTAGCTCAGTACTTAGAATTTATGATTCTTACCACTACCTCTGACTGCTTCTTCTCATTTCTTCGTTCTTCCCAGCCCAAACAATCTTAGTGCAATCAGTAATTCTCATTTCCTCTTCTCTCTTGGCTGTGAGTTAAATATTCCTTCCTGTTAAACTAGAAAATTCCCTGACCAAATTGGTTACTGATGTAAATGCATTCTCAACATTAAAACGTGCCTTGCACAAAGTGTAGTGCAATCTCTTCCTGTTCACTCCTTTTTCTCTTGTCTCCTGAAATCTGCTGATTGATGACGACTCTTTTAAGCTACTCGATAAACACCTGACACCCAATAAATTATTGGGCCAAGTTTTGCTGCAGCAGGGCTTAGAGTCATAGAGTCATAGAAGTTTACAACATGGAAACAGGCCCTTCGGCCCAACATGTCCATGTCGCCCAGTTTATACCACTAAGCTAGTCCCAGTTGCCTGCATTTGGCCCATATCCCTCTATACCCATCTTACCCATGTAACTGTCCAAATACTTTTCAAAAGACAAAATTGTACCCGCCTCTACTACTGCCTCTGGCAGCTCATTCCAGACACTCACCACCCTTTGAGTGAAAAAATTGCCCCTCAGGACCCTTTTGTATCTCTCCCCTCTCACCTTAAATCTATGCCCCCTCGTTATAGACTCCCCTACCTTTGGGAAAAGATTTTGACTATCTACCTTATCTATGCCCCTCATTATTTTATAGACTTCTATAAGATCACCCCTAAACCTCCTACTCTCCAGGGAAAAAAGTCTCAGTCTATCCAACCTCTCCCTATAAGTCAAACCATCAAGTCCCGGTAACATCCTAGTAAATCTTTTCTGCACTCTTTCTAGTTTAATAATATCCTTTCTATAATAGAGTGACCAGAACTGTACACAGTATTCCAAGTGTGGCCTTACTAATGTCTTGTACAACTTCAACAAGACATCCCAACTCCTGTATTCAATGTTCTGACCAATGAAACCAAGCAAGCTGAATGCCTTCTTCACCACCCTATCCACCTGTGACTCCACTTTCAAGGAGCTATGAACCTGTACTCCAAGATCTCTTTGCTCTATAACTCTCCCCAACGCCCTACCATTAACGGAGTAGGTCCTGGCATCTAACAGTGTCTGCCGTTAGTTCGACTTGGCCTTGCACGTTTAGGTTTTTAAATTTTTGGGGTAACAAGTTGCTGAAAGTGCGAGTTGATAACGGCACAGTGAGGGAAGCAGGGTATCTGGGAGCTGAGTGAACAGGGCAACCAATAGGGTATCTCCATTACCAATCAGATTAAAGGACTGTGAAATGAGAAGGAAGTATAAATTAGAGTGGGTGAATTCAATGTCAAATCAGGTACAGAAAGAGAAATAAAGGGGATGATTTTAAACCCCAAGAATGGGTGGGTTGGGGGCAGGTGTTAGTTGAAAATAATTGTTTTTTGGGTCGCGACCACAACCCGGCTTTATTTCCGGGTTTAACTTTGGCACGGAAAAGTACAGGCTTCCCACTGGGAATGCCAAGTCCAAAAATTTTGCGGTGATACCCAAAAAAACAACTATTTTCAACTCCAACCCACCCATTCTTGGGGTTTAAAATCAGCCCCAAAGTGGGGGAAAGAAAGATTGGATTAAGAGAGAGAGAGAAAAAAGGGACAGAAATGAAATGAAAAAATTTAAGAATTTAAAGTTTTACATTTTTAAAATCTCCAACAACAATTAAAATCTGAAGGAATGAGACTCTACACTTCTAATAGTTAATTTTCAGTACCAGAGAGGATGATTGGCAGTAATTAACACTTATTGTGTTGTTAAAAAGGTACTTAGACTGGAATGGACAAGACGTAACTTCCTGTGGTGAGTTTAGTTTGTATCTACCACGCAAATACAGTAACTTCACGCTGTTCAATCTATTTCAATGGTGAGTCAGAAAGCGAGATGCCGTTTTCCTAAAGCTAATGGTGGAGCGGCGCATGTCGGGCAGCAACGTTTGGATATTTGAGTTAACCGCACATCTGCCCCTCGCCTGATGTTGCTGTACCATTTGCGCATAAATAACGGTGAGCACCATTAGCCTCAACATTATTTTGACAGCAAATTCTGGGCCATCATTTATTTACATCAGAAGTGGTTAACTGTGCATATAATGTTTTATATTTATTAATTCCCAATAATTCGTATTGTGTACGACTGGAACCATTATATATTGTTAAAGCTGGCAGTTTGTCATGAAATTTACTTAAAATTCATGGCACAGTTGCAGGTGAAAGTCAAAATCCTGCTGAATGTAAGAGCATCTGATTTGCTGTTGAAATGCGCTCCTGCTCTTGGCTCCAGCAGAAAGCTAGTATCACTGGGTAACTTTTGCGAGGCACTGTGCCAGTGGCAGGGCCTTGCTCTCAACCCGAGGTAGGGGGTTGCAAAATTGGGCGTGCAACCTTATTGTGTGTCTGATTATATGAGAGACAAATTGGGGGAGATGTAACGAGGCTTCTCTGTGACCTCGTTTAAATCAGATCGATAGATTTTTGTAGGATACGGGTATCAAGGGACATAGAGCCAGGGCAGGTAAATAGAGTTGAGGTACAGATCAGCAATAATCTAATTGAATGGCGGAATAGGCTTGAGGGGCTGAGTGGCTTTCTCCTGTTCCCATATTTCTATCTTAAAATGCAATATATAATTTTGTCCCTCTGAATTTTATGTGTTCATATGAGGCTATGCCCACAGTGCAAGCCTTGCCCATAGAAACAGGTGCACGGATGTCTGGGGGTGGGGTCCACCTGATGAAACAGGTTTCTTAGGGGGAGAAGTTAAGATATTGGAAAAAGCTTTGTTGTTATTTGTTTTTTGTCATATTCATCTTCCCTCTGCTGAATGTTGCTCCGTGAATTAGTTGTTTTTGCTGGGTAGCACTATCTTTACTGCCTCCACTTCACAAGGCAAGCTGTTATAGAGTCATACCACCTGCTGTGCAATGTTCTGCACATGACACCGGGATCAAGGACGGCTCGTCACACCGTCATGCTAACGGATCCTCCCAAGCCACCCTAAGAGACATCTGGCACATCAGGCAGTCTGCATTGCGAACTGAAGAACATAGGAATTACTAGATGAAAAAAGACCAAGGTCCATCTAGTTGGCCTTCTACCATCCTGGTGGTGGTATGAATGGAGTTGTTGACTAACCATAGTGATGTATCAAGGAAATGGCAACCTTCTTGTAATTCTTGCAAGGGATAACTCCTTAATTTCTTTTCCAGTGGAAAGGAGGCGTCAGCTGGAAAGGGCTGTTCATTTCAACCCCATGGCCTTCATGAAGAGAAAGGGTTTACACTCAATTAATGTTCAAGTGGTATCTGACAACAGAAATACTTTTTTTTTATTCGTTCATGGGATGTGGGCATCACTGGCGAGGCCGGCATTTATTGCCCATCCCTAATTGCACTTGAGAAGGTGGTGGTGAGCCGCCTTCTTGAACCGCTGCAGTCCATGTGGTGAAGGTTCTCCCACAGTGCTGTTAGGAAGGGAGTTCCAAGATTTTGACCCAGCGACGATGAAGGAACGGCGATATATTTCCAAGTCAGGATGGTGTGTGACTTGGAGGGGAACATGCAGGTGGTGGTGTTCCCATGTGCCTGCTGCTCTTGTCCTTCTAGGTGGTAGAGGTCGCAGGTTTGGGAGGTGCTGTCGAAGAAGCCTTGGCGAGTTGCTGCAGTGCATCCTGTGGATGGTACACACTGCAGTCACAGTGCACCGGTGGTGAAGGGAGTGAATGTTTAGGGTGGTGGATGGGTTGCCAATCAAGCGGGCTGCTTTGTCCTGGATGGTGTCGAGCTTCTTGAGTGTTGTTGGAGCTGCACTCATCCAGGCAAGTGGAGAGTATTCCATCACACTCTTGATTGTGCCTTGTAGATGGTGGAAAGGCTTTGGGGAGTCAGGAGGTGAGTTACTTGCCTTAGAATACCCAGCCTCTGACCTGCTCTTGTAGCCACAGCATTTATGTGGCTGGTCAAGTTAAGTTTCTGGTCAATGGTGACCCCCAGGATGTTGATGGTGGGGGATTCGGCGATGGTAATGCCATTGAATGTCAAGGGGAGGTGGTTAGACTCTCTCTTGTTGGAGAAGGTCATTGCCTGGCACTTGTCTGGTGCGAATGTTACTTGCCACTTATCAGTCCAAGCCTGGATGTTGTCCAGGTCTTGTTGCATGCGGGCACGGACTGCTTCATTATCTGAGGGGTTGCGAATGCAACAGAACACTGTGCAATCATCAGCAAACATCCCCATTTCTGAGCTTATGATGGAGGGAAGGTCATTGATGAAGCGGCTGAAGATGGTTGGGCCGAGGACACTGCCCTGAGGAACTCCTGCAGCAATGTCCTGGGGCTGAGATGATTGGCCTCCAACAACCACTACCATCTTCCTTTGTGCTAGGTATGACTCCAGCCACTGGAAAGTTTTCCCCTTGATTCCCATTGACTTCAATTTTACTAGGGCTCCTTGGTGCCACACTCGGTCAAATGCTGCCTTGATGTCAAGGGCAGTCAGTCTCACCTCACCTCTGGAATTCAGCTCTTTTGTCCATGTTTGGACCAAGGCTGTAATGGAGTCTGGAGCCGAGTGATCCTGGCGGAACACAAACTGAGCATCGGTGAGCAGGTTATTGGTGAGTAGGTGCCGCTTGATAGCACTGTCGACGACACCTTCCATCACTTTGCTGATGATTGAGAGTAGACTGATAGGGCGGTAATTGGCTAAATTTGATTTGTCCTGCTTTTTGTGGACAGGACATACCTGGGCAATTTTCCACATTGTCAGGTAGATGCCAGTGTTGTAGCTGTACTAGAACAGCTTGGCTAGAGGCGCAGCTAGTTCTTTTGCACAAGTCTTCAGCACTACAGCCGGGATGCTGTCGGGGCCCATAACCTTTGCTGTATCCAGTGCACTCAGTCGTTTCTTGATATCACGTGGAATCGAATTGGCTGAAGACTGGCTTCTGTGATGGTGGGGATATCGGGAGGAGTCCAAGTTTGACCATCCACTCGGCACTTCTGGCTGAAGATGGTTGCAAACACTTCAGCCTTGTTTTTTGCACTCATGTTCTGGACTCTGCCATCATTAAGGATGGGGATGTTTACAGAGCCTCCTCCTCCCGTTAGTTGTTTAATCATAGAATCATAGAATCATAGAAGTTGTCCAACACTTTTCACGACTGGATGTGGCAGGACTGCAGAGCTTTGATCTGATCCGTTGGTTGTGGAATCACTTAGCTCTGTCTATAGCATGTTGCTTCCGCTGTTTAGCATGCATGTAGTCCTGAGTTGTCGCTTCACCAGGTTGGCACCTCATTTTTAGGTACGCCTGGGGCTGCTCCTGGCATGCTCTTCTACACTCCTCATTGAACCAGGGTTGATCCCCTGGCATGTTGGTAATGGTAGAGTGAGGAATATGCCGGGCCATGAGGTTACAGATTGTGCTGGAATACAATTCTGCTGCTAGCTGATGGCCCACAGCGCCTCATGGATGCCCAGTTTTGAGCTGCTAGATCTGTTCTGAATCTATCCCATTTAGCACAGTGATAGTGCCACACAACACGTTGGATGGTGTCCTCAGCTGCGAAGACAGGACTTCATCTCCACAAGGACTGTGCGATTGTCACTCCTACCAATACTGTAATGGACAGATGCATCTGCGACAGGTAGATTGGTGAGGACAAAGTCAAGTAGGTTTTTCCCTCGCGTTGGTTCGCTCAACCACCTGCCGCACGCCCAGTCTGGCAGCTATGTCCTTCAGGACTCGGCCAGCTCGGTCTGTAATGTTGCTACCGAGCCACTCTTGGTAATGGACATTGAAGTCCCCCACCCAGAGTACATTCTGTGCCCTTGCTACTCTCAATGCTCCCTCCAAGTGGTGCTCAACATGGAGGAGGACTGATTCATCAGCTGAGGGAGGGCGGTAGGTGGTAATCAGCAGGAGGTTTCCTTGCCCATGTTTGACCTGATGCCATGAGATTTCATGGGGTCTGGATTCAATGTTGAGGACTCCCAGGGCTACTCCCACCTGACTGTATATCACCGTACCGCCACCTCTGGTGGGTCTGTCCTGATGTGGGACAGGACATACCCAGGCATGGTGATGGAAGAGTCTGGGACGTTGGCTGAAAGGTATGATTCTGTGAGTATGGCTATGTCAGGCTGTTGCTTGACTAGTCTGTGGGATAGCTCCCCAATTTTTGGCACAAGTCCCCAGATGTTCATGAGGAGGACTTTGCAGGGTCGACTGGGTTTGGTTTGCCTTTGTCATGTCCGGTGCCCAGTGGTCCGTCCAGTTTTATTCTGATTATGACTTTTTTTAGCGAGATTGTACAACTGAGTGGCTTGCTAGGCCATTTCAGAGGACAATTAAGAATCAACCACATTGCTGTGGGTCTGGAGTCACATATAGGCCAGACGGGGTAAGGACGGCAGGTTTCCTTCCCTAAAGGGGATTAGTGAACTAGATGGGTTTTTACCACAATCCGGTAGTTTCATGGGCATCATTACTGATACTAGTTTTTTTTAAATTCCAGATTTTTATTTAATTAATTGAATTTAAATTCCCCAGCTGCCGTGGCGGGATTTGAACTCATAACTTTTTTTTATTCGTTCATGGGATATGGGCGTCGCTGGCGAGGCCGGCATTTATTGCCCATCCCTAATTGCCCTTGAGAAGGTGGTGGTGAGCCGCCTTCTTGAACCGCTGCAGTCCATGTGGTGAAGGTTCTCCCACAGTGCTGTTAGGAAGGGAGTTCCAGGATTTTGACCCAGCGACGATGAAGGAACAGCGATATATTTCCAAGTCGGGATGGTGTGTGACTTGGAGGGGAACTCCGGATTATTAATCCAGGCCTCTTCATTACTAGTCCAGAACCATAACCACTATGCTACCATATAATTATGCTGATCAATGGCTATTGTTCAGGATTGTAAACAATTTTACAACACCAAGTTATAGTCCAGCAATTTTATTTTAAATTCACAAGCTTTCGGAGGCTTCCTCCTTCCTCAGGTGAACGTTGTTGGAAATGAAATCCTCGAAATGAAATCGCATTTATAATTCACAGAACAATGCTTGGTGATTACAGACAGTTTTTTCAACTGCCCGTTGCTCAGGAAGCAGCCATGATAACTTCATTGTGCAGCATGCCACAGAACCCATATTATTTGAAGGAAAAGAAACACTGGATGACTGTTAGGAGTTGTGCAATGTACTTCAAATGGCCCCTCCTAAGAGATGCAGTAGTTCTAACTTAGGTTTGTGCTGTGATTGATAGTGATTCACAGCTGCCTGTGGCCATCAACAGAAATTGTGGGGATGGAGTCATTTAAATAGTCTGGGGGAAGCCTGATTGCTGACTGGAAAATTGGAGAGAGCAAGAGGTCCTTGACAGGCCAAAGAATACAAGAAAAAAAACACTTGCAAATATAAAAGTTACTTACAGACAAATAGCATAGCACCTTTTATTGTTTTCCTTTTGAAGAGTTGGATTCCTGCTGTAATTATATATGTGTGTATTATATTTATCAGTTATTTATTGGCTTGCATCTTCTGTTAAGCAAATTTATTTAACAGTTTAAACCTAAAACAAGGTTTTGATATTGTCATCAGAATGAGAGAAAGCTCCCATGTAGGCACAGAATAATTTCCAGGAGCTAAAACAATTAATTGAGAGGTTGTTCTGTTCATTATCCTGGGCGCATTACTGAAAGCTTACCTAGACATCAAGGCCAATGTAGATACTCTTGAAGGTGTAGGTGGTTGGGACTCACACATAAGTTGAGCTAAAAATACTACTGTAAGGAGGGTTAAAAGATTTAAAATAAAACATGTATGGATGAAAATGATGGTGTTATCCCACATCACCAAGATAAATGCTTAATGGCTGAGATTGCCAGGTTTTGGCCATTCCGGAAGGTAGTGATTCTGGAAAATATCAAAAACAATGGGGTAGAAATTAGTCCTCATTGAGCTTATTTTATGGGTGTAAGATGAGCGCAAAAAGGAACAATTTTGGGACACAATGTCCTGCGCCACACAAGTGCCAAAATTGGGTCAGGCCATTCTTCAAACGTCTGAGGTGACTACCTAAAACAGGCATTAGGCCCCTTGCATATGGTAATGAGGGGCCTAACGCCTGTTTAAGGACCCTGACAAGAAATTGTGCTGCCCTGAGTAGATCAGGCCTCAGGCTTGCTCTGCTCATGTTTTTAGGACATGGATGAGGCCTAGCTAGTGGCTGCCACCATAAAGGTAAGTGAATTTTTAAAATATATTTCTGTGGAGCTAGGAGGAGCAGGAGTGCTCCTCCCAGCTACACAAAACTTCCACCAGGCATGACAAGCACCTCCATCTTGGCCTGAATATTTAGATGTAGCCTGAGGACCAATTTATTGCAATCCTTGGACTTCGGGCGCAAGGATCGTTCCTTTCGCCCAGTTCGTGCTGGCAGGCCAGTGTGATGCAATTTACACCCCACTGACTTTTGCTAGTTTTAGTGACTAATGGGATTATGCTGTTGTTATAGGAATGATGAGTTTACTGGCACAGGAGGATGGGCAGGAGTCATAAAGACACAGTAAAAAATGGGTCTTCCAGGCTGCCAATCTAAAAGAATCCACAGTTGGTCTTTGGTTGCAAATTGGAAACCAATGCACAAGAAAAATGTAAAAGCAGCTTTACTGATCAACCGGATAGCATAATGCGGCATGTATTAAAGAGGAAGGTAACTCCAGCTGTACGTGCTATGAATAGTAAGTGAATAAGATCCAGGTGCATTTTTATTAAATTTGTTCTCCAAATATTCACATTTACAGGCCTCCTCTGTCAATCATTTGTTTCAGCAGCTGCATAATAGAAGGAACCTAAAGCTGACATAAATCAAAGGAATTTTCTTTCCTCCACCCCTCCCCAGATAAATCCATCTTCCAACACAATCCACAAACAGATTAATCTCTGATCATTCCTTTTTCCTCTAAACTGTATGTCCTCAACTCGTGCACTCCACTGTGCACTGTTACTGGTATGTAATGGAAGATAGAGATGGTCTCAGTTCTGAAGTACATTGCAAAACTGTAGAGCATCAGAGCATTCCACTGGAGGTAGAGGGGAGAGGAGGAAGAGACAGATGGAAAACCTGACAGGACAAATGCCACCTCGCAGAAATATACTTCCTCTCAGCTGTCTAACAACGGCAGAAGTCCCATTCATCCCATTCTAGCAGGGTGGAGGGAAATCCTTACAGAAAATGAGAACTACTCCCTGAATTTGTCTAAAGCTTTGCAGTTGTATTGCTGTGAATAGAGCATTTTGTATGAGTGATGCTTCTGTAAGCCATTCTGATAGAAATTTTTGAAAATAGCAAGAGCTAGTGAAATCACAAGAGAGACTTTAATTTTGTCGTGTAAAGATTTTATCTTCAATCGAGTAGCTCCTTAAAATAGCAAAAAGCATAAACTCTAGATGCTGGAATCTGAAATAAAAACTCAACACGTCAGGCAAATCTGTGGAGAGAACAGACATGTTAACATTCCGGGTGTGGACCCTTCATCAGAATGGAAAGTTAACTTATCTGTTCTCTTCACAGATGCTGCCTGACCTACTGAGTGTTTCCAGCATTTTCTGTTTTTGTTTCCTTAGAATAACAACTGAGCTCATTCCATTTTTTTCCCTTGTCTGCTTTCAAATAAATTTGCTTTCCTCAAGGCATTAAAAGAAAATAAAGATCTGAAGAGAGAAATAATGGGCCAGAATTTACTGTCAAAATAATGATGGGGCTAATGACACTCACCGTTATTTATGCACAAATGGCAAAGCAACTTCAGGCGAGAGCAGACGCACGGTTAAAAGTGAAAATCTGGAAGTTGCTGTCTGAAATGCGCCGCTTCGCCAATAGCTCCTGAAAACAGCATCTCTCTGTCTATCTAATTCAACATTCAAATGTGTTGAACGTGTGAAGTTCCTATATTAACGTGGTAGATACAAACTAAACTCGCCACAGAAAGTTTAATGAAGTAATGGAGAGGGTTGATGTTGTGTATATGGACTTTCAAAAGGCATTTGATAAAATACCACATAATAGATTTGTTAGCAAAATTAAAGCCCATGGGATTAAAGGAACAGTGGCAGCGTGGATACAAAATTGGCTAGGGGACAGAAGGCAGAGAGTAGCGGTGAACGGTTGTTTTTCAGACTGGAGGGAAGTATACAGTGGTGTTCCCCAAGGGTCAGTATTAGGACCATGATATATATTAATGACCTGGACTTGGGTATATAGGATATAATTTCAAAGTTTGCAGATGACACGAAACTCAGAAATGTAGTAAACAACGTGGAGGCTAGTAACAGACTTCAGGAGGACATAAACAGACTGGTGAAATAGGCAGACACATGGCAGATGAAATGTAACACAGAGAAGTGTGAAGTGAGGCATTTTGGTAGGAAAAATGAGGAGAGGCTGCCCAAAGCTTGACCAACTCAATTTTCAAGCAGGCCTCGAAATGGGTAATGTAAAGAATCTTACAACACCAGGTTATAGTCCAACAGTTTTATTTGAAAATCACTTTTCAAATAAAGTGATTTTCAAATAAAACTGTTGGACTATAACCTGGTGTTGTAAGATTCTTTACATTTGTCAACCCCAGTCCATCACTGGCACCTCCACATCCTCGAAATGGGTAGCCAGTGCTCCCACCCAAAACAGGCAGGGGCCTTATTTCAATATTTAAATTGGGAGTCCTTCACTGGCTGTAGGTTCCTGTGCCATTCCCGTGTGCCAATCGGTGGTGCATGTGAGCTCGCATCTCACCGGCATTATGGAAATGAGGCCCGACCATGAAAATAGGTCTGGCCTCGGACTGATTCCATTGGACGGAGGGCAGGGTCACACTGACTACCACCCGCTCAATGGAATCAGTCATCCGAAAATTGCCCCCAATATCCTAATCTTAGAATGCATTGAGTGTGTAAATAATAGGAGAGCGCCAGTAACTAATGCATTAACATCCCATGATTTGAATTAATAAAGTCTGATTTTCCAGGATTGTTTCAAGGACCAATCCTTTAATTCCTGTATCTCCCTGCTAAGGAAGACACAATAGTGTATGTGTAATGTCCCCAGCTTTACTAAAAACACCAGCTTTATTGCTATATCACCACATAAGAAGAGGAGGAAACTGGCTCATGTATTGTGAGTCATGTATTTTAGGGATCTATTCCTTTCTATGTGCTTGGCAAGGACTAAACCATAACCAGCAAAAAAAAACACTTTGATTATTTGCATGAATATGACCGTACTGTTTTCCCCCCACCTCCATCCTAATAAATAGGGTTTGATTTGGAAGCATCAATTCCGTCTCCATTCATTAAGCAGATGTTTGAATTTTAAACTGCAGCAGCTGAGCTACAATAGTTCACAGTGAACACATGATATGCACGATAAACATCAGACAGTAAGAGTGGTACTCATATTGAGCCACTAATGATCTCCCCCCTCAGCAGACCTGCTAGTTCATGTGTTTGTGGGGTTGTGATCAGAGCCAAACAGCTCTGGGACATGTATGTGTGTAAGAAAGATAAAAGTTTAAAACAAAAAAAGCATATGGAGCTGCTTTATGATAGATCTGCGAGTGACCCTTTAGCAAAATCTTGCTTGGGGTTTTGGTCCTGAACCCCCTGAATTATAATAGGGTATTATTTCTATTCACTGCATTAAGCAGAGTGCTACTTTCTAACCATGAGGTAGATTTTACGAATTAGAGTTTAGAGAATTCAGGTGTGGAGGTATGATTAGTTTTGCATCATGGGGGTCCAATTTGTAAAATTTCTATACATGTCAACTTAGAAAACTAGCAAAAACAAGACATGACAAAAGAGCTGACAACAACCAGAGATGAATATTGTCCTATGACACCACAAAATAGATATTTGCACTAAAAGTGCAGTGGGACAGAGACTTGCAACTTACACTGCAGATACGCACAACATTTCATTATTGCTATTGCAGGAAAAATGGCAGTTTACAACAAAAGCAGATTTAGAAATTTCTTGAGGCTGAATGAGCAAGATTTACTTTGAGCAGACTAGGGCATGCCAGTCTAGAAATTTTTGATTTTTTTTATATATTTGGTGCATTTTCCAGTAATTTGAAGACTACTGTAATTATACCTTTTCAAATAAAAAATAATGGGGGTGGAATTGGACCCCGTCCCGCTCCTTTATCGGAAGCAGATTGCGGGCAAAAAGCACCAATTTCGCGGGCTAAGGCTTGTGTCAAAACGGCTCCAGAATACATCCAATGGCATATTGGATCCAGCAATACTTAGGTAGCTTCACGACCCCTCTATAAAATTCGGCAGTATTGATCAGGTATGTGCAAGGCATGCTCCACTCAGTTTTTCAAGTTCTTCTATGGCCTAATCAACAGTCCTTAAAGGGACCACTGGAGGCCGCCGACCAAATGGTGAGTTTTTAATTTTTTTACTTACCTTGATGTGGAGCCAGGAGGACCACTCCTGTAACAAGTACAAGGTTACCAGATCTTAAATATCACAACACAAGTGACTTATAAAAGGAATATTGTCCAGGGATGTAAATTGAGCATTATAACAATTCACTATCTGGAACTTTATATTATAGAATCAGTAAATCCACATTTGCCTAATCTGTAGCTATTCATCTTGTGAAATATTTGTGCTTCCTGGACACTGTCTGCAATGGCTGGCATTTTCCTCAATTAACCCATTGCTTACTAGCTCCACTATACTTCAGACTCTTCATGCTGTCACCTTCCTACAGCCCATCAACAGAAACTGTTGCTCTATGCTATTCTTCCCTCACTTTTCTCCATCCTCCACAGCTCAAACTGCTTTTGCCTTCCTCCCAATCTTTTATCACTGCTCTTTAGAGACTGCACCAACAACCTCGAAATGCATTGCTGAAAATCATACAAATAGGTGTTCATGTGAAGAAGCAATGACAAGCACAAGCAATAGAAGAATAAGCAACTTCCAACTGCCTGAGGAAAGTAAGTGAAATTTGAATTCTCCACCAATGAACCATAAACCTCAAAATTATGTGGTTGACAATTTCAGGGTTGTGCCTGCCTGTGGTGGGGAGTGTTTCTTTATGCAATCTGCAATGGTGCCAAGTGGCAATGTGGGGAGAAGCAAACCTTTTCAGGAAGATGCATCGGAGCTTCCCATGCAGGAGGAGCAGCAAGGAAGGATGGTGTTATTTGGAGGGCCCGGATAGAACTGAGGAAAGAGTTTAATGCAATCAGGAGTTTCAAGATAAGTATACTAATATTGGCACATGGCACAAACCAAAATGTAAGTTACAACACGTCAGACAGGTACCATGCGAAGCATCCAAACAAGCTGCAGAGCACAATTTTTGGACAGCACACGAATAGCTTGCACTGTGACATATAAATGTTGAACGGTATGCTCTAAACTTGCACTGCCACCAGACCCTGCACACCGACTGCATTGGACTAGTTCATCTAAAGAAACATGTCACTGGCCCAAGGGGTGGCTGCCTGGGCGCCTTGCCAATTTTGAACATCTGGATGCCTTGTGTGTGCTTCCAGGAGAAGGCTGATCTCAACCTCGCAACAGGTGGGGGACCTGCTAATTTGAAAAAGCTGTGCAGATTTGAAGAGATAGCCCTTGGTACTTTTTTTATTCATTCACGGGATGTGGGTGTCGCTGGCGAGGCCGGCATTTATTGCCCATTCCTAATCGCCCTTGAGAAGGTGGTGGTGAGCCGCCTTCTTGAACTGCTGCAGTCAGTGTGGTGAAGGTTCTCTCCCACAGTGCTGTTAGGAAGGGAGTTCCAGGATTTTGAGCCAATGACAATGAAGGAACGGTGATATATTTCCAAGTCGGGATGGTGTGTGACTTGGAGGGGAACGTGCAGGCGGTGTTGTTCCCATGTGCCTGCTGCCCTTGTCCTTCTAGGTGGTAGAGGTCGTGGGTTTGGGAGGTGCTGTCGAAGAAGCCTTGGCGAGTTGCTGCAGTGCATCCTGTGGATGGTACACACTGCAGCCACGGTGCATCAGTGGTGAGGGAGTGAATGTTTAGGGTGCTGGATGGGGTGTCAATCAAGCAAGCTACTTTGTCCTGGATGGTGTCGAGCTTCTTGAGTGTTGTTTGAGCTGCACTCATCCAGGCAAGTGGATAGTATTCTATCACACTCCTGACTTGTGCCTTGTAGATGGTGGAAAGGCTTTGGGGAGTCAGGAGGTGAGTCACTCGCCGCAGAATACCCAGCCTCTGACCTGCTCTTGTAGCCATAGTATTTATGTGCTTTATGATGTTCCGTGTGGCAGCATAGCTTTTATGGCCTGCTGTGCATGTGTGCATGCATTCCTGACCGGAGTCATGAGCCACTTCATGAGGGGATAATAACCCTAATCACCTAGTAGCCAGCCTTTGACTTGCTGTGCTGGGTGAAATATAGGTGGCATGTTGGACTGCCGCAGAATGAAGGAATCATGACTGCTGCCAGGGTAGCGGGTATTCACCTGCAAGATGCACTGCATGTAATCGCACACCAGTTGCGCATTGAGGGAGTGGAATCCCTTTCTGTTCATGAATATGGCCGAGTTCGGATGGCACCCTGCACCATGGGGAAGCCTGCAATGTGAGAAAACCCCCATGTTCGCTCCTGCTGCTTGTCTCCGGCAAGAGGGAATTAGATGAATCTGTTTCGGAGTACGAACAGTACCTCAGTGACCTCCCTTATCCAGCAGTGAACTGCAAACTGCAAGATGTTGCTTATTTCTCCGGCAGCAGCCTGAAAGCAGCCAGAGCCATAAAAATTAAGTGCCATGGTTACCTTGACAGCCAGAAGCAATGCTGTCTTTGCACTGAGGCTGCAGTTGACAAATTTCAGTCACAACCTCTTTAATAAACCGCAGCCGTCGGATGCACTGGTCGTCCCTGAAGTTGAAGTAAGAGAATTGGTACCTGAAGGACCTCATTGCATACGGCCTCCTGTTAAGTGTCCTGCGCCTCCTCCTCCTCCCTCTTCCAGCAGCTTGTCCTGCTCTGCATGGCCTCTCTGCATTCTCCCAGTCATGTTCAATTCCCAGAGGAAGCCCTAGCAGGCCACCCATGTCTGGAAGCAATCCTGTTCAGCACACTAGTTTAAATGCCACTAACTACTGCAAGACCAGCCAGACCACTTTATATAATATTGCAACTTTCTCCAAGTATAGGAAACTTCCACAAACACGTACAATTGTACCAGCAGTCGGAATAACTAACCTGTAACTCCTGCATGGTCCCCTTAAAAGTGCTGGTGGTGGGGGTCCTTCATGCCGTTTAAGTCCTGTTCAGCTGTGCGAGGTTAAGACAGTGCGTTGGTTGGAGTGTGGAGTTCCAATATGTCGCCGGCTGCTTCAAATCGGCCTTGCACACTGATTCACGTCATAATCTCCCTACTTTACATGCTGCCGGTGTTTGTTAGGTGCACAACTACCTTTACCAAGATGGCGGCCTGTGCACTTCTCGTCGGAAGTGTGCGTACACATCTCGGACACCATTTTCGGGGCTTAGGTATCCGCGTAGCGCCTACACAATGGGCACTACATGGCCCAATTTCGTCCCCAAGGTGTTTTGTCCTCAGCAGCATGAGCTTCTTATCAGTGTGGGAGTACCTCAGCAATCTTTCTGGCTGCATCTCTGCTTCCTCCGTTTCTTCCTGCTTCTCCTTTGCTACTGCTGGCCCATGGGCCTAGTTTTTGTCGTGCTGTATGATGATTTCACTTGATATAGCAAAGTAATGCAACATGGTTATTATTATTTAGTATATTAATGCCATCCTAGAGCATTGTCATCAATAGCATGCAAAGTGCATTGACCACAAATACTGTGGCCATGACAGAAACTAGCTTGGTCTGGGCTCAGCACAGCGTCAACTACTGGAAATATACGCTGGAGTTCCAGTCACTCGAGCATCTTATAGCAAACACTCAGGAGGGATATTGGTCAGTAGCTTGCTGCTGACTATGGAGCGCTATGCATCAGCGTTCTCGTCGTGCCCAATCCAAGAAATCAATTTATCGTTGAAACTAATGATGCAACCAGCAGACCAGATCAGAAAATCTTCAGATCCCGGTCAATTGACTGACTAATAACGGCAAGGACAGCTCTTCCAGCCAGACAGGTGGCTTTCAGGACATAGGCTCAGCACTGAGAATCCTACAACCTAATGTTAAGTATCTTTCAGCGGAGAAGCGTTCAATCATCATCATTATCACTATCCACCACAAGGTTGACATAATTTGCCTTGAAAAAACCCACATTGCAACAGATGAAGCTGGTCACTTCATTATTGATGGATTCAACTTGGTATGTCACACACTTCATAGTCGAGCTATCTATGTCTGTAACAACATCTCATAGATGCAACTCACATTTTATTCACTAATCACTGTGATGTTATACAAGTTGGTGGTTTCAAGGTTGTAAAAGTTTATAAGCCACCAAGTAAATCTGGGGAAACAACCCACTTCCATCTCTTTCTCATCCAGCTATCTAGCCAACATACAGAATAGGATACTTACAACCCAACGAAGAGGGTGATCAGTTACAAAGTTCAGCACCTAGTAATGAACTTGCCTTGATTCATGACCCTAAACAACAAAAACCATCTGCTCAGTGAGATGGGTTCAAAACTGCTCTGCTGGGTCACATCAATCAACAGCTACCCACAACCAACATCATGCACTGTCCTCGATGACTTTCCACACTGTCAACACTGACCGTCACTTATCCATGTCAGCCTGCAACTATCACTCACCAAAAGTACAAGAAAACCCAGATGGAACTTCAGGAAAGCTAACTGAATTTTGTTTCCAGTGATTGCCAAATGAATCATTGTTACTATCCCATGGCATTACATCCCAATTGAGGAAGCTCACAAACGACTTTGTGGCGCCCTCTGGAATGTACAAAATCCACAGTCCCTCCTAGCTTTTGCCCTTTGTACATGCCATGCCTGGACAAAGAATGCATTGCTCAATTGAAACTGTACGAGGAATCTGATGACCCAGATATTGCAGACTTGAATCAGTTGATGCTGCTTGTCAAGCCCATTGGGAAGAGACAATTTCACAGATGGATTTTATTCGCTCAAGTCAGAAAAGCTGGAGCCTCATCCATTGCCTGGAAGCTGCTCAATATCCACTAGCACAGTCCCAACCATCTGTGTCAGCCAATGCCATTGCCAGTCACTTACTAAAAGTGGCAAGAGTCCCCTGCAACTAAGTCTTTGAACGGAAAGTACATGATAAACGGAGTAACTATAACATGAAACCTGGTACCACAGCCAGCTACAACAACATATACCTTGAATTTCTGCAGAACCTTGGTCCACAAGCTTGTAATTGGTTATCACATTTATTGGCCCAGAATTTACTTACCTTGGACTTATTTTAAAAATGTTTGATCATTAAAAGAAATTTAAAAATAAAAATATAATTTTTAAACTTTTGTATGTTTAAGTAAATTAAATCAGGTCCTTGCATTTTTATAATCAGATGTTAATTTTTTTAGACTAACATAGGGAATGTCACTTTAAATTTATGAGTTTAACTTGCCTGCTTGTGGTTGGGGCTTGCAGTCCCACAGTGTTTCCATGTGCACATGGCTTGCACTGATATCGGAACGCACCATTGAGGAAGGTCTCAGAATCCAGCAAATTTATGTCATGGACCACTCAGTAAGTACATTCATACTTTTTATCCACAGGAGGTGCAGAGAGCCTTGCCACGCTGGTCGGAGCAAGTTCCGGCCCACTCACTCGGGTTGTCCTTGAAGGCTGAATTCCAGCATTATGATGCAGCTGATGTTGATTATTTTGGACACTGTTGCTGGGCTATATAGAGACACATGCTGCCTGAATATCCACACAGCAGAATTTTTGCTTAAGCATCTTAATGATGTGCTCCATATTAATTCTGGTGGAAGCATGTACCTCATTGCATTTACATTCTGCTGCTGTTCAGGGATTTGTCAATGGGATCATCAATCAAGGTTGCAGAGAATAGCCCTAGTCTCCTAGTTGCATCTGCCCAATCTATGTGATCCTACAAATAATGTAGGCACCACGGACTATTACGGGTGCTTCTTGAATAATGGGTATTGACTTGTATCATGATATTTCTATGGTCAGACACCACCTGCACATTAATCCAATAGGAGCCCTTTCTGTTCATATGAGCCTTCTTGTATACTTGGAAATTGTAACACCAAGTGAAAGTTCTGTACCCTCTCCAGCTGATGCTTCCTTCCTCTTCCAAAATTCTATAGACTCTGGAACAGTTCCTACAGATTGGAGGGTGGCAAATGTAACCCCACTATTTAAAAAAGCAGGGAGAGAAAAAACAGGGAATTACAGACCAGTTAGCCTAACATCAGTAGTGGGGAAAATGCTAGAGTCTATTATAAAAGATGTAATAACAGAACACTTCGAAGGCATTAATGGGATTGGACAAAGTCAGCATGGGTTTATGAAAGGGAAATCATGCTTAACAAATCTACTGGAGTTTTTTGAGGAGGTAACTAGTAGAATAGATTGGGGAGAACCAGTGGATGTGGTGTACTTGGGTTTTCAGAAGGCTTTTGATAAGGTCCCACACAAGAGGTTAGTGTGCAAAATTAAAGCACATGGGATTGGGGGAATATACTGGCATGGATTGAGCATTGGTTGACAGACAGGAAATAGAGAGTAGGAATAAACGGGTCTTTTTCCCGGGTGGCAGGCAATGACTAGTGGGGTACCGCAGGGATCAGTGCTTGGGCCCCAGCTATTCACAATATATATCAATGATTTGGATGAGGGAACTGAATGTAACATTTCCAAGTTTGCAGACGACACAAAGCTGGGGTGGAATGTGAGCTGTGAGGAGAATGCAAAGAGCCTCCATTGTGATTTAGACAAGTTGGGTGAGTGGGCAAGAACATGGCAGATGCAGTATAACGTGGATAAATGTGAGGTTATCCACTTTGGTTGTAAAAACAGGAAGGCAGATTATTATCTGAATGGTGATAGATTGGGAAAAGGGGAGATGCAACAAGACCTGGGTGTCCTTGTACACTAGTCGCTGAAAGCGAGCATTCAGGTGCAGCAGTTAGAAAGGTGAATGGTATGTTGGCGTTCATTGCAAGAGGATTTGAGTACAGGAACAGGGATGTCTTACTGCAGTTGTACAGGGCCTTGGTGAGTATTGTGTGCAGTTTTGGTCGCCTTATCTGAGGAAGGATGTCCTTCCCATGGAGGGAGTGCAACGAAAGTTTACCAGACTGATTCCTGGGATGGCAGGACTGACGTATGAGGAGAGATTGGGTCGACTAAGCCTATATTCACTAGAGTTTAGAAGAATGAGAGGTGATCTCATCGAAACATATAAAATTCTAACAGGACTAGACAGACTAGATGTAGGGAGGATGTTCCCGATGGATGGGGAATCCATAACCAGGGGTCACAGTCTCAGGATACGGGGTATGCCATTTAGAACCGAGATGAGGAGAAATTTCTTCACTGAGGGTGGTGAACCTGTGGAATTCTCTACCACAGAAGGCAGTGGAGGCCAAGTCATTAAATATATTCAAGAAGGAGATAGATATATTTCTTAATGCTAAAAGGATCAAGGGATATGGAGAAAAAGTGTGAACAGGGTACTGAGTTAGACGATCAGCCATGATCATTTTGAATAGCGGAGCAGGCCCGAAGGGCCGAATGGCCTACTCTCGCTCCTATTTTCTATGATTCTATATTCATAGTGCTTTGTGCCCTGTTCCAAATGCCCCTCATGAGAAATAATTGTGGAGCGTGTGAAAAAAAATCTACAGTCTGAACCCAGCAAAAAGAGGTGACATGATGGATAGAAGCTATCTGTGAGGAAGGGTAATTAAAATGGGGGCGGCAGGGGGTTATTGGAAGAAGAAATAAAACAAGAAATAAAAGATCAGTTTAACACTTTTCTATTTTACTATAAAAGGAGGTTTTTGAAGCACTGCCAATTAAGTCGTACATTAGTGTCTATCTTTACATTACAACAGTGACTACATTTCAAAAAGTACTTCATTGGCTGTAAAGCGCTTTGGGATGTCCTGAGGTCATGAAAGGTGCTGTATAAATGCAATATAATGAATCTTTTTTTTAAATAGAGAAACTTTGATTGCCTTGCCAGTATTGTATTTCCACTACTCCACTTTCTGACAATTTTTCAATAGGACTTCCATTTTGGCTGGCAATTTGCGGCCTTTCCGACGCACACCCACAGTAAGCCTTGTGGGAGTTCGGCAGTCGGTCAAGGGTTTAGGCCAGGACCCTGGCAGTTCCGGTGGGGCCTTGTTGGGGATGGAGCGTTCACCTGCCCCAAACAGTCAGTGACAAAGGAGGCGATGTGGCCTGGGGAAGGAAACTCCGAGGCCAGTAGTTTCCCAGTATAATGCTTACAGAGCAACAAATGGATGGAGGTAAATGAGGGGTGTGCTGAAAAGGTTTGCTTGGATTCAATCTTTTCAGACTTTAGCTGGTGAAAAGCAAAATTTTTTTTTGCACACCTTCAGAATAAATTTAATCCCTCCCTACTAAAATGTCTAACTTTCACCCAAATGTTTTGCAAAATAAAAATTCCAGCTCCCTCAGTAGCCTAGTGCTTGGGTGTCCAAGTTATGCAGCTCATGAGCCCTAGTATTTCAGCCCACAGATCCCAGGTAACTCCATTTCAATTTGGGTTTGTTTTTCTTACTGTCTGGTTTATCCTGTTTGAATTTCATGAACCTGAAGATTTGGAAAAGGATGTTCCTCAATGGTGGATAAATCCTAAATCAGAACACCGAGGTCAGTTAGTATCATCTATTTGAGATGTCTAAAAATTAAAGGAAACATCCATTTAAATTTTATATGTGGCTGACGAGAATCCATAGTACACACTCAGAAGAGATTTACTAGAATGATTCCAGGGATGAGGGATTTTAGTTACGTGGATAGACTGGAGGAGCTGGGGTTGTTCTCCTTGGAACAGAGACGGTTGCAAGGAGATTTGATAGAGGCATTCAAAATCATGAAGGGTCTAGACAGAGTAGATAGAGAGAAACTGTTCCCATGGCAGAAGGGTCAAGGGCCAGAGGACATAGATTTAAGGTGATTGGCAAAAGAACTAAAGGTGACATGAGTAATAACTTTTTTACACAGCGAGTGGTTAGGATCTGGAATGCACTGCCCGAGGGGGCGGTGGAGGCAGATTCAATCATGGCCTTCAAAAGGGAACTGGGTAAGTATTTGAAAGGAAGAAAATTGCAGGGCTACAGGGAAAGGGCGGGGGAGTGGGACTAGCTGGATTGCTCTTGCATAGAGCTGGCGCGGACTCGATGGGCCGAATGGCCTCCTTCTGTGCTGTAACCTTTCTATGATTCTATGACAGAGAAAGTGATGAACACGTCGGCCTAGAAATTCAATGGCGCCATGCCCATTTTTTGAGCACAAGTCAAATGCTGAAGCATCCAATATGACAGGCAGGTGTGCTCACTATGTGCCCAAAGTGCGCCATATTGGTAAAATCAGAAAATGAGGCATCCAGGACCTGCACCTGTAACCGGGCGTTAGGCTCTCTATTGGCAAATGCAAAGTGTCTAACGCCTGTTTGAGGCACCCTTTGCAAAATTGAGTTGCCCTAAATTTGCTGTATGATCATGAACTCGTCTTCATCATCTAGATTATGGAGTGCAACAAGAACCCTGTGCAATTCCCATCTTTCATACTTTCTTTACTTTCAATCAAAAACACCACAGGAAAGGTTGCAACAGAAATTAAAGAAATAAGCAAAAATGGCAGCCTCCACATCAAATTAACCTAATAGAAGGAGAAAAATATCTCTTCTCCTCAAAACAAGCAATTTAGCAATGTACTTTCAGAATGGAAAGATAGTTTTAAGAAGCCAAGTACAGCAGGCCAGGCCACTAGCTTACTAATTCATTGGAACATGGAAACGTAGGAACAAGAATAGGCCATTCAGCCCCTCGAGCCTGTTCCACCATTGAATTAGATCATAGCTGACCTGTACCTCAACTCCATTTACCTGCCTTTGCTTCTTATCCCTTGCTACCCTTACCTAACAAAAATCTATTGCTCTCAGTCCTGAATTCACCCATTGTATATGGGTATAGAGTGTGCTGGGGCAGAGCTTACCCAAACAATGTGAATTTTGGCATTGGATCTCATTAACATAAATTCTCCTTTTGCAAGGAGGCTGATGCTGGCCAGCTGACGGCTTCCCTTTGTTCCACTTTTCTTTTCGGGTGCAAATTGGTGGTCCCCAGGCTGCTCGGCCGTCTGATGTAAATGAGGCCCGAGGCCCAATAACGGGTGCGCCTCAGGCCTACCCGTTCTGGCGTCAACCAATTTCTAGGCCATTATATGTCCGATATCAATTCGGCAACAAATTCCAGAAGTGGCATCAGGTGTTGGAGATCCAGCAGAACGGCTCATCCCCTGATTTCTCTCCCAGCCCCCTCTCCCAGGTTACACCCAAAATTGGGCAGGCAGAACAGCAGAAGAAAATCTGCCCCACGTGTTTTGATGGGCTAAACAAAGCATTTTCATTTGTGATAGAAAATGCACTGATGTGAAAAACTGCAATCCCACATCACCAGATTAAATAACAGTGCAGCTATTTTCCAGACTCAGAGTTCATTTACAGAATAACACTTTTGTGGGCATTTTGTACAAAATTCATACGGTGCAATTGAATAAAAATGTGTGCTTCTTTCATAGAGCGGAACTTAGAACAGTATGGTTGAATGATACGACCAGAGATATGTCATTCTTAAATTTGCAGGTCTGTCCTCATTTCCCAAGCACAACACATAAGTATACAGTTTATTGCTTAAAGAAGGAAAATCTAGAGGAGAGTACTTTAAATGGGTGATTCTGCAGAATCGCCCTTATGTTCAAAGATGTCAAAATATCGGCTTAAAAAAACTTGAGATCCCTGGATAGACGCTTAACGTGTTCATCTGGCATTCCTCTGTCTGCTATTTTAACTGAGGCATTAACTTATTTATTTTAAAGAGGTTTAACACCTCAGCCAAAATAGCAGAGAGAGGAATGTCAAACCAATATGTTAAGCATTTGTTCATTAATATGCCAACAGCAATACCTAGCCTTATATATGTATAAAAATATCACATGGCATTTAGAAAAAAAGTTTGATTGACCCTTTATAAACACTCTATCGACACAAAAGGTCCATTTTCGACTTTTAGCGTCTCTGGCAGAAGGCTTTGCACCGGAACTGCTAAAGTTTACCCCAAGGAATATTCAATACTTTGCAGGTCGCATGTGTTTCTGGCAGCTCTGGATCAACTACCAGACCCAGTTTGAAGTTGCAGCCAGTCAGAATCTCTAGAGAAAAAAAGAGAGGTTGTGACCTTTCAGGTGAGCACCCTTCATCGGGTGAAGATTTCCAGCATTTTCTTTTTATTCTAATTTACAGCTCCCGTTAAATAAGCTGTTGGTGATATTAGTGCACAAACACCGAACAGATTGGTACGACACTCCTCTCCCCGCTATTTTAAATATCTAAACAAAGAGGTTAATGCTTCAGTTAAAATAACAGATAGAGAAAAGCCATATGAACGGATGCCTGCTCGAGGACACAGGCAGGTTCTCCCTCTCAACGACCTCCTCGGAGGGGCATGAACGGAAGGAGGCCTGAAATGACAGGTCTCTGTTGGGATGGAAATGTTCCACTTTTTTTTAAATTTCAAAGAATAATTTGATAAATATATGTCTTTACATTGACATTGGGGAACACTTTGAATAAAATGTATCACTCCTAGATGTTACTTTCCCTTTGCATAATACCGGTAGGGCATGAACCACATTATCTAGTCTCAGAAGTAAATCTTTTTCATTGCTTCAGAAACTGCCAAGACAGCATGAAGCCTTCTTGGAAGAGAAATAAATTGCTCTCCTTTAGCAATAATTAACATAGTGCTAGCACTGCCTCATGGATGGCAACAGCACTGACAATGCACCGGAATGGATTGTATGAATGAAATGAATTTCTCTTTGTGCTACCACTGTAAGGATGTCGATTGACAAACTTGCCACCATGCTGCCTTGGGTAGCTTAATTAAATCCTGTGTAACTCCTCCGGATTTGAGGCTGTCATTCTGGAGCAACTAAACTAAAGTTGAGCCGCTCTGGGTTTCAGCTTTGGATTTGGAGGTGTTAGAACTTCAGATGTTCAGAAATCGGAGGATCTTGGTCCTAATTATGCAGCCTGGTATTGAAGACTCCACAGCGAGAAAAAATAGATGCGTGTACTGTGGGTAAAACTGATTTATCACCAACTTTATATACGCTTAGCAAAAATAAATATAATCGTTGTGTGACCGGAAATGTGATTGGACGGAACTTCTGCCCACTGTTCTGGCCTCACTTTGACCCCTGTCGCAAATCCCACGGATGAGCTTATTCAAATATTAAGGGTGGGCACTACTGGGGCACCCATCCTAGTGTCATGGCAGGATTTTGGAATGGTACCTGGCCGCCCGGTTGCAGGGATACCAGTCTGGCCAAGGATCTTGATTTTCTTTGCTGATGCTCCGTGGATGGTGGGCTCCAACAAAAACGGCAGTTGCTGGCCCTGATTTTAACTCCAGCCGTGTTTTGGGCGGGTGGGTAGCAGTGCGAGTTAGAAATTCACCCGCTGTTATGGAAATGAGGCTCAGGTTATTTTCAATCCGGGGTCTCATTTGAATCCCGCCAGCCAACTTCCCACCCCAGAGTGGGCAGAAAATCGCATGGCCTGGAGACCGCCCACCACCAGCGGTAGCAGGAGGCCTCAGCCATTTTAATCCCATTTAGTCCACTTTCCACCTGGAATGGGTAGGAAGAGGGTGCAGAGTGGCTGCCGGCAGGGGAAAACCGGGCAGTTCCTGGATGCCTGCTGGCTTCCAGGTTAGGTGGCTGGGAAGGAGGCTTCCGGAGGATCTCGCAGAAGGGAAGCAGGGAGTCTGGGGCTGGGGGGGCCACGACTTTCCTTGTGGAGCCCAGAGAAGCACCCATGCTTCTCCTGGCCTCACAAAGGAAATTTCTTCACTTACCTGGAGGGCCACTTCATCCATCCCATCAGCTACCGACCTGCTTCAGCCACTGTGGGAAAGCCGTGGTTACAATGCCATTAGGGTCCTATTGACGTAATGGAACCCCAATTTGCATAAATTGATGAAGATCCCATCTGCTTTAGGTGGGCAATTCATCCGCCTGCAGAACCCTGCAGTTTAATATCGAAGTTCCTGGTTGAGTTGCGAGTGGATAAGTAACCTGGTCGCTTTTAACTGCGCCCAAGTGGGTAGGGTTAAGATTGACCCCTTATAGTCCCTCCATCACAACATGCGACTGTATCTTGAATGAATCCAAGGTTTTCACCTCCACTACTCCACCTGGAAAACCATTCCAAGTGTTGATCAATTTTTGTATGAAGAAATTCTTCCCACTTTCTGTCTTAAAATGTCCTTTCACCAGTTTTAGGCGATACCCGCTTGTTCTAATGTTTGGCTTACCTTGAAGTAGTGCTGTGGATTGACCTTGTATACATCATTCAATATCTAGTACACTTGTCTGAAATCTCCTCTTAGTCACTTCTTTTCAAGGCTAAAGAGTTTCTCCTGTCTTTCCTTGTAACTTAACTCTCTGACACCACATATCAGCCTTACGACTCTTCTAGAATATTATATTTGTACCAGTTAAACAACAGCAACAGATTAGCATTTGCAATGAAGAGGATTGAGACAGGGGAGGTGGGAGACAGCAAAGTCAGAGAATATTACCAACAGGAAAACACCTCCCATAGAAATGAGTAAGAGTAAGCTCGGGCTTTAAAGAAATATACATTTTGACAGGTTTACACTTGGAATTGATTAATTCTGATTTAGAAGGAAAATGAATGACAGAATTTAGGGTAAAAAAGGCCCTTGCTCACATACTATTGCTTTCACAGGCCTTTGTTTTCACTGGCATTCTGACAGTAACACTCTCATGTAAAGCAGCATGGTTACCATCCATCATGACTACCGTTGCCATGGTATCTCAAGGGCTTTTAGCATAACTGGAGCAGTTCTGAAAACTTGAAGCTGCTGTGTGAAATGTTGGTGAAGGAATTCAAAACCAAGTTTTGGATTAGGGAATGGAAAAAGTGGAGTTCATGAGCTGAATCTGTAACTCTGCTAAGACTTTGACAGTAGTTCATTTGACTGGTACAAATTTTTTTTCTAATAGTCTAATAGTCACCAAATTCCATTTACCATTAAGATGAGTTTTCAAATTCCGCTTTTAACAAAAAATAGGAAAATGCCTGTTCGTCACCGTGATTAACAGCTGCTGATGAAATTGTATGTTTCAAAGCCGTGTGTTCCTGCAATTTCATCAGCAGATCATCAGTTGCAGAAAAAAGCAGTCATTCTTCAAAATTACCATTTAAACATTTTCTTTTGCCATCAGATTGAAATCACAGAAAGCAAATCATATAACTGATGATTTATTTTTAAACATTTGCTTTACCTACTGTCCAAATCTGTATTCAGTTACTTTGTTCTAAAAACAATTACCTTTAAATAGAAAGAAAAAAGAATTCACATTTATTTATATATATATAATGCCTTATCATATCCTCAAGATTAAAATCCCTGCAGCAGCTTAAAGGGCCAGGGCTCTGAATGGGAAATTGATTGCAATTATTTCCAATAAAGAACATGTCTAAGAGGTCAGCTGTAGGGGCTCAGAATCTTCAAATGATCCGACTCTTTGTCAAAGCGCTTGTGGCCTAAATAAGGGGAAGGGGAAGACCTCAGTGGGAAATGAGTTGAGGCATCCATGGAAAGGAGCTGCTCAGGTACAATGGAGGGTAGTGGCCATGGTGGTAAGTGCACAGCAACTCAGTGCTGCAATAGATAAATGTAAGGAGTCGCACAACACCAGGTTATAGTCCAACAGCTTTATTTGAAATCACAAGCTTTCGGAGCTTTGCTCCTTCGTCAGGTGAGTGAAGGGTTTCATAAAGGCACAGCATATATAGTCAGAGAACAATGCCTGATGATTACAGATAATCTTTTTAACTGCCCTTTATCACACCTCAGCAGAGAGACAGTCACAGCAATCAAAGGTGTGAATGGTGTTCAGACAGGTTAGTCAGGGAAAACAGATAACTTTTATCTGTTTTTAATACAACTGGTCATTCTCTCTCTCTCTGTCTTTCTGGTCTCTCTCTCTCTCTCTCTGTCTTTCTGATTTGACCCCTTGTGACCCCACCTCAGTATTCTTGGATGTAATGTTTCCCTGACTAACCTGTCTGAACACCATTCACTCCTTTGATTGCTGTGACTATCTCTCTGTCGGGGTGTGATAAAGGGCAGTTAGAAAGATTATCTGTAATCACCAGGCATTGTTCTCTGACTATATATGCTGTGCCTTTATGTAACCCTTCACTCACGTGACAAAGGAGCAAAGCTCCGAAAGCTTGTGATTTCAAATAAAGCTGTTGGACTATAACCTGGTGTTGTGCGACTCCTTACATTTGTCCACCCCAGTCCATCACCGGCATCTCCACATCATCTGCAATAGATATAATGACCTTCCCCTCACTGTATTGAAGAGTTTCAATAACATATTCTCAATGTTCAGGAGGTACACTGGGACCCTTCACACCCCAACCTTCACCTGCAAATGTTTATTCACTCATAGCCCTTACATGAATGAACTCCACTGAAAGCCTCACATGATATGCAATTAGCTGTTTCATGCACCTATTAGCATCTTCATTATGCTTGCTGACAACTGGGTAGGAGTTCATCTCATGGCAACCAGGGGGGATTTAATACTGTCTAACTTTTTGTTTAAAGAGAAGACAGAGAAAGCTTGAGCAAAGATAGTGCTTCCACAAACTCATGTATCTTCCCTTCGTATGAGGAGGAAGTGTTGGGAGGCAGATATCAGAGGGTGTCGGACACAGGGAAGCCAGAAGGCAGGCAAATGCTGTGGGCACTCTGCTTCTGCTTCTGCTCCTCGTGCTACTGCATCACATATAATAGAATCATAGAATCATACAACACAGAAGGAGGCCATTCAGCCCATCGTGCCTGTGTCAGCTCTTGGAAAGAGATATCCAATTAATCCCATTACCCTGCTCAATCCCCTTAGCCACGCAAATTTTTTCTTTTCAAATATATATTGAAGTATATATATATAATCTGTCAGCAAACTGTAGCATGATTCCCTTGTTACTCTATGTACTAAAGTCACACATGAACTCTGCTCAAAGAGAGCCTCCTCTTCCTGTGCTGCACTTCCTCCATCACAATTACCATGGTTCCCAAGTGTTCTGTGCCCTGTTGAACTATTTGCAGACATGTTTCCAGAGTGGTATCTTCTCAAAAACCATGATGCTGACCTCAGAAATACGTTTGAGGTTAAGGAACATGTGAGAGAAGGTCTCAGGAGAGGGGTGCATCACCAAACACGTGTTCAGTGAGGTACCTGATCAGATGAGGGCCGTGACAGCCAAGGTCCCCACATGAACTACATTTCATTTCGGGAGTTTGTGCGGGTTTAATTGACGTGGTGATGGTTCAAAATTTTTCTGTTCTTTAAACTCACTAATACCAGGTCTAAAAAGGAGTCAAATACTCACTTCTCAATTTAACTGTGCTGCTGTGAAACTGCACAAGAACTCCTTAACAAGCCCAAATTGGCCTCTTCCAGAATGTTTCACTAATATTCATTACTACATTCCAGGAGGGATAGCAGCAGGCACATGGGAACAACACCACCTACACGTTCCCCTCCAAGTCACACATCATCCCGACTTGGAAATATATCGCCGTTCCTTCATCGTCACTGGGTCAAAATCCTTGAACTCCCTTCCTAACAGCACTGTGGGAGAACCTTCACCACACGGACTGCAGCGGTTCAAGAAGGCGGCTCACCACCACCTTCTCAAGGGCAATTAGGGATGGGCAATGAATGCCGGCCTCGCCAGCGATGCCCACATCCCATGAACGAATAAAAAAAATACTCAAAGCAGAGTGAAGTACGGAATGAATAGTCTGTTAGTGCTTTCTATCAACACTGCACCTTTAACTCTTATCTATCTTTTCATTAAAATTAGTGAAGAGAGTAAAATGTGGCCCAGAATTACTTAAGAAGGAAGTTAACAATACCAGACTCAAAAACAAGTATGATCAGTCCATCGTTTCCATTCATTTTGTCATGTTAGTAAAGGTTCTACACAAAATGTTGACGAAAGTCATTCATTTTTTTTAGTAGTGTAACTAATTTTGATGTATATGATTTTGACAACTAAATATTACTCCATTTGTTTAATGGGTTTGCAATGTGTCTCACCCCTATCAAGTGCAAATATAATTCTTTATATTTCACAAATGTTGACAGCTCTGCACAAGGTGTGAATGAAAGACGCTAACAAATGTCCAGTTATCTCCATTTAACATTAATTCAACTGAATACGTTTTGTCAGTGATGTTGCTGAGAAGCCCACACAGTGGAAGAAAACAGGTAAATAATAACATTATTAGCAAAATCAAGCTAGCAGGAGCATACCCTTAGTCCCATGCAAGGGTGGAATTATAGCTCCTCTTCACTTCCATGACCTAGCTTTGCACTCCCAGTACTGGCCACAAGACCCACCCACTACTTGCAGCCTCCTCTCAGCCTGTCTCTAGCCTCAGCCTGAGATCGAATACATTGTTTGGTGAATGAGGAGTGACAGCATTGGAGAGAGCAAGGAGTGGCAGAATTCCAGAGAATGGGAAGCAGGTGCATCAGGGAGAGTAAGGATCAGGAACTTAATGGAGAGTAAGAAGCGACAGTATGAGGGAGAGAAGGGAGTGGTAGTATCAGGGAGTGTGACTGATAGTAACTGATCTCTCCCACGGACAGGTAAGGTGAGCACTGTGGAGGAAAAGCCTCATCTTTGGAAAAACCCATCCACAGAAACAGCTGATCTGCTGATGGGGGTGGTGAGAATTTACAAAAATCACCACTGTCAGATTTCTCAACAGGAACATACCAGATGACACATGCCTCATGCACCCAGCAATGCTGCTCCCCTGCCCCACCTCCAAGTTGAGATCTGCAGCATCATGGATTCCTGAGGCAAACCCCAACTGGAAGTGGGGGAGCAGCGTTGCTGGAAGTTGGATATGTATATCAATCCTGTTGAGTCGCCTAGCTGTCTGTAACTTTTTTAACTCTTACAACCTCACCTAAAGATCAGCTGTTTCTGATGGTAGGTTTTTCAGAGGTGTGCGTGTTTCATTAATAGTGCTCACTTCACCTCACTTATTTACTGGAAGTGCACCTATGTGTACATTGGCTGATCAGGTTTGGCTGGGATTTCTGGCCTTGCTTCTCCCTGGTACTTAATGTCAAGGCTCTCACAAATATAATAGCCATTTGGGTGAGGTACTGGAGGGCAGTTAGAACCACAGCAAGAAGATAACACCTTAAGGAAAGGAGAAAATTAGCAGAGAAAACGGACAAGAAAAAAAATACCAGATGGGTCCTTTAAGTGATTAATTACCTAGATATTAATAAGGAGCAGGAAATGGCTAAAGGATTCTTTGCATCAGTCTTCATAAATGAAGGCTGTAGAGAAATTGTGGGTCCTGTCATTTTGGTGTAGGATCTACAACATAAGTGATATTAAGCATGTTATGGGAAACCTCAAAGAATTAATTATTATATTTTCCTCCGTTCGCTTATTTTAGAAAAAAAGGTGTGTCTAAAGTCAGGAATATTGTTTTGTATTTTTGACTACTTTTTGACAATATGACTGAATGGTGGAAACTATAGCCCTGTCTACAAGGCAGCTGGGACAGATCGGATAAACCCTAGAATGCTCAAAGAAATGAACAGCAGGAAGCCAAGTGCTCCTACTTTTGTTTCACTAATTTTGATTTTGACTTTCCTGTCTCTTATTTCAGCTTGAATAAGAATGATATATACTGCAACCTTTTGTGGTTTTATGTTCTTCTGAGAATGTTCACAAAATTTAAAAAGATTGAGTAGAAGAATCCAGTGGGAGATGATTGTGGGCAACAGCGAAAGATTTTTTTTGGCATATAGTGCAAAACTTGAAACTCTGGGTAAAATCAGTACAGTAAGACAATGTTTAAAAGTGCATTGGAATGGGCTCAGACAGGCGAGCAAAAATATGTAGTTCAAATGAGTAAAATATTCTCAAGTAACACCAGCAGGTATGAGATGGCTGACGGTGCAGGCAGAAGTCGGCTGCCTGTGGCACTGTTGTACTCTGCAAGAAGGGCAAGTCACATGGTTCCACCCTAAAATCTCTTAAGGTGACATGTAAGAGCCCCCCAACCTCCCTGCCCCAGTGAAATCAATGGAAATAATAATCGGGCAGTTTCTATAATGGGCGGCCGATCCGCAACGCCAGTTTTACACCCGGGCGGCATGATGAAAATCTACCCGTGAGTTTATCTAATGAGTTGCTGCCCAGGGAGGCCATCACAGCCCGACCTGATCCTGACCTCACCCAATGTCCACACACAAGCATTGACCAGCATGGTTTGCTTGATAGCAATCAGGAGCTGGAACCTCACTCAAGTTTCTCCTTCCTAGACCAGGGATGATGAAGCCAATTAAGTTCCAATACTGCCACCCTGGCTGAGATCAGCTAAATCGTCACAGGTCACAGAACAAAGCTAGAACCTTCCTGCTCTATATGGTTCACTGGTATTACAGTTGCCGCTGAGCTGGAAAGGGAGTTATTGCCGCTTATTTATTGAGATATTTTGCTAATAATTCAAGATAATTTCTTAGCGGATGAACTCCTGTGATCATTCTCCCGATCGTGCACCGTAACTTCAGCAGAAGAGCCGCGGACACCCTGGAAAGCCCCCATGGAAATTCCCCACTTTAATATGATGGTAATTAGCAACCTGTCTTAGAATAGCTGTTCCACAAGTCTAAATTTGAAGTCTATGGAAAGCCAGAGAGTCATTCGCTTATACTGAAATTAGTAGTTGTAGTTCAAAATCGTTTCCTGCAGTACTCTAATTCTGATAGAAATACATCTGGTCATAAATCATTGAAAAGAACAATCTAAAACAATCACATGTTCAGTTTAATATATCTAACAATAGACTAATAGTTATTTAGTAAAATCAGGGGCCAAATGCATCAAGGGAATGCCTCAGGCCAAAGAAAGCTATTCCAAGAATTTTCGTGATCTATTGCTGCCTGATGTTGGAGGGCACTTAAATATTTCAGGACTTTGGCTAGGATGACATCAGAACATATTGCAGTAAGGTGAAAGATTGAAGCCCTATTAGATGTGAAGAAATTCAATGTCACAAGATAAATGTCTCTTAATGCATTCTGCACATTATGTAGAACGTTTGACATAAGATTGTAGAGATAAAAAGGAAAACCATGAATGCTCAAAATCTGAAATAAGAATACAAAATGCTTAAAATACAAGCAGGTCTCAAAGTAACCAGCACACAGCAATTACTTCTCCCGATCCTGCATGGTGACCTCTGGAGTACCACAAGGTTCCATCCTTGGCCACCTCCTTTTGCTTGTTTACAGGCAGTTTCCATATCCATGCTAACAATACCTAGCTCCGCCACACCATCTCCACCCTAGATACTATGAACATCTCTGCTTTTTCAGACTTCCTATCTGTCTGACGTCACATTGTAAACAAACCAGAATTTTCTCCAACAGAACACTGGGAAAAACAAAACCACCATATTCGTCTTCCACCAAAAACTCTGTACTCTTGCCCCTGACTCCATTCTCTCCTAATCTGCTCGCTTAGGCTGAAACAGATGATGCACAAGCTCAAAATCCTCTTCAGTGCTGAGCTGAACTGGTAAATTATCAAACCCTATCACAAAAACTACTTTCTTCCACCTCTGCAACATTGTCTGCCTCTGGATCTACCTCACCCTCACCGCGACTGAAACTTTTATGAAATATTTCATTGCATCAACAGTTGACGGCGCTAAATTGGGCCATGTAGCACCCATTGTTTTGATGCTATGCGGCCTCTCGAATATCCAAGATGGCGTCTTGGCTGCGCATGCACGTTTCCACCGTGACTTGCGCCGGATGCCATCTTGGTACAGATATTAATACATGCGCAAATACCAAACGCCGGAAGCATATAAAGTAAGGAGAAAATGGATACAATCAGTGTGCAACACTGATTTAAAGTGATAGACGCCATTTTGGCACTTAATGCTCTATTTAACCATGACCATCTGAACATGTCTTAGAGTGCCTGGAGGACCCCCCCCCCCCCACCCCAACAGCGCCATTTAAAGGGACCATGAAGGATTTACAGGTTAGTGCCTAGATCATTGCTTCTGGCTGCCGAGACATTTGTAACTGTTTTTGGAGATCTCCTATACTTGAATACTAGGACTCGGGGACATAGCCTAACATTTAGAGCCAGAACGTGCAGGACTGAAGTTAGGAAACGCTGCTACATGCAAAGGGTGGGAGAAGTTTAGAACACTGTTCTGCAAACGGCAGTTAATGGTAGCTCAATTGTGAATTCTAAATCTGAGATTGATAGATTTCTGTGAACGAAGGGTATTAAGGGATAAGGGGCTAAGGCGGGTATATGGAGTTAGGTCACAGGTCCACCTTCGTCCCCCGCTGCCTCCCACTGCCTTTTGGATATATGTCTGGACAGCCTCTTGCACCCCACCCCCCCCACCTCTGCAGATATGGGATGTCCCTCCTTCTGTTCACCTCATGTACCAAGGCCTCTAGTGCATCAGCAGAGAACTTTGAAGCTCGCACTCTTGCAGGCCTGGTACAAACTCAGATCGGCAGATTGGTGAGGTCTGGCCTGCAGATTGGAGGATGTGGGATTTAGTAGTGTGCAACCTTTATTTAATGTTTTAATGCAACTCATCAGTGTGTAAACATAGGGATGGGACCTGCATCTGTGTTTAACGTGTACGATGTCTGATCTCTGTACAGATAGCAGACTGTTATTTTTAGCAAATAACAGGTACCAGCTACCTTTAAGAGATTTTAAGCGACATCCTCCCTTTAAGAGATTGGGGCTCCCCCTGCTGGTGGAAAGTGCAAATTGCATTGAATCCTCCTGTCAACGCTGATTTCCAACGCAGCTTGCAGGTAAGTCCTCAGGCCTCACAAAAGTCTCGTCCTGCCTGCGCAGCGGCCAATGGGCACGGGTTAATAGCGGATCATGCTACCTACACCCAATAATAGGCCTTATCGAAATTTTCCCCTGACTTCTCTGATGCCTTCCTCATTAACTTCTAGAGCTTCATGCTATACAGACTCCAAAATTCTGCTACTCACATCCTGTTCCACCTCCGTAACATCTCCCGTCTCTGCCCCTGCCTCAGCTCATCTGCTGCTGAAACCCCTATCTACGTCTTTGTTACCTCTAGATTCGATGATTCCAATGCTCTCCAGGCCAGCCTCTCACCTTGCACCTTTTGTAAACTTGAGCTCATCTAAAACTCTGCTGCCTGTTCACCCATCACCCCTGTGCTCACTGACCTACATTGGCTCCCGGTCTGGCAACACCTCGATTTTAAAATTCTCATCCTTGTTTTCAAATCCTTCCATGGCCTTGCCCCTCCCTACGTCTGTAACCTCCTCCAGCCCCTCTTAGATCTCTGCACTCCTCTAATTCTGGCCTCTTGTGCATCCCCAGTTTTAATCACTCCACCATTGGCACCTGTGCCTTCAGCTGCCTACGCCCTAAGCGCTGAAATTCTCTCCCTAAACCTCTCCTCCTTTAAGATGCTCCTTAAAACCTACCTCGTTGACCAAGCCTGTTCTAATATCTCCTTATGTGGCTCGGTGTCAAGTTTTGTTTGAGAATGCTCCTGTGACGCGCCTTGGGATGTTTTACTATGTTAAAGGCAAGATATTGTTCCGCAACAAATCCTCCTCACCCAGCACCCCTGTCCTCGCTGATGTCCAATGGCTCACTGTTCTCCAACACGCTGAATTCAAAATCCTTGTCCTTGTTTACAAACCTCTTCATGGCCTCAGACCCCACCCTGCACCTTCCCTTCCTCAGCCTTACATACCCACCTGTATCTTTCCACTCTGGCCCACTGTGCATCCTCCTCACCAGTACTTTTCCATTGCTGGCAGAGCCTCCAGTCACCTTGGCCCTACTTTCTGGAACACCCCTCCCCTAATCTCTTTGTCTGAATACTTCCCTCCTTGCCTCTAAAAGTCTCCTCAAAATCTTTCTGACCATGACTTCGCTCATCTTTAACTCTTCTATAAAATTACAAGTTGTTGTTTGGCATCTAAAAGAAAGAACGGTTAATGTTTAGGGGCAGGGTGGCCTTCAACATCACTTAGGAAGAGTCCCACTTAAAACTTTGAAACTTTCTCTTTCAATTGCTGATCAACTTTCTGTGCATTTCCAGCATTTGCTGCTTTTATTTTTCAAAAGCTTGTGTTGTGATAATTGATCAATCTGGAAGAAGAAAAGGGTTGAGTTTTCCTCTCAATAGCATACGTTTTCTACCGCACTGACAACCTGACTGCCTGGCAATCAAAATCAGTTTCATCAGGCCGCAGTGAAAATATACAAGATGTGACACTAAGTGGAGATGCTTACAATGAACTTACAAACATCGGGACATTACAAGCTTATTTCACCTAAAGCTTTTTAACGTATCATTGTGTGAGGTGTTGATGGATTTCTTTCTGTTAATACCATTTCCTCTAAGTATTGTGAAGCTATGGTGTGGAAATAAATTCAAATGGTATCGTACTCCTGAGCTGCTTGTGAGGTTTAAGATATAAGAACTAGCTCACAGCAACAGTTGCGATCAGTCTGAACAGCTGAGATCCAACTCAGTTCATTTAACTCAAATATGTTCACAGGAAACATATTCTTGGATGAACCTTCGATTTTCTCAGCCAAACCAAATCAGAACACAATCAATCTGTCCTCAGTCCAAACAAACCCACCAGTATAAATCTGCCTGCCTTTTCCTTTTTGGTTGCTAATGATCCTGTGTTCTTTCCTCCTGTTCTTTCAGTTTGTGACAGTGCTGCAGTGTAGATTTGAGTGAGTTGAATGAAGTGTTTGACCAGTCTGGCCACTGATTAACCAATTCCAGATCTCCCAAAGCCCCTATTTTTGAAGCTGAACATTCTGTGAAATAGTCTCAGTTCTTTCCCAAACCCCATGGCATATAGATTTTCTCTAGTGTTTTAAGGCAGAGCTATGATGATGGATGTTTCAAAGTTGAAGAAATTTAGATATTAAAGAGAGGGCAAAAAGTTTAAACATTTGATGTAAGAATTTATTTTGATCTTCTAATTACTGATATGGTGTAGTTTTAGCGTCTCAGAAATAAAAGTTTAGAGAAATTAAACATCAGACACTTTTAACTTTATGAGAGCTCTGGGAACTATCTGGAGGGAAAATAAACCAAGTACCATATTTTACTTTTGATCTGAGAACAATAAAAATGATGAAATTTTAATAGTTGATTTCCTTTCCTTGCTCAACTTTTTTAGTAAACATTAAAGACTCAGTTCTGTAGAAATTACATGATACAGAACAAACACATTTCAAAGTCCTCAAAAGAAATTCAGAACTCAGATAGATGGATGAATGTTTAGTTGTAAAGTGGCCTTCATGAATTCAGAATCAAAACTATAAAGTCTAAGGAAAATGAGAACAGAATGAAGAAATGGAAATTCATATATGTTTATTTTGGGAAAGGGAGGACCTTAAACATTCTGATGATGTATGTTTTAAAAACCAGAATACTTATGCATCAACGTATTTTACTGGAATAAAGATTCGATGCTGATAATACCCCAACTTGTAAAAGCCAAAGAAAAAGATGCCATATAATGGCATATTTGAGGCTTAGTTTAGAGGACATCAATCTTTAAATATCTGAGAAATGGTTAGATGCTAATAATAGTAACGTCTAGAATGAACAAACCACTGCAGTCTCAATGTCACAAATATCCAGAGGCCAGTTCTGATGACAGTTGTCATGTGAAACATTTACCTGTCTTTCTTTCTTCTGACCTGCTGCGCATTTCCAGAATTATCTGCATTAGTTATTATAGGTGAAGCTTGGACTTTCAAATTATGATTTATACATTGAAGTCTGCGAGCCAATAAAATCCATACAGAAGTAATTAAATGGATTAGAAGAGAAACATATTTAGATGTTACCATTGCTCTAGCCAGGACATCTCCTTGGGGGAAGGTTTACGTGCTCGTAAGTGGCCATATTAGTCATTCAAAATGTTTTATGTCCTAAACGCATGATGGAATATCATGATGTATATTGAAATATATCTCAAAATCATTAAATTACTTTCTCATGACAAAATGATTCATAATTCTTTTACCTTCACACAGCAACAATCTTCCTGACAATTCACTATCTTTTGTCCGGTATTCCAGCATTGAAGTGTTCATAAGATATCCTGAACTACTAAAATTAAATATGAAAAATACTTTAATATTTACAATAGAACAGCAAAAAAACAATAAGTATATGACGCTTACTCTGTCTAAACTCTAGTGGATACTGAACAATGAGGTGGTAATTGCTCATTTTAACAGATAGCATTTGCAAAGGTGGGAATGTGAACTATTAATCTAGCCGAACTGTTCCAGTACAGCTACAACACTGGCATCTACCTGACAATGTGGAAAACTGCCCAGGTATGTCATGTCCACAAAAAGCAGGACAAATCCAATACAGCCAATTACCACCCTATCAGTCTACTCTCAACCATCAGCAAAGTGATGGAAGGTGTCGTCGACAGTGCTATCAAGTGGCACTTACTCACCAATAACCTGCTCACCAACGCTCAGTTTGGGTTCCGCCAGGACCACTCGGCTCCAGACCTCATTACAGCCTTGGTCCAAATATGGACAAAAGAGCTGAGTTCTAGAGGTAAGGTAAGAGTGACTGCCCTTGACATCAAGGCAGCATTTGACTGAGTGTGGCACCAAGGAGCCCTAGTAAAATTGAAGTCAATGGGAATCAGGGGGAAAACTCTCCAGTGGCTGGAGTCATACCTAGTACAAAGGAAGATGGTAGTGGTTATTGGAGGCCAATCATCTCAGCCCCAGGACATTGCTGCAGGAGTTCCTCAGGGCAGTATCCTAGGGCCAACCATCTTCAGCTGCTTAATCAATGATCTTCCCTCCATCGTAAGGTCAGAATGGGGATGTTCACTGATGATTGCACAGTGTTCAGTTCCATTCACAACCCCTCAGATAATAAAGCAGTCCGTGCCCGCATGCAGCAAGACCTGGACAACATCCATGCTGGGGCTGATAAGTGGCAAGTAACATTCGTGCCAGACAAGTGCCAGGCAACGGCCATCAATGACTAACCACCTCCCTTTGACATTCAACAGCATTACCATCACCGAATCCCCCACCATCAATATCCTGGGGATCACGATTGACCAGAAACGTAACTGGACCAGCCACATAAATACTGTGGCTACAAGAGCAGGTCAGAGGCTGGGTATTCTGCAACGAGTGACTCACCTCCTGACTCCCCATATCCTTTCCACCATCTACAAGGCACAAGTCAGGAGTGTGATGGAATACTCTCCACTTGCCTGGATGAGTGCAGCTCCAACAACACTCAAGAAGCTCGACACTATCCAGGACAAAGCAGCCTGCTTGATTGGCACCCCATCCAGCACCCTAAACATTCACTCCCTTCACCACCGGCGCACAGTGGCTGCAGTGTGTACCATCTACAGGATGCACTGCAGCAACTCGCCAAGGCTTCTTTGACAGCAACTCCCAAACCCACGATCTCTACCACCTAGAAGGACAAGGGCAGCAGGCACATGGGAACAACACCACCTGCACGTTCTCCTCCAAGTCACACACCATCCCGACTTGGAAATATATCGCTGTTCCTTCATCATCACTGGGTCAAAATCTTGGAACTCCCTACCTAACAATGCTGTGGGAGAACCTTCACCACACGGACTGCAGCGGTTCAAGAAGGCGGCTCACCACCACCTTCTCAAGGGCAATTAGGGATGGGCAATAAATGCTGGCCTTGCCAGCGACGCCCACATTCCATGAACGAATAAAAAAAAACTCCATAAAGTAATATTGTGTGTATGGACTGTACACTTGAACACAAATTATGGCTATCGTACCGATAGCAGGTTTCTGTAGAAATGATTGGGGCATAATTTGAGCTTTTAATTAACTCCACTTCGCAGAACATATTAAACATATATAAATAAAATAAAAACACAAAAAGTGCCAATTTACCTTTTAATTGTAAAGCAATACCTTAGATTATTAGTATTTTAATTCACCCTATCAGATCTCCATAGTCTTCTAGATAAGAGCAGTTTTGTGTAGATTTTAAACCCTTCACAGTACTTGTTGCTGCAAGGTATTGTTTGGAAAATTGGTGCATTCACATTTTAAAAATATTTGGAAAGATGAGCAACAGAAGCTGTCTGCTTTAAATGAATTGTTTACTGCTGTCCATCAGACAAAGCTTGCCTTGTTTCATAGCTCTGTAAAATTAAGCAAGATGTACACAATCATGTCTGTTGATGTTAACCAGATGACTGGGCAATATTTCATTGAAGTTTTATGAAGTGAGGATGGGTAGAATTAATACATTATGTACAAAAAGGGTGATACTGCACAAATAAAAAGTAATTTTGTAAGTAAATTTCTATGCATTATTAAAGCACACCAGAATCAATAAGTACACAGTATGAGTTTGAACTATTTACTTGGTTTATTTTGATATGAGGTGTAAAGCATTTAGATTGAGTGTCATTCCTTCAGCCAAAATAAAAATGCAAGAATATAATTTGTGTGTCATTAAATTTCAAGACACAGCACAGCCTCTCAAAAATATCACAAAAACTATTTAATAAATCATTCATTTCACTAATGCTAGGTCCGATTGAAAGGCCAGCTTATCGGTTTGTGCTTTAATGTACATTTTACCTGCTCTCAGGTGGACGTAAAAGATCCCATGGCACTATTTCGAAGAAGAGCCAGAGAGTTCTCCTGGTGTCCTGGTCAATATTTATTCCTCAACCAACACCACGAAAAACAGATTGGGCGCTAAATTGGGCCGTGTAACGCCCGTTTGTTTCCGCGCTACACGGCCTCTCTGACATCCAAGATGACGTCTGGCATGCGCACATTTCCAGCCTGACGTGCGCCAAACGCCATCTTGGTATAGGAGTTTGCGCAGGCGCAGATAACGAACGCTGGAATCATGTAAAGTAGGGAGAAAATGGCTTCAATCAGTGTGCAACGCTGATTTAAAGTGATAGACACCATTTTGGGACTTAACGCTCAATTCAACGCAGTCTTAGCCTGACCATCTGAACATGTCTTAGAGTGCCTGGAGGGCCCCCGACCGGTGCTATTTTAAATGGACCATGCAGGATTTACAGGTTAGTGGCTGGATTATTACTTCTGGCTGCGAAGACATTTGAAACTGTTTTTGGAGGTCTTCTACACTTGAATACTAGGACGCAGGGACATAGTCTAATATTTAGAGCCAGGACATGCTGGAGTGAAGTTAGAAAATGCTTCTACATGCAAAGGGTGGGAGATATTTGGAACGCTCTTCTGCGGACGGCAGTTGATGCTAGCTCACTTGTGAAAGTTAAATCTGAGATTGATAGATTTCAGTGAACCAAGGGTATTAAGGGATATGGGGCTAAGGCGGGTATATGGAGTTAGGTCACAGGTCCGCCATGATCTCATTGAATGGCGTAACAGGCTCAAGGGGCTAAATGCCACTGCCACTTGCTGCCTCTTGATATGCGCCACCTTCTCCTGCAAGAAAGCACTATGTGTCTGGGTGATATGCCTGTCATGGTTAAATAGCTGCCAGTGTGTGTGGCCTGTGAGTTGTGGGTGGGCGGCTTGAAATAGTGGTAATGTGTAAGGGCGAGAGGAAGCATCTGATTGGAAGAGTTGAGTACTGATGGAAAGAGTTTGTTGGTATGTGGGTGATGGAGGTGTAGTGCATGGTGCAGTTGGTAGGAGACACCACTTGACAATTGACCTCACTCACCTTGACCACTCATGTCAAAACTGAACTTCTTCCTGCACTGCATCCATGTTCATGATGCTGTGCACCTGGCATTGACTTCATCCCCTGCTGCCTCCCACTGCCTTTTGGATATATGTCTGGAGGGTCTCTTGCCACCCCACCTCTGCAGATATAGGATGTCCCTCCTTCTGTCCACCTCTTGCACCAAGGTCTCTCGTGCATTAGCTGAGAACCTTGGTGCATGTACTCTCGCAGGCCTGGTACCAACTCAGATCGGCAGATTGGTGAAGTCTGGCGTGCAGATTGGAGGATGTGGTGTGCAACCTCTATTCAATGTTTTAACATAACTCATCAGTGTGTAAACATAGGGATGGGATCTGCATCTCTGTTCAGACAGTAGACTGTTATTTTCAGCAAATAACAGGTACCAACTACCTTTAAGAGATTTCTAAGAAACATCCTCCCTTTAAGAGATTGAGCGCCCTCTGGTGGTGGAAAGTGCTAATTGCATAGATTCCACATACAAGGCCTGGAATGGAACGTTGATTGCAGGTAAGTCCTCCTCCGGTGGGCTGAAACGTGCATCCTGCCTACGCAGGGCTCATTGGGTGTGGGGTAATAGCACATCACGCTACCTACGCCCAAAAATGGCCCCATCCAATTTTTCCCCCATTATCTGGTAATTTATCTCATTGCTGTTTGTGGGACTTTGCACTGTGCAAATTGGCTGCCATATTTCCATAAATTACAACAGTGACTACATGTCAAAAGTACTTCATTGGTTGTGAAGCGCTTTGGGACATCCTAAGGTCATGAAAGGTGCAATATATGTTTTTTCTTTCATTATTAAACAAATTACAGAGATAACTAACTTCAGAGATTGCTGAAACATTTATATTTGATCAGCCAGATTCTTGATGTGTAAAAATCCAAAACAAGCTAGAGAAATTTACACAAGTAGAGTTTGTTTGCCTGATATAGAGACTAACCTCACTTACCTAACAGCTTAGAACTTAGGCACCTATTAACAACATCAAGGTTTAGGGACTCCCAAGTCTGTTTTGCCATACTGCTGGAATTTAACAACATAGTTTTGCCATCACAGAGCACTGGTAAAGTGGTGTGCAGGGTGCTCTCTATTAACCACATTTTATATAGTTCCAAGCACATTCCAAGTTCTAACAATTAACTACCATAAATATTTCCTGATTTTAAAATGATGCTGATTAAAGACAGTTGTGATAAAATTCTTTCTAACCACTGTTTTGCACACTTGAGGTTTTATTGTGTGCCTTATTGTTGGGGCTTGTCTAAGCAACTTTTAGTTAATTTGGTTTTCCTATGTATAAATGGCCTTAAAGGAAATAAACTTTTTCGAGCAAGATTTTGTTTGATTTTTGCTACTGGATCTTTGTTTTCTTTGTAGATGTGCGCGTTATGTTAAACCACAGGCCTGATGAGATAAAAGTACAGGAGACTAATAGTACAGGTTGGAGTGGATACTTTCAACTGTAGTTTAACTCTGAAATCTGTGCGCCCCATTTCAATGTGTACTGGGTTCACTATTGACCAAACATCATAGTGTATTACAGAACTTTAGAGCTTTTAATTATCATGTTAATGGTATTTGTCAAAAACAGAAATAAAACTGACAGATATATGCACATTCACTACACAATACAAATCCTTTAATTCATAGTCTGAAAATCAAAATTACATCATTTCATTATCCGTGGGAAGCCAACAATTCACTGTACATATAGAGGCTGTACATCAACGTTGTATGGTAATGTTGACTATATATTATTTAAATACAGTAAGAGCTAGCTTTTACCTTTTATATAATCCACAGCAAGGTGCAACTTATATTCTTTCAGCAGCAGGATGAATACAGTTCAAAACAGATCAATTCTATGTAACAATAACCATATCATTCTCAATATTTGAACGCTGTAGCTAAACCAGCATATTTCCTGTCAAGCAATCCTGGAATCATGTCTGATACAAACTAAAAAAAACGTTTTTTGTAGAGAAATAAATACATACATCATTTAAAGTCTCAACAGAAAACTGTTGTACAAGCCATTACCAACTTCTCCACAATATATTAAGAGCACTCAAAGTATCACTGGTACATACCTTAAAAACAACCTGTGCATAACAGACAAACACAGTCAAGGGAAGAGAAGAAAAATAAAATTGCATACAAAACCAGTGGAAACAAATCTTTAGCCATGCAACTGCATCCAGAGGAAATAAAAATAGCAGAGGAATATCTCCTGACTTATATGAATGCACTTGAAGTCAACATTAAATAACACACAGTTGAATTTTCCAGTATATTTATTATTAATTTAGCCAATATGCCTGAGTGAGCTAGCTCTTACTCAGAGCAGACTACTTTAACCCTGATTTGTTTTCTTTTATTGGTTATAGGATTTTGTACTCTCTTTCTCCCCAGCCTCTTTGGTGATTTATAACTTAAAGAAAGAAGTCTCTCTTTGGGACGTCAGAATCAGAGAGTTGCTCCTCTTGTGTACTTGGGTCAAAGAATTGGGCATCAAAGTCTGCTGTTTCATTTAGATCGATGTCCTGCTCATCGCTGCTCTCAGCACTATAATCAATCTCTTCAAGGCAGCGAGGTTCATCCTCTTCAAGGACCTGAGTGGTAGGACTGTAGGTAGAAAAAAATGTTTAAAATAAAAGTTCAATAAAGTTTGTCAGAAACCCTGCACCCTCCCACAAAAAAAACTAACATATTTGCAGGATTTAGTTATTTGCAGTTGTTTTACTTCAGTACTAAAATGCTAAATTCTTTACTTTTTTAATAAAAGGAATTAGAATAACAGCTAGGCATCCTTTAACAAACAACACAGACACCTTTATCAACACATTAAAAAAGTAAGCACTACATAGTAAAATGCCGAAGACACTATTCAACCCAATTAATTAACCCCTTATTCTTGTGTTAGCGATGCTTAACACAGGAGGAATTGGGTGAACGCAGTAATCCGGAGAGTCGTTTCATGGGGCCAAATGTTTTAGCCCTCATTTCTATCCATTTGTTTGCCACAGCAAATATTTTATAAAATTTACTGGGACGTTTTAGATTCCTAGGTATTGAACAGCAGAAAGAATCTCTGTTCCAACAATGATGCATGGTGAAACAAATAACCCGGACTGTTTTGGAGGTATTGTGGTTTACATGTTAGACAAAAGGCTCTTTTAACAAAAAAAAATAATTTGAGGAACGTTTTGATCAATAGGAAATTAAAACCAATAGTTCTGATAATACAATACCCCAAAACGATCAGAAAAGTGTAGCCATGCGGAAAATAGCGCATTATACAATGATCCAAAATGGTGACCTTCATAATTTTTTTAAAGCAGAAACCTGAGCCTTTGTCACAGCATATTCCTAGTGGAACTGGAAAATAAAACTCGCCTCACTCTCCAGAGTAAAATGTCATACACGATAGGATTATTTGTTGGGAGATGAGTATAGTTAGTACATAATACAATCCATTTTTAAAAAAAAGTTCGATGTTCACATGTGCTAAATATAACATTTCATAAGGTTGCAAAAGATAAATCATTTATAGCGGAATAGGATTTCAGCTATATAACTGATTCTAACAATAATGCTACAAAAATCCATACATCAAAGAAAAAATTGCTTACCTGGGACCACAAGGCAGAAATGGTGACTAACGCCTATATTTTCTGAGCACATGCTGGTGGTGAGGAATCTTGCCTGTTACCAGCACATATTGGAAAATGATGCGCAGGCTATGCAATTTTCCATCCGTTGATTTCATTAACACTATTTTTGTGTCGGCAGTAGACATGATTGTAATGGCACCACTGCAAGTTTCCAAGGAACAATCCGCTACAGGTTGGTTGGAAACTCTGGGGCCAAAGTCCAAGACAATGGAGTTTCTAAAAACTATGACTGACGAGAAACGACATTCCACATTACGGATTGTGGGCCTTCACTGCTGCAATCGCATAATGACTTTTACATAAATAAAATAAACCCTTCTTAGCAGCATTTCTTGAGGTTCTTTTTTAAGAAAGATATATTCATCTACTGGGCTATTTAGAAAGACTGTGGAATAGACAGGAAATATGAGTCCCTTGAAAAATCTGTAAACATACTGCATTTATCTTAAAATACAGCCACAGATGGCAGCAGCCCCTCTGTTGCAGTAGCGCGCAGTAAACGAGATGGTGGTGCTGCCATCTCTGGAGGTGCCAGGAACCACCTGAAGAGCTGTAGAGCTCTAGAGCTCAGCTGTGTCGTTTTTCATGTACAGATGCTTACATCTGCAGGAGCTGCCCCAAATATAAATGAGTGGGATTCTACAGTATCAGGAGTCAAAGCTGTTGCAGAACCACTTCCAAGTTGAAGTATTTATGTAACATAAGCACAATACCAAACTGGGGTGGTGCAGTTGAGTGCACTGTGCAACAACGCAGAGCAGTGGGATACGGAATTCCCGATCCCAGCCATGCTGCTGGGTGTTGAGCAGATGTGAGGTGATTCACCACAAGCAGGGAAGAAAAATCAAGAGAGTCGTCATTCTGCACATCCTAACACAGCAGCATTGGCTAAAACCTGAAAGTTAGTTGCTTTCCCAGTTGAGCCATAAGAAGAGTGCATCTCAGAGCGACTAAAGGAGAGACAGAAGAATTTAGGAGGAAAATTAAAACCCTCGCAGCTTTTTGATTGGAGGTTCAATAATTCAGAATAAAGCTCAAAATCTGAACATCTGCCTCTCACTTTTCTACTGTGGCACAAAAAGCAGCCACTTTTGTTATATAAAACAATAAAAACTAACAGTAAGCCCTTTTGAAATTGTTCTGTTTTTCATAATATAGTCAAAAAATAAAATTAGGCCAAAGGCAGAGCTCTTTGTGACTCCACTTAGACACCTGTACAGTCACAGAAATTCAGGTGTAATTTTGTTTAAATGGCGTCTGATTTCCACAATCTATTGTTAGACAGGGTGATGCTCTGTACAACTACATATCGCCAAATACAATCTTGGCAGTAATGCCAAGGATATACACAACAAAGACGGCAACTTCAAATTTTAGCTCCCACTATCTCGTACTGACAAAACTCAATTTTCTTTCATGTGTCTCCATGGCACCAAGGTAATTCAGGACCATGTAATGATTCAGAGGCATTCTAATTGGTTCCTCCAGTAAAGTGCTAAAACACTTCTTCAAAAGGACCTAAAGTGATTATCGGCCATTAGTGAAAACGTAGAGGTTTGGAAAACAAGACTCCTGTCAAGTCACCCAGAGCTCCTTGGGACAGATGCAAAAAAACAAGCAAGCATTCCACCCCTAGTTTCACAAGTGTCTCCAGGGAGCAGCTAAAGATATTGCTTGGCAGCACTAAGTGCTTTTTAATATTTCATTAGGCAAGTACAGTAGTTCAAAATTCAACATAAGTCCGCATTAAGGTCTACAACTTCTCAGATTTTCACTAATCAAATGAAACCAGATTCCCATTAATTTGTTAGATTCCTAGGACTGCAATAAGGAGAGCTGCATCTCTCTCATGAAAAGCAGAGCATTTTTAAAAAATGAGTACTAGGACCCTACCTCAACGAGCGAAAATCAGAATCATGATGCCCATGTCAGATAATTTATCCTTTCCCTGTATCTTTTGTCCACTCTTAACTGCGGTGAAAAATTGTGGAAGAATATGATTTCATGTTGGCTGCACAGAATATAAGTGGATTCCTGGCTGCTGTCTGAAGTCCTGAACTTTGACCTGCTCTCTAGGTGGGCACAGGTGCAAGTCCTATTGAGATACATGCGTAAAGTGGGAATCAGATTTCAGTTCCATTGAATGGAGGCCTAAGATTGATGAAAAAAGCAGCACAAAAAAGTTGAAGATGAAACTGAGGAGGTGTGAATTGTCCAACCACAATTGGCTTCCCGCTCTGTCCGCAGCCTTTCCAGATTCATTACCCCTTCAGGGTTACCGATGGGATTGAAATTTAATTTTTACTCTCTAGTGCCCATACATTTTAAATTATGAACAATTTTCAAACCATATTTTCTGCATAATGTTTTATCATGTTTCATATTAAATTTAAAATCTTCTCAAGATTTCTGCATATGCCGTGTTAATGTTTACATTAGAAAGCACATTTAAAGATGTAAATTAAATTTGTCTCCTCCTGGTTCTGAAGTATTCAACTGAAATAATTATAGACTTTTATATGTTTACCTTTTCTTTTACAAAATTTTATTTGAAATCTTTATTTGGACACAACATGACCATGATACAGCTGTTTACTTAGTAGCTTTGTGACTAATCAAAACTTTCCTTTTGCTCATTTTTAGACATACATGTCATAAAAATCCACCCAAAATCAAAGGAATACCAGAGCAAATAATCAAATATTTTCACTGAATATACTTAAGCAGAATGTCAATGAAATATATTACAGAGCGTGGAATTCTAAAAAGAAAACCTCTTTGTATTTTTCTCTGAACTAGTTCTATTACAAATTACACAACTGGATTATTGTTAAGGATCTAAGTGACTACTACAGAATCCTAGTATACCAAGCACTCCATAAAGAAATGTTTAAAAAAACATATAAGAAGGAAACTGATACTCTTGCTGGACTGACGTATAGAAAATCCTGTTTATCAGACAGCAGGAGAAGCTACAATTTAATCCACACAAAATAAATACCAAAGCCTCTTTTCTCCCAGTCCCACCGCTAAATAAAAGGGGCTAGGAAAGAAAAAAGGAAATTGCATTTGCAGAATTAAGCAGTTGTGCATTAAGTCTTTTTTAGGATAAAGTCTGCAACCAAATTCATTAAAATTCCAACCTTTTATTTAAGGTTATAGGCATCTGGAGGTTGAAACACGGTAACTGAGAGAAGTGAAAATACAACACTCCAGCTGTTCATCATTATCAACTTGGACAAAATTTATTTTATTAAAATTCATGACTACATATAATACAAATAAAATGGCTTGAAACATTTGCAGAGATGCTAGGCTAGAAATTGAGCAGTGTGGTGCCAATTGTGTTGGCGTTACGCGGCCTCCCAAAGTTCCAAAATGGCATCCGGAATGCATGCACATGCTTCTAGCATAAGTGCACCGGACGCCTATCTTGATAAAGGGTTTCGCGCATGCGCAGATAATGAACGCCGGCAGCATGTAAAGTAAAGGAGAATATGCATTAGATCAGTGTGCAACACTGACTTAAAGGCATGGACACCATTTTGGAACTTAACGCTCCACTCAATGCAGTCTGAACCACGAACACCTGAATATGTCTTAGACGGCATGGAGGACCTCCCCACCAGCGCTATTTAAAGGCACCATGCAGGATTTACAGGTTAGTTGATGGATCATTGCTTTTGGCTGCTGAAGCATTTGTAACTGTTTTTGGTGGTCTCCTATACTTGAATACTAGGACTAGGGGACATAGCCTAACATTTAGAGCCAGGACTTGCAGGAGTGAAGTTAGGAAACGCTTCTACATGCAAAGGGTGGTAGAAGTTTGGAATGCTCTTCTGCAAACGGCAGTTGATACTAGCTCAATTGTGAATTCTAAATCTGAGATTGATAAATTTCTGTGAACTAAGGGTATTAAGGGATATGGGGCTAAGGAGAGTATATGGAGTTAGGAATGATCTCATTGAATTGCGGAACAGGCTGGAGGGGCTAAATGCCACTGCCACTTGCTGCCTCCTGTTATGCGCCACCTTCTCCTGCAAGAAAGCAAGAATTGTGTCAGTGAGTGTCCTGCAGGGTGTCTGAACGATGTGCCTGTCATGGTTGAATAGCTGCCAGTGTGTGTGACCTGTGAGTTGTGGGTGTGCAGCTTGCAACAGTGGTAATGTTTGAGGGTGGGAGGAAGCATCTGATTGCAAGAGTTGAATACTGATTGAAAGAGTTTGTTGGTATGTGGGTGTAGTGTGTGGAGCAGTGGATGCGGCTAGTGGTGCAGTTGGTAGGAGACACCACTTGACAGTTGATCTCACTCACCTTGACCACTCGTGTCAAAGCATTGAACTTCTTCCTACACTGCATCCTTGTTTGTGGTGCTATGCGCCTGGCATTGAATGCGACCCCTATTGCCTCTTGAGCATATGTTTGGAGGGCCTCTTGACCCCCTGCGGATATAGGATGCCCTCCTTCTGTCCACCTCATGCACCAAGGCCTCTAATGCATCAGCAAAGAACCTTGGTGCATGCTCTCTCGCAGGCCTGGTACAAACTCAGATTGGCAGATTAGTGAGGTCTGACATGCAGATTGGAGGGAGTAGTACGCAACCTTTATTCAATGTTTTAACAAAACTCAACAGTTTGTAAACATAGGGTCGGGACCTGCATCTGTGTTTTACGTGTGCGATGTCCGATCTCCGTTCAGACTCCGTGCAGACCCATAACTTATTTTTTTGCAAATAAGAGGTGCAGCCTGCCTTTAAGAGGTGCGAGCAAATCATGCAATATTTGGGCTCCCCTGCTGGTGAGAAGTGCGAACCTGGTGCAAACATCATAGCTAGGCCTCCATGCTGCGCTTCGATGAGGTAAGTGACCAGGCAGCACAAATGTCTCGTACTGCCTGCATCGGAACCACCGGGTGCGGGTTGATTGCGCATTGCGATGCCTGCGCCCGGATTCGGGGGTTACCCAATTTAACCCCAGTTGTCTTAAGGCACAACAATATTGTGAGAATATGATTGCACTAGAAAAAAAGTTTGACTAGCAGTCAACGAATCTTGGCAAGGCAGCAGACAACATATGTTTTAAGTAGTAGGGTTGTAGTATTTAGGAGATTTAATTACATGCATTCTTAAGGTGGAATCATCACATCTTAACTGGTATCTATAGCAGAGTGAAGCGACAATTAAAGATCATTAAGTCTGGGGACAGTATTCCCTCATGGAGAAGGGCCTTCTTACAGCCATGCTTACCTTATAATGGAATTATGTTTAGTGCTCTTCAAGTCACATCAGCACTTAATGTGTTTTAACTGAATTCTACGAGAGCTCCTTTAGCTATGAGAAAGGAAACTTAAAATATTTATCTTATTGCACACATTTATCACAGATGTACTGGTTACACTTCCTCTCTTATCTGTAGGGTTATAATTTACATTTATTCCAGATTATTGCTTAAAACACTTATTCAGAGATTATTTACAAACAATCATATTTGAAATTGATTTGGGACGGTGGCGCAAAACAGGCCCTAGTGAATCAGCAGCCCGCTTTACGCCCCGTGAAGTCAATGGAAGAGAGAATCGGGCGAGGTGTGGAACGGGCTCTTACTCGCTATCGTCTGTTTGTGCTACTGCCCAAGACCAATTTCACTCTGTCTATTTCAATTTTTTTTACAGCTAATGTGGCAGGTTTTTCTCTCATTGCACTTGGGCATAAAGGATTGCCTGAGCATAGCTCATGGAGGAAAAGTCAGGTAATGGAGCGCTCTTGATTTACCCTCTATTGAAATTAAATTAAATTAATGATTGGAAAATCAGGTCAGCATCTTAACAGATGTGCAATTCACACCTCCCGTGTCCTTCTGTCAGCTGTGGCCAAGTGATCCTTTATACCCAATACAATAAGAGAAAAATCTGCACAATATGTTAAAACTTCTGGAGCTTACATAGTTATTTGTTATGTATTAAAACTGCTACTACACTTCAAAAGTACAATCATTGGCTGTAAAGCGCTTTGGGACGTCCTGAGGTCGTGAGAGGCGCTGTATAAATGCAAGTTCTTTCTTTATCACAGTTTAAAAAAATATGGCATCAAAAAGCTATTAAATGCAAATCTGCCCTGATGGCTCAGTCATTGAATGCAATGTCCTGTAATTTGGACAGGGAGGTTCCAAGTTCGATACTTGGCCTTTGTAGGGTTAGGAGATCTCTGCCAGAGTGGCTTGGGAACCTGCAATTGGCCTAAGTGCCTCCGTGCTAGGGAGGAGGAAAAAATTAGCCGGGGTTCCCATTTCTAATTGTTATCCTTTGAGGATAGAATTGGACGCAGCTGTGATCCCCTCCATGATTGAATAATCTAATGGCACTCACTGCCTCGGCTCACATAAGAAGAATGGCCACTTGGACAAGCTATTGGAAAGCTACTAGTATCTCTGCAACCAGACTTCAGATTGGGTTGTTGCCTTTAAAACTGCAAGAAAAAAAGCAAATCTATTTTTTAAAAAAAATTTCTTCACTTGTATGGGTCAACAACAGATGCAAAATGATGCTGGGACTAGTTTTAAAGATTCTGCAGCAGTTTCTAAGGAGCATATTTTCAAGTTTCCGTCGGTACATAAGACTGGCATTGCGGCTGCCTGGTGTAGAAAGCCTCTGATTTCCTTTTTCATTGAAATCAATGGAAACAAAAATGAGCTTGCTATAACGAGTGGCCGATCTGCAAAGCAAGTGTTATGCCCGGGCAGTCCGTTGAAAATCTACCCCCAAGAGTCTTCTATTTGGGGATGAAACATTAAATTTCCACAATAAATTTGTTCCTATGACATACCAAGTAATATGGGAGAGCTGCTTTTTATCTTTACTGTCTATCTGTTTAGGGTGTGGCCTTTTATGGGAGAGCCTCTTTCTTTCTTTCATAATTATCGCTGCAACAGTCCTGAGGGTATTTCAGCAGAACCTTTTGATGAAACATTTTAAATGCAGCATTTTTGTTCTCAGCAATTTTGGAAGGTTTGCGATTTTGCTGATAAACAGCAAGTCCTGACACTTTACAAACTCTTCTACTCTTTCTAAAGTAACTTTAAAAGCAAAAATAATGTACACCATATACCAGCTGGTCCACTGAACCTCCATAACTAGTCAGCAAGTACAGTAAGAGTAGGGCAGAGTGAAATTCAAGTAGGAGTAGGGCTGATGTTTACAGATGGGTTTTTATGTGTGGGTGGGGCAGTGTAGGCCTGAGGTACTTTTGGTCAGGGCGAATTCAAGTGGGGCAGGCTTCAGTGACAGTGAGGCAGAGCTAGGAGTGGAGCAGAGTATCTATTATATTGAATAATACTATACATTGTTATACATAGATAAGGGTGGGGGTCATTATAGTTGGTGCAGTAAGTTGGGAGATGCAGGTAAGAAGACGAAGGAATGAGTTGGTCCCATGGGTAGAGTCAATGAATGAGAATTTAGGATTTTAAACAGGTTGTAAAATACATTGAAAATAACTGACTTACACTATGAAAAGGGTATGGCTACTGTTGACATACATGGTTGTGCTGGAAATATTGGGCATAACTGAAAAATTGTGACACAAGAAGTAAGGTGAATATGTACAGGAAGTGTATGTTGTAAGCAAAACTTTTAATATGTTTGTCTAATAAGAACATAAGAAATAGGAGCAGGAGTATAGAATCATAGAAGTTTACAACATGGAAACAGGCCCTTCGGCCCAACATGTCCATGTCGCCCAGTTTATACCACTAAGCTAGTCCCAGTTACCTGCACTTGGCCCATATCCCTCTATACCCATCTTACCCATGTAACTGTCCAAATGCTTTTTAAAAGACAAAATTGTACCCGTCTCTACTACTGCCTCTGGCAGCTCGTTCCAGACACTCACCACCCTTTGAGTGAAAAAATTGCCCCTCTGGACCCTTTTGTATCTCTCCCCTCTCACCTTAAATCTATGCCCCCTCGTTATAGACTCCCCTACCTTTGGGAAAAGATTTTGACTATCTACCTTATCTATGCCCCTCATTATTTTATAGACTTCTATAAGATCACCCCTAAACCTCCTACTCTCCAGGGAAAAAAGTCTCAGTCTATCCAACCTCTCCCTACAAGTCAAACCATCAAGTCCTGGTAGCATCCTAGTAAATCTTTTCTGCACTCTTTCTAGTTTAATAATATCCTTTCTATAATAGGGTGACCAGAACTGTACACAGTATTCCAAGTGTGGCCTAACTAATGTCTTGTACAACTTCAACAAGACATCCCAACTCCTGTATTCAATGTTCTGACCAATGAAACCAAGCATGCTGAATGCCTTCTTCACCACCCTATCCACCTGTGACTCCACTTTCAAGGAGCTATGAACCTGTACTCCTAGATCTCTTTGTTCTATAACTCTCCCCAATGCCCTACCATTAACGGAGTAGGTCCTGGCCCGATTCGATCTACCAAAATGCATCACCTCACATTTATCTAAATTAAACTCCATCTGCCATTCATCGGCCCACTGGCCCAATTTATCAAGATCCCGTTGCAATCCTAGATAACCTTCTTCACTGTCCACAATGCCACCAATCTTGGTGTCATCTGCAAACTTACTAACCATGCCTCCTAAATTCTCATCCAAATCATTAATATAAATAACAAATAACAGCGGACCCAGCACCGATCCCTGAGGCACACCGCTGGTCACAGGCCTCCAGTTTGAAAAACAACCCTCTACAACCACCCTCTGTCTTCTGTCGTCAATCCAATTTTGTATCCAATTGGCTACCTCACCTTGGATCCCGTGAGATCTAACCTTATGTAACAACCTACCATGCAGTACCTCGTCAAAGGCTTTGCTGAAGTCCATGTAGACCACGGCCCCTCGAGCCTGCTCCGCCATTCAATAAGATCATGGCTGATCTGATCCTAACCTCAAATCTAAATTTATGTCCAATTTCCTGCCCGCTCCCTGTAACCCCTAATTCCCTTTACTTCTAGGAAACTGTCTATTTCTGTTTTAAATTTATTTAATGATGTAGCTTCCACAGCTTCCTGGGGCAGCAAATTCCACAGACCTACTACCCTCTGAGTAAAGAAGTTTCTCCTCATCTCAGTTTGTCTGCACATGTCCATCACACTTCAAACTATTAAAATTACAAAAAAGGAAAGAATGCCAGTCCTTACCTGATACTTTTTCTAGCCATGTTAAGCAAAGCTCCATCTTAGCAGCTAAACAACAAACGTGCTCCAAACCTCAGGCTACCCAAAGGCAATGCCAAAAGAAGATTACTTAGTATTTACAATGGGATCATTTAGCGGTCTTATAGCTTACTGATAGGTCAACGGGTCAATAAAAAAAATTAAGATTAACGTTTGTAATGATGAGAGTGGGAATACAGATTTAAAATCTGAAAACTTGTTCCTGAACACGTAACAGAACAAACCACTGTAAAATCTAATATAGTTTGGAAAAGTGCACACACCAGATGTACGTTTGCTTTAAGTGGGATAGACAGTAATAGCTGACACTAAGAGGATAAGTATTTCCTTCATGGAACTTTTGATTATACCTTTGGACCAAAATAGTAAGTACAAGAGGCTGAAAAAGTCAGTTTTGAATGCAGTACTGACCACTGCCTGCTGACATCAGCGGACAATAGTGTTCTATAAATAACATCTGTGGGTACAGCATCGATTGCCCACTGATGTCACACATCATTTTCAAAGGAACATTTCTGCAGCACGAGTTGCAGATACCGGCTGTGCTGGTTCCCCAACTTATTGTTAACCACTGGAGTCCTGGCTATAATTCACAACTTCCAAACTGTGCACTTTCTGCCACATAGCACTGTTAGTTGCACAATTCTAAAGTTAATTACATAGAAGAATTCGAGAAAAATACAGATACATAATATTTTCATATAGTAGACTTTGCTTTGGTGTTGAAATCATTCTCTCTCAATTTGGGAGATATGTGTTTCCTATACAAAGTGAAAAATAAAAACAGAAAATAAGTAGTGTCTGTTTTTGATTGTAAGTAATGGTGGACAGCATCCTGTACTGTACTGGGGAATGGACAAGGAGCAGGCCTGTTATCCTAGTGGGCAACTCCTAATTTTGCTGCAGGAGTTCCTCAGGGCAGTGTCCTAGGCCCAATCTTCCCTCCATCATAAGGTCAGAAGTGGGGATGTTTGCATAGTGTTCAGCTCCATTCGCAACCCTTCAGATAACGAAGCAGTCCGTGCCCACACGCGGCAAGACCTGGACAACATTCAGGCTTGGGCTGATAAGCGCCAGACAAGTGCCAGGCAATGACCACCTCCCCTTGACATTCAATGGCAATACCATTGCCGAAACTCCCACTATCAACATCCTGGGGGTTACCATTGACCAGAAACTTAACTGGACCAGCCACATAAATACTGTGGCTACAAGAGCAGGTCAGAGGCTAGGTGACTCACCTCCTGACTCCCCAAAGCATTTCCACCATCGACAAGGCACAAGTCAGGAGTGTGATGTAATACTCTCCACTTGCCTGGATGAGTGCAGTTCCAACAACACTCAAGAAGCTCGACACCATCCAGGACAAAGCAGCCCGTTTGATTGGCACCCCATCCACCACCCTAAACATTCACTCCCTCCACCACTGGCTCACCATGGCTGCAGTGTACCATCCACAAGATGCAATGTAGCAACTCGCCAAGGCTTCTTCGTCAGCACCTTCCAAACCCACGACCTCTACCGCCTAGAAGGACAAGGGCCACCACCTGCACGTTCCCCTCCAAGTCACACACCATCCTGACTTGAAAATATATCACCGTTCCTTCATCGTCGCTGGGTCAAAATCCTGAAGCTCCCTACCTAACAGCACTGTGGGAGAACCTTCACCACACCGACTGCAGCGGTTCAAGAAGGCGGCTCACCACCACCTTCTCAAGGGCAATTAGGGATGGACAATAAATGCTGGCCTTGCCAGCGATGCCCACATCCCATGAATGAATAATAAAAAAAGTGCAGCCCAGGCAAATTGTCCAGTATGCAAACATGTTTTCTCCTGTTTTTCAGCAATTTACAAGATCAGATCGGACACGGATCAAAAAATACTTCCTGATAAACTTCCTAAAACTCAAACAGCAAGCTTTCTGTCAAGGCAGTCACACTGACGAGGAACTTTACATTGAGTAGTAGTCAGATTGCTGAACTTTAACATGTAGAAATAAAACAATAAAAGTGATAACTTTCAACACAGATTTTTTTTTAAAAACTGAATATTTTCAAAGATATTGCAAGAATGCAAAAACTACAAGACTCATAAAAATTCTGTAACACTTGGCTCATCTCCAGTAGCAGCAATGATAACTCTGCAGTTCTGACACATCGCACCGCTGTTATCGAGGTGTAGAATTGACTATAATTGTTTTTTTGATCCAGGACATCAGAAAGTCAAGATATTGACATCAGGTGAGAATACGTTCCGACTGACTGACTGAATGTGGGGTTCTTCCAATTTCTTGCTATTACTTCAACAGGAAACTGGAACAACTCCTGCAGAAATCCAGGGCTTACTACTGAAAGGTGCTCAGCCTGCACAAATGCACTATTGGTAGGCTGTTGTCTGGTACCCTTACAACGCACAAGAGTTAACGGGTCAAACCTTTAAAACATCAGGTCTTGTTTGGGACGGTGGGATTATCAGTTATGGATATGAATCTGAAAGAAAAAATCTGATAATCCTACAAGCATGTACAAACAGTGATCATAATCTTAATTCATTTTCCAGAAAACTTAGTGGCATGCCTACTTAGCTACTTAAAGGAATTAGCAAATAAATGATTATTCATATCAATGCTAAGAGAAGACTAAAAAGGTAAAAAATTCCTTTCTGTCTTTCTCCAATTTTCCTCACATCTCCTGAAGGTGCTAAATTTTCCAAGTGTATGGTCCCATGAATACTGGCAGCCATCTGATAACTTGTCCATGTGGCTATTCTTTATACATGGGCCTATACAACAGTGCTCTCCTGGCACAGAGATTCTCCCTACCGGAAGCGTGGGCCAAGAAGTCGTGGGTGCATTATTTTCTATCCATTAAACTACTCGAGTTAGATCACAGGATGTGGCTGTGTGTAACTTGGTATTTCTCCTTTGTGATTACTGTGCCTTCCACAGGTCAATTAGAGGTTGACTGCTCTTAGCAGGGTCTCAGATCAATTAGAGGTCAGACTGGCTTTTTCCCCTTTTGTTAAATACATTTTTTAAAAAGAAAGTCAGAAGATGTTTTCTGTTCATAGGGAAGTTTTTTGTACATTCGAAACAACTGTTTTTCTTTTTTATGTACTTGTTTTTGAAAGTATTACTCTCATTACTTTCATTCCCTTTGTTGCCCGCACTTCTCCCTTTCGCTCTACCCCAATCTTTCTGTCCATTCCTTGATTTGTCGGCATGATCTTTTCCCCCTCTTTGATCTCCATGTCTTTCTTTGCGCTGATCCCTCACCTATCCCCATCTGCCTATCTTTCGGTGATCTCTTCGTCCTATTTGTCTCTTTCCTGATCATTTCTCCACCTCTCTCACTGTCCACCACAACTCCAATATCATTGTCCCCATCTCTGATGTCAATCTTTGCTTCCTCCGATCTCTCTCTGCATCATCTGTCTCTCTTATGATGTCTGCTACACACCTGTCTCTTCCTGGATGTTTTCCTCCCATGTGACATTTTCTCTCTTTCCCCATCGCCCTTTACTCCGATCTTTTTCTGCCCTCCTCTCTACCCATCTCTCTGGAAATTTGTGCCATATCTGTCTCTTCCCTGATCTCTCTCTTTTTCCCTAACTCTCCCCTTGTGACTTTTTCCCCACAGCTTTTCTCTCTGGCTCCAACATCTCTCTCCATGCCAACCTTGGCAGTTAAAAAAAGATTAAATGGGTGGTACAGCTGCGGGAAAGGGTCATAGTATGGATAGCAGTAATAATGAGGAGGAGAGAAGATGGAAAGATGACTTACAAAGGATTGAAAAGGTTGCCGAAAGCAATGGGAAAAGGATTGGGCCCAAAAACAGCAGCAGAAAAGGGCAGGATAGGCTGCAGTCTGAAATGTAGCGGAAGAGGGCCAGGAACAGCAGGATGCAAATGAAATGCAGGGCAGCAGGGAGGCAGGACAGGGCCCTGGGTGGTGGGAAATAAGGCAGGGAGAGGATGTGGAGAGCAGCTGGGTGAAAAAGGGCAACATCAGCGGGGTGGCAGATGATGGGTTGCATATATGAAATTAAAAATAAATTGAAACAAATAGAAAAAACTAAAACCTTACCTGCAGAGAAGGCAAAATGAAGTGAAAAAGAAAATGGCAGGCGGACCAGGGCGACTTGCGCCACAGCACCACCAGTGGTGGGGAGGACTGAACATCAGGCATTAGTGTTCCCTATTAAAAGTAATAGAAGCAGGCATTACTGTTAAACTTTGGGCGTTACTGAATTGTAACAAGAAGTAGACATGACAAACAAGAAGTCTCAAAAATTTTAATATAGTTTGGGGTGTGGATTACATCTGTGGTGTTTATTTATTATTGGGCCTGTCCCTTTAAGTCAGCAAATCCAGGTAACTGTAACTGTTTGTAAGCCACTTATGTCAATGACAGGGCAATTGTGACTGCATCTGAATTTTACACTCCAGGTCAATGACCGATTCACTTTCTCTTTTTAAAAAAAAAACGGTTTTGCACCTGTAACAAACTTTGAAAAGTGACATCTGGGAGTGAATGTCCACTGAAGTTCTCCTGTTCGTCAACTGTAACTTTGACCGCAGAGCCATGGAAACCCCATACCATTTATCCGTTTTTGTTTTTTCTATTTGTCTCAATTTATTTTTGATTTCATATAATCTGGGGATGGTCCAGGGGTTTGGCAGCATGGAAAGGGTCTGGAAGTTGGATGCATTGCGGGAGCACACATAGGTTTGGCAGGATTAGGATGGGGTCCCTGGGATTTGGCTCACTAGGGACTGGCTGCACTGGGAGGAGGCATGGAAAGCACAGGGTGAGGCTGCACTGGGAGGAGGCATGGAGAGCACAGGGTGAGGCTGCACTGGGAGGAGGCATGGAGAGCACAGGGTGAGGCTGCACTGGGAGGAGGCATGGAGAGCACAGGGTGAGGCTGCACTGGGAGGAGGCATGGAGAGCACAGGGTGAGGCTGCACTAGGAGGAGGCATGGAGAGCACAGGGTGAGGCTGCACTGGGAGGAGGCATGGAGAGCACAGGGTGAGGCTGCACTGGGAGGAGGCATGGAGAGCACAGGGTGAGGCTGCACTGGGAGGAGGCATGGAGAGCACAGGATGTGGCTGCACTGGGAGGAGGCATGGAGAGCACAGGGTGAGGCTGCACTGGGAGGAGGCATGGAGAGCACAGGGTGAGGCTGCACTAGGAGGAGGCATGGAGAGCACAGGGTGAGGCTGCACTGGGAGGAGGCATGGAGAGCACAGGGTGAGGCTGCACTAGGAGGAGGCATGGAGAGCACAGGGTGAGGCTGCACTGGGAGGAGGCATGGAGAGCACAGGGTGAGGCTGCACTGGGAGGAGGCATGGAGAGCACAGGGTGAGGCTGCACTGGGAGGAGGCATGGAGAGCACAGGATGTGGCTGCACTGGGAGGAGGCATGGAGAGCACAGAATGAGGCTGCACTGGGAGGAGGCATGGAGAGCACAGGGTGAGGCTGCACTAGAAGGAGGCATGGAGAGCACAGGGTGAGGCTGCACTGGGAGGAGGCATGGAAAGCACAGGGTGAGGCTGCACTGGGAGGAGGCATGGAGAGCACAGGGTGAGGCTGCACTAGGAGGAGGCATGGAGAGCACAGGGTGAGGCTGCACTGGGAGGAGGCATGGAAAGCACAGGGTGAGGCTGCACTGGGAGGAGGCATGGAGAGCACAGGGTGAGGCTGCACTGGGAGGAGGCATGGAGAGCACAGGATGTGGCTGCACTGGGAGGAGGCATGGAGAGCACAGGGTGAGGCTGCACTGGGAGGAGGCATGGAGAGCACAGGGTGAGGCTGCACTGGGAGGAGGCATGGAGAGCACAGGGTGAGGCTGCACTGGGAGGAGGCATGGAGAGCACAGGATGTGGCTGCACTGGGAGGAGGCATGGAGAGCACAGGATGTGGCTGCACTGGGAGGAGGCATGGAGAGCACAGGATGTGGCTGCACTGGGAGGAGGCATGGAGAGCACAGAGTGAGGCTGCACTAGGAGGAGGCATGGAGAGCACAGAGTGAGGCTGCACTGGGAGGAGGCATGGAGAGCACAGGATGAGGCTGCACTGGGAGGAGGCATGGAGAGCACAGGGTGAGGCTGCACCGGGAGGAGGCATGGAGAGCACAGGGTGAGGCTGCACTGGGAGGAGGCATGGAGAGCACAGGGTGAGGCTGCACTGGGAGGAGGCATGGAGAGCACAGGATGTGGCTGCACTAGGAGGAGGCATGGAGAGCACAGGGTGAGGCTGCACTGGGAGGAGGCATGGAGAGCACAGGGTGAGGCTGCACTGGGAGGAGGCATGGAGAGCACAGGGTGAGGCTGCACTGGGAGGAGGCATGGAGAGCACAGAGTGAGGCTGCACTAGGAGGAGGCATGGAGAGCACAGAGTGAGGCTGCACTGGGAGGAGGCATGGAGAGCACAGGGTCCGACTGCACTGGGGAGTGGACGATAAAGGGAAAAATTTTTAGATTCTACTTTCAGGCTTAGATAATCTGCTCGGTTGTAACACTTATGTATATGTGCTGGGGCAAGACCTGCCTATGGTAAGGCTGTGCTCCTGACTCCCAGCAGGTTTCAGGTTCGTTTGGATAATTTTGGGAGTCCACCTGGCCTAGTGGTGGGAGAATGCCTCGGAGGCCTGCCATGGGATAGCATGTCTGATGGCCTGTGAGATAGCAGAAGAAGGGGAAAATTTATTTCTTAATTTTTTCAGTTCAAGTTGTGTGCCTGGGAAGTTGAATTTATCACTCTGAGGTTGATTTAACTCCCTTTGGGGAATTTAAAATTGAAATCTTCCACTCTGACACCTATAGGAACACTGGAAGCCAGAGACATAGAGGCATCCCATGCACCCAGTGTTGCTAAGACACAAATGATGGGAAATACACTATGACATATTTATGTCTAATTATAACATACCCACTGATACTTGGGCAGATGTAGTTATGCTCAACACCATTCCCACTGAAGAATGCCAGAAGTGGCAAGGCCAAGTGGGAAGCAGAGGGACCCATTTCCAAAGAAATTCCTGGGCACACTCTGCTCCATTTAAGCTCAGGAATGCGTATAAATCGAGCAGAAAATTGTGTCTCTGTGTCTGTTTATTATCCTTTCTGTCGCTGTTTCTTTCTGTCTTGAACAGTAAATAAGCACGTAGCAACTTCAATAAACAAACTGCGTAAAAAGAAACTAGTAAAGATATATGTTGTTTTGAAAATTACCTCACAGAGAACTCAAAAATTCATGCTTTAAGCTACTTCTATGTTTTGATACAAAAAAAATTAAGACCAAAAGTGCTTTACATCAAGTCTACAGCACAGAAACAGGCCTTTTGGCCCAACTGGTCTATGCCAGTGTTTATGCTCCACACGAGCCTCCTCCCTCCCTACTTCATCTAACCGTATCCGCATAACCTTCTATTCCTTTCTCCCTCATGTGGTTATCTAGCTTCTCCTTAAATGCATCAATGCCATTTGCCTCAACTACTCCTTGTGGTAGTGCCTTCCACATTCTTACCACTCTATGGGTAAAGAAGTTTCTCTTGAATTCCCTATTGGATTTATTAGGGACTATCTGATATTGGTGACCTCTAGTTATAGACTCCCCCACAAGTGGAAACATTTTCTCTACATCTACCCTATCGAATACTTTCATTATCTTAAAGACCTCTATCAGGTCACCCTTCAGCCTTCTCTTTTAAAGAGAAAAGAGCCCCAGCCTGTTCAGCCTTTCCTGATAAGGATATCCTCTCAGTTCCGGTATCATCCTTGTGAATCTTTTTTGCACCTTCTCCAATGCTTCTATATCCTTTTTATAATATGGAGACCAGAACTGTGCACAATACTCCAAATGTGGTCTAACCAATGTTCTATACAATTTTAACATAACTTCTCTGCTTTTCAATTCTATCCCTCTAGAAATGAACCCCAGCACTTGGTTTGCATTTTTATGGCTTTATTAACCTGCGATTTGTGTATCTGTACCCCTAGATCCCTTTGTTTCTCTGCCCCGTTTAGTGTTTTATTATCTAAGCAGTGTGTGGTCTCCTTATTTTTCCTACCAAAATGCACCACCTCGCATCTATATTGAAATTCATTTGCCAATTACACGTCAATTCTGCAAGTTTATTAATGTCTTTTTGCATTTTGACGCATTCTTCCTTTGTATTAACTACACCCCCCAATTTGTTGTCGTCAGCAAATTTTGAAATTGTACTTCTGATTCCCGAGTCCAAATCATTAATGTAAATTGTGAACAACAGCAGTCCCATCACCGATCCCTGTGGAACACCACTTCCCACCTTTTGCCAGTCTGAATAGCGACCCTTAACCCCTAATCTCTATTTTCTGTTTTGTAGCCAGCTTGCTATCCATTCTGCTACTTGTCCCCTGACTCCACATGCTCTGACCTTGGTCACGAGTCTACTATGCGGTACCTTATCGAAGGCCTTTTGAAAATCCCAATATATTACACCTACTACATTTCCCTTGTCTACTCTTCCTGTTACTTCTTCAAAGAATTTAATAAGGTTGGTCAAGCATGACTTTTCCTTCTGAAATCTGTGCTGACTATTATATTTTTGCTTTCTGGATGTTTTTCTATTACATCTTTGAGGAAAGATTCTATTATCTATCCTACTACCGACGTTAAGGTAACTGGTCTTTGGTTCCCTGGACTTATCTCCCTTCTTAAATATAGGAATAATATTAGCTGTCCACCAGTCCTCTGGCACTATTCCTATTTCTAATTAATTTTTCTATATATGTGATAGTGCCTCTGCTATCTCTTCCCTATTTTTTTTAATATGCACGGATGCAATCCATCCGCTCTAAGTTTGAATGGTTTATCAATTATCTCTCCCCTTTCTATCTTAAATGTCTTCATATCTTTTTTTTAATCTCTTCTTCTAAAGTCATGCCCACCTTGTTAGTCTCCCTGGTAAACACTGAGGCAAAATAATTATATTTCTGTCATTTCACTGTCATTACCTGTGAGTTTATCTTGTGCATCCCTTAGCGGCCCTATCCCTATCCTGAGGGAGGGGTGCAAGGGTGGACTGCAGTGGTCTGCAGTCATTTTGTGGAACCAGGAGGACCCCTCCTGCTACTTCTGACTCTGCAAAAATAAAATTTCACAAAGACTTGGGGCCTATTTTCTGAGCAACCTCTAGCAGTCCCTCTGGTTACATAGCTCAAGAACTGGAAATACTAGTTGGACTTTGCACATCACAAGCTCAGATCAGTCCAAGTGAAATTAGGAGTCCTTGTATCAATATTGAATTGAGGCCTGCGCTAATTTCTGACAGCCACCTAAAAAAAAAAGGGACTGGCCAATTCTGCCTTGCTAAATGGGTTATCGTTGTGTCCGTTTTACACCTGTACAATGGGCGCAACAATGGTGAATTTAGACCCCAGTGTCTTAAGATTAAGATTGCTTTGCATCCATAAGAAAGGGAGCCAAAGTAGAAAACGTAAGTTATCCTAATTGTAAGAATTGCCATTCCTACATTTACTCCTGTCTTGGAGCTGGCCAATTGTTTTTAGTTTGTTTTAATTTGTGGTTTGCTGCAGCTATTGAGAAAGCAGAAATCAGGGTTAGAAGACAATCAATCTCCTGGGAAGACTGACCCAAACAGATGTGGCAGAATAAGTTTACCTAAGTTAGAATAAATTTGTCTACGATTACAAGTGACATAGGAGCATTACAGAAAGTGTTACCTAAAAATTCTATAAAAAGTTTTTAATACATTACTAGAAGATCATCCATGGTGCTGTTCAGGGTGAGACAGAAGATATGCTGTCCTATGCTATGTACAAAACAGTATCTTTTTTGATTTTAGGTGACTAGATCAGTCAAATTGCATTTTTATTACAAAGCAGTATTACTGACATTTTCAGGGCCAAAGTCAATGATTATTTGTATGGAAACTAAATCATTGGCCTTGATAACTATTAAATGCTTAGCCATATCGCTAATTTTATCTCTACCCATTGTTCTAATTGCCTAAGATACTGAGGAAGATGGTATGAAAGATGCTCCATGTTGTAGACAGGAGGTATATTGTAAGAACTATGTGCAACATTAGTGGGGAGTTGGGGACCTTGTACTGTGAGAGAATGGTCCTAAGATTTAGTAGTGGGTGTAGAGGCTTGGCAGGGTGCAAGTCTGGGAGAGCAGAAGGTGAAGGTTGTGGGATGTGGGATCAGTTGTGGTGTTTGGGAGCATGGAGGGTACAAGGATCTGGTACGGAGTGGTGGGGGGCAGTTGGAATACATCAGTACTGGGGCAGGAGGCTGGATGTGGTAGTGGTGACAAGACGGACTTGAGGTTTGATGTAACTTGGATGGCAGTGAATGGGAGGGGGTTCTGGGTGTGGGAGTGCTGGGGAGGGGTGGTGCCCTAACAAAGTGCACTGAGAGGGCTTTTCTTGAGAGAAGTGCTGCAGTGGAAAAAATGCATTGGTACTTGGTTGGAGGGGTTGGGAGCAGTAAGAAAGAGGGGAGAGGAACTCCTGGTGCTCAGCAATAACCATGACTGGGTCCAGCTGCCACACCTGGACACAAGCCGAACTTCTGGGACTGCAGGTGGGGTCCTCGTGACTCATGTTTGCGAGTCATGGTACATTTGTGGTAGGGAAGCAGTCTTGGTCAGAGGAGGAAACGACAAGCATTGCGTCAGCGGCTGGATTACATCTGGCGGTGGGGGGAGTGGGGGGGAGAAGAGTGAGGGGTCAGCAGCAACAAGAGACAACAATGGAGAGGGGGCAGTCAGCATTGGATTTAAGAGCTCCAAAATGGGTGTAGCAGTGGTCAACACAACTCCCTTTATCTTGGAGACACAGCTGAGTCTCAGAGGTAAATAAGCAACAGCATTGCCTACCTTGAAAACCAAATTTGGAAGATGCAATCAGATGTAAGAAAAATGAATAGATAACTTTAATTGTGACAGAGAGATGTGACAGAAAAATGTTACAGGAAGTAAATATTACACCAACAGGAAGTAAGCATAACAGTCACTGGAAATGCATGCATGCACGCACAAGACTTTTAATATTTATTTCTAGTCACTCTCCCGTGGCATTGCACAGGAGGAGTCAAGATCAAATGTGGCCTTAAGGTGAAGCAGAGTTAGAGGGGGTGAGATAATTGGTCCAGGTTGCACAGATGTAATTCAGTACCTATTTTAAAGTCATACATTCTGTCCTTATTTTTATAATTCAATTATAAATTACAATGTCCACATTTATAATGTAAATTGTCAACATAACCATGCCATGTTGCAATTACACCCTCTCACTACTGATGGCACTGCGGTGCCTGTCCTAGGGTGTGGGTGTAACTAGTGTGACAAGTGCACATTAGGCAATTTTCATTATCATTTGAATATAGAATTTATAATGGAAAATAGTTGACAGGAAGTATGGGCAGACTAAGATTATTAATGTGTTATAAATAGAAGATGAATAAAGATAGAATAATGGATGTGTTGAGATTTGGTGTCGGTGGGTTATGAACATTTTCCTTTCGCCTCTGGAGCTGGATCTGAATCCAGCCTAGATTGATGACATGAAAGTCTCATCTCTTTGGTGGCTGTATTTGATGCAATGCATTTGGGTAATTTAAACCCAGTTCCTAGAGGGACAAATTGACAGAACTAAACCAGCACTAATTGGGAGTCTTAGTCAAACACATCATGAAGATGGCTTCTGTGGGAGGGGAAATGCCATAGTGGTGCAATGAAGGACATCCTTCAGAGGCCAGGATTAAGGCACAATGCACCTCTAAATCTCCTATACGGAACTCCATTATTTGATTTCTCGTAACTTCCAAAAAAAAATTTGAAATGAGACAAGCACATCATAGGGGTCGGGGAGGAAACAAGAAATAACTGTGGATCAAAATTATATAATATATGCAGATTGAAGTGGAATACCCAAGATCTTTGATTTCATGAGCCTCCTGGGTGTGTACCATGGAGCCTTATGGGCCAAATACAAAGTTGAAATCAATGTTCCCAATAATCAACATATATCTCAACCTGCAGATACTAACAGATACCGATTTAGGATTTATCCACCTATGAGGTAACAGCACTAAAAACAATCCTTTCCAAACCTTCAGACCCATGAAATTCAAACAGGACAAACCGGTGTAAACAGAACTGAACCAGATGACTAGGGACCATGACTACTGTAAGTACGCCACTGAAATAGAAGAACATCTCAGACATGTGCCAGTGTTAGTACACCACTGAAATAGAAGAACATCTCAGACACGTGCCAATGTTAGTACACCACTGAAGTAGAATATCTAAGGCAGTGAATATCCTGATAAACGCAAGCTAAATAAATATTTTAATACTGCTCCTTCCAGTCACATGATGTTGTAACACTGAATACCTTCATCACAAGCGCTGTAGCAAGGTCTTTCCCATCGTGCAACTTAGCAAACCTTCAAAGACCAATACCCATGACAGACAGTTCCAAGAGATCTGTAATGGTCTCTATTAAAATTATCAGCTGTATCAGTTGGTTTCACTGTCAGGCAAGGACAATTACAAACATAAAACTATCAAAAAGACAAGATTTAGCTAGCATTTGAAGGCTGCACATTATCAAATCAGTCCATATTTTAGACCATCACATTGAACTGTACAGGTTATATAAGTAAAAACTGCTGGGAGTCTATTTGCAATATATCCTTTAAATAAAGAATTCTGAAGATAGTACTAACTGGTTCTAACTGCTGCTCAGGTGTCAGCTTGGCTCATTTGGAGGCACAATCATCTGAGTCAGAAGGTTGTGGATTAAAGTCACATTCCAGTGCATTACTACAACACCACCACCAACTTGAATTTATATAGAACCTTTAACATAGTAAAACTTCCCAAGGCACTTCACAGGAACGACTATCAAACAAAATTTGACACCGAGCCACATCAGGAGATATTAGGGCGGGTGACCTAAAGCTTGGTCAAAGAGGTAGGTTTTAAGGAGTGTCCCAAAGGAGGAGAGAGGTGGAGAGGTTTAGTGAGGGAATTCCAGAGCTTAGGGCCCAGGTAGCTGAAGGCATGCCGCCAATGGTGGAGTAATTAAAATCGGGGATGCGCAAGAGGCAAGAATTGGAGGAGCGCAGAAATCTCGGAGGGTTGTAGGGTTGGAGGAGGTTACAGAGATGGGGGGGGGGGCGAGGCCATTGAGGGATTTGAAAACAAAGAGAATTTTAAAAATGAGGCATTGCCAGACCAGGAGACAATGAAGGTCAATGAGCACAGGGATTATGAGTGAACGGGGCTTGGTGGGAGTTAGGTTTCGGGCAGCAGAGTTTTGAATGGGCTCAAGTTTATGGAGGGTGGAAGATAGGAGGTCGGCCAGGAGAGCATTGGAATAGTCATATCTAGAGGTAACAAAGGCATGGATGAGGGTTTCAGCAGATGAGCTGAGGCAGGCTGGAGACCACTGTTCCTTCTAAGCTGCGCAGCAGTTTGTCATGTGCCGCACACGTCAACATTCCGTCTGTGCCCCAAACCAGTGCCTTCTGGTGGAGTTGCTGCTGAGGTGACCTCAGCTACCAATCACTTTGCAGCAAGGGTGGGAGTTAAAGTTAGGTTGGACGGGAGCGTTGTACTGCGGATGTCGGCGTCTAGTGCGGGTCAGTGGTACAACTGGTCAGAGACCGGTGTCCACAAATGAGAGAGATAGAGAATAGAGAAACAGAGAGAATAGAGAAGAGCGAGAAGGAGGAGAGAAGAGCGAGAAGGAGGAGAGAGGAGAGAGGAGGAGGAGAGAGGAGAGAGAAGGTGGAGAGAGGAGAGAGAAGGTGGAGAGAGGAGAGAGAAGGTGGAGAGAGGAGAGAGAAGGTGGAGAGAGGAGAGAGAAGGTGGAGAGAGGAGAGAGAAGGAGAGGGAGAGAGGAGATATAGAGATAGAGATACAGAGAGAGACAGATATAGAGATAGAGGGAGGGAAAGAGAGATAGAGAGGGGGGAGAGAGGAAGGAGAGACAGAGAGGTGATAGAGATTGGGAGGAGAGGGAGGTAGAGAGGACAGAGAGAGAGAGGTATATATATATATATCACACCCAAGGATTCGGTAAAGATTCAGTGAGGAGATGCGTTCAATTAAATGAAAGCTTTTCACCTCTAGTGCGAATTGTGGGGAACTGTTACTTTAGTCTAAAGACAAACATATTTAAGGCATTGGTAGCAAATAACATTGGAGGTAGTCTACGATTAGTGCAATTAACAGTTTTTGTCACCATCCTATTCGATGTTAGCTTCTGAAGTAAACTACAAATGAACCCAAATTACCTGGCATATTGTAAATCATTTATCAATTTCCATATTCCATATTTACAAATTAAGTAATTCTGACACCGATCATGTGCAATACTGTTATTAAAGATCCTTCTACAATTGTGCTAAAATATTCTTTCCAATCACGTTGGTACATTATAATCAAAGCAATGAAGTTGATTTAAATCGTTTTATACAACTGCTATCCAAAAGCCCTCAGTTGCCCTAAGGATTGTCTCTTTTTATCTTTGTCCGTTGCCTCCCTCAGTTCAGGTTCTTCATGACCAAACTGCCCCCTGCCTTTCATAGAGGCAGCTAAAACTAATGAGACCTGCAAGATATACAATTGTAATGCAATAATTTTTTAAACCCTGCTGAGGATTCAATGGGGTGGAGGGGAAGTTTTAATTAAACTGTTCCCTATCCCCAAATTCACACTGACTGATTTGACAGCTGTTTTGTATTTCTGACACAATTTAAAAATTCTGATTGCACACGATTTATTTCTGTTTGAATCAAAGTCATTAAACTGATTCAATAAAAAACTGATTGGAATTGTTCATATCAGATCATTTTTAATAAAATATAATGAGACTGGTCTGCTCAATCCTAGTACAACTTAAGAGACCCATTTCATAAATTACATAAATTTATCAGCCAATATAACATTACATTGTTACAACTATCCATTATTTTATACATTTGTTCTGTTTGTTATATATCCTGAATAATGTTTTGTAAAAAGATGTTCTATTCAAAGTTGTGATTTTTTTAATGGTGGCGCACACAGCCTTTATATCGGTGCACAAACCCAAATTCGTTCCACACATGGCCGAAAAAAATTAGAGGGAACATTGATGGAGACGGGCGATGTTGCGGAGGCGGAAGTAGGCGGTCTTGGTGATGGAGCGGATATGTAGTTGGAAGCTCATCTCAGGGTCAAATAGGTCGCCAAGGTTGTGAACAGTCTGGTTTGGCCTCAGACAGTGGCCGGGAGAGCGATGGAGTCGATGGCTAGGGAACGGTGTTTGTGGCGGGGACCAAAGACAATGACTTCGGTCTTCCCAATATTTAAATGGAGGAAATTACTGATCATCCAGTACTGGATGTCGGACAAGCAGTGTGATGAATCAGAGACAGTGAAGGGGTCGAGAGAGGTGGTGGTGTGGTACAGCTGGGTGTTGTCAGCGTACATGTGGAACCCAACGTTGTGTTTTCCGATGATGCCGCCGAAGGCCAGCAAAGTTGATAAATAAGAGGGGGCCATGGATAGATGCTTGGGGCACTCCAGAGGTAATGTGTGGGAGCGGGAAGAGAAGCCATTGCAGGTGATTCTCTGGTTACAACTGGATAGATAAGAATGGAACCAGGCGAGAGCAGTCCCACCTAGCTGGACGAAGGAGGAGAGGCGTTGGAGAAGGATGGTGTGGTCAACCGTGTCAAAGACTGCAGACAGGTCGAGAAGAATGAGGAGGGATACTTTACTACAGTAACAGTCACATAGGATATCATTTGTGACTTTGATAAGGGCCGTTTCAATACTGTGGCAGGTGCAGAAACCTGATTAGAGGGATTCAAACATGGAGTTGCAGGAAAGATGGACATGGATTTGGGAGGCGACAGCACGTTCAAGGACTTTTGGAAAGGAAAGGGAGATTGGAGATGGGGCAGTAGTTTGCAAGGACAGAGGGGTCAAGGGTGGGTTTTTTGAGGGGGTGATGACGGCAGATTTGATGGGGATGGGGACAGTATCTGAGAAGAGGGAACCGTTCGCAATATCAACTAACGTGGGGGCCAAGAAAGGAAGTTGGGTCAGCAGTTTGGTGGGAATAGGGTCGAGGGAGCAGGAGGTGGGTCTCATGGTCAAGATAAGCTCGGAGAGGGCATGAAGGGAGATAGGAGAGAAATGAGAAAAAATACAAGTTCAGGGTTAGGGCAGGGGGGAACCGTAGGGGAAGTTTGGCTTGGTGGGCTAGGGGAAGGGAGGTAAGTGGCAAAGGCAGCCAAATGGATGGTCTCAATCTTAGTGACAAAGAAGTCCATGAGCTCCTCGCACTTGTTGTTGGCGGTGAGAGTGGAGGGGACAGGGGAGAGGGTGTTTAAGAAGACGGTTTGTAGGGAAGAGAAGCCGGGAGTTATCTTTTCATTCCAGGATGATCCTGGAATAGTGAGCAGTTTTGGCAGAGGAGAGCAGGGCTCGATAATGCTTTATGTGATCCAGCCAGATCTGGCGATGAATGGCTGAACCAGTTGTCTGCCATAAACGTTCATGTCTGCGTCCCTTGGACTTAAGGAAGCGGAGATGAGGGCCGGACTAGGGGGAACGATCAGGGTGAGAGAGAGTAATGGTTTTAATGGGGACAAGGGCATCAAAGGTGGAGGTGAGGGTGTGACTGAGCAGATTGATAGCTGCAGAAATAATGTAGTGAATGGTGGGTCAAAGGCTAGGCAGTTGGGAATTTGAAAGTGCCATTGTAAGTGACTCAGGGGAGAGTTTTTTCCAGGGGCGAATACAGAAGTAAGTGGGATTGGGAGGGGCAAGAGGTAAGCGGGTGGAGAGAGACACAAAGAAGTGATCAGAGATGGCCTTATCCATGATTGACACGAGAGAGGCCACGTGCGATGGCAAGGTCAAGGAGATGGCTGTGAATATGGTTAAGGGAGTTTATATGGAGGGAGTGATTAAGGGAGGCTAGGAGGACAGTGAACACAGTGGAAAGGGGACATGACTGCATTGTCAGAGGTGCCCTCTTTTGAATGAGACGTTCAGATGGATATAAAAGATCCCATTTGAAGAGGAGCAGGGATTCTCTTAGTATGCTGGCCAGCATTCCATTCTCACCCAATACCATCAGAAGCAGATTAACTGGTCATTCATTCCACTTGCTGTTTGTGGGACTTTGCTGTATGTAAATATGCTTCTATGTTTGTCTACATAACAGTGACAGACCTTCAAAAAGTAATTCATTGGTTGAGGGCATGATAAAGCACTCTTTAAATGCAAGTTCTTTCTTCTCTGAACGTTATATTATTTGAACTCCTGACAATGGCCAAGAAGGGAAACTGGGTCAGCAGTTTGGTGGGAATAGGGTCGAGGGAGCAGGAGGTGGGTCTCATGGTCAAGATAAGCTCGGAGAGGGCATGAGGGGAGATAGGAGAGAAATGAGAAAAAATACGAGTTCAGGGCTAGGGCAGGGGGGAACCGTAGGGGAAGTTTGGCTTGGTGGGCTAGGGGAAGGGAGGTAAGCAGCTGAGGCAGCCAAATGGATGGTCTCAATCTTAGTGACAAAGAAGTCCATGAGCTCCTCGCACTTTTTATTGGCGGTGAGAGTTCAGGGAGCAGGAGAGAGGGGTTTAAGAAGATGGTTTGACACCCAGCCATTGGTCATTCCAATTTTTAAATTTTGGCATGAAATCATTTATTTTCATCAAGATGAAAATATGAGCGTTGGGATTAAGCTTTCCAAATTAGATGGGGGGAAAGAATAGTAACTGCAGAAAGTTGCACTGCTCATTGATCTCTGCTCTGTATATGTGCAAACTCTTTAGTTACAAACATTTGACTGCTTGACTTGATAATTGCAGATGATCTACGCTGGAAAAGATGGCTCAAAAGCTGGTAGAAGAATGGACATTTCTAAGAATGGACATTCTGATCAGCGATTTCAGTACTGTATGAAGCCTATATCTGTCCAGTGATTGAATTTCACAGCCCTATTTGATACATATCAGAGAAAACCCATCTCCTTCTTCTGGGCTTAAAAGGGTGGATTTTCACTTTGACATGACCTCGGACGGGTGGTGAAGTCCCTGCGATGGGACTTGCTGATGACCAGGCCTCATATCAATAATCCTAGTGAGCTGTGAGACCTTTTCAGGCACTCGCAGACAGCTCGCCAGTCCAGAGTGTATTGGGGGGGGGGGGGGGGGGGCGGCGGCTCCACTGTGAATCTGAGCCAGAAAGTTTCTTCTCCGGGGAGAAGGGCGGATGGATTGGTAGCAGGCCTGAACATTTTTGTGGGGGCCAGGAAGAGCTTTCATGGCACTAACCAAAACATGAACTTTTTATAACACCTTTAATGTTATAAGGCTCTTCGCAAAAGGGGAGAGGAGGAAATGTGGAGGCTCAGAAACCAAGGAGGTAGGAAAAGAGTTAGAGGAGATGGTCAAAGAATTTGGTTTTGAGGGTGGGGAGAGATATAGAGAAGCAGCAGGGTTTTGGATGGGGATTTCAAACTACAGGAACGTGACAGCTAAAGCCTCTGCCACGGATAATGGAGTGGGAACGGGGGCAGGGCATACAGTCGAATAGAAAGAGCAACAACAACTTGCATTTATATAGAGCCTTAATGTCGTAAAAAGTCCCAAGGCAATTCACAGGAGCGATTATCAAATAAAATTTGACATCAAGCCACACAAGGAGATATTAGGACAGGTGACCTAAAGCTTGTTCAAAGAGCTGGTTTTAAGGAGCATCTTAAGAGTGTGAAGGCGTTGCAGAGGTACAGTTGTGCAAGGCAGTGGAGGAATTTGTAGATGAGGACCAAGATTTTGAAATCAATGAACCGGGGGGATGGAGAGCCAGTGGAGGTTGTTGAGGACAGGACTGATAGATGGAATAGTATAGGATAGTATATAGGCAGTGGAGTTCTGAATGAAATGGAACTTCTTTAAGAACGGAATGAGCTCGATGGTCCAAATGGCCTCCACCTGTGCTGTAACCATTCTATGATTCTAAGGATGGAGCTTGGGAGAAATGGAGTTCGGAGGTAACGAAGTTGTGGGTCAGGATTTCAGCAGTGGTGGGGGTGAGGTAAGGGTAGAGGTCGGCAAGGTTACAGTGGTGCAAGCAGATAGTCTTGGTGATAAGACTAGGCTTGGCCTTGACACTGAGCTCAAGGTCAAACTGTATACAGTACACGGTAACACAGCCATGAGAGAGAAATGATGGAGATGCCGGTGATGGACTGGGGTTGACAATTGTAAACAATTTTACAACACCAAGTTATAGTCCAACAAATTTATTTTAAATTCCACAAGCTTTCGGAGGCTTCCTTCTCTCTCTCTCTTTTTTTTGGGGGGTTTGTATATTCGGTGGCCTTTTAGGTGACACCTTTCTGTCTGCTCACTGTGATTGCCTTGACAACGGGCAATAATCACCAGGCATTGTTCTGTGATTTTCAAATGCGAAGGATTCGAAAATTTCATTTCTACACCGTTCACCTGAGGAAGGAGGAAGCCTCCGAAAGCTTGTGGAATTTAAAATAAATTTGTTGGACTATAACTTGGTGTTGTAAAATTGTTTACAAATGAGAGAGAAAGAGTGAGTGTGAGTGTTATATACGGAGTTTTCATAATTTGAAGTTAACAATGAGGACTATATGAAGGTTTCTGTAACTAGCTAAAAATATTTATTTACCTGGTTATCATTTACACCATACTCTTAAAATATATACAGCAAGCTCAGGGACATGTCAAACGGTAGAAAATTGACAGAGAAACTGCTTTGGTTGTTTTCAGTTCAATTACCTTTCACTGCTTCTGTTTTTGTAATTTGGAATCCATTTCGTGAAAAATTGCATCACTTTGTACTACGGTCAAGTTACTATTTCTTTAGTAGATATAAATTCAGACCCTGATGATCAAAGAAAATAAGGCAGAGGCTTCTTAAACAGATGGCTTGTTTCACAGAAAAAATATTAATGCAGAAAAGCAATAGCTGGGGGTGGCAAGTTGGAGGATGATAAGATGTAACACACTTTCCACTGAAGACAGACCCTGTCACTTAGAGGTTGTGCCTTTGTACTTGGAATGCAAATTCATATTCTGCACCCTCTAGTGTTTCAGAAGAGAAACTACAGCTTGGGACTGCGTACCATTCTGTTTTAAAACCCATATAAAACAAACTAGAATTTTATTGGTATTGTTGCACTTTTTTGATCTTATTAAACTTTTTTATTCTGAAATATGAAAGGTATATACAATTGTGCACAAGTGTTATGACTGAGAGAATTTTAATGCTTGATGAGTGTACAATCTGAATATAAATAAACTCACAATTGGAAAATACAATGAGCAATCAACATTTTTGTACTATTAATCTCCAAGATCTGTCATTTATAAACAGCAGAGGAACAAACATCTGTGTTACTTAAAACACAATGAAAGTTATCAGTTCAAGCTCCACTTCAGGCCCTGAGAACATAATCTAGCTGGACACTCCTGTGCAGATCTGAGGGAATGCTGCATTGTTGGATGTGCCATCTTTCACCAAACTGCCTGTTATGGGGTTCAGGTGGACTTCAAAGGCCCCAGAGTATTATTTGAAAAATAGGGAGCTCCCCCTACATCATGACCAGTATTCCTCCCTCAGCCAACACCAGAGAACAGACTAACTGATCCTCCATCTCATTGCTGTTTGTGGGATTTTGCTGTACACAAACTAGCTGCTATGCTGGCCTGCATAATAAGTCACTACACACTATTAGGTACTATATAAATGCAGGACTCTTTTTCATTGTGGTATTTAGCTATTAAAAAATCCTGCTAAAAACATACAGAAAGAGTGTTTGTTCATAAATATCCTGATAAAATTTATGGATTTTGATTTTGTTCAATGGCAAAACAAATGTCCAAATGTAGTTAAAAGGCTATTAATTGTATTTAATTTCTGGTGAAACTGTAACAGTGGATACAAAAAAGACAGTAAAAATAAACTTGGAATTTTATGTCTAAATACAAAACTCGTTGCTGCCTCCTCCTAAATTACTAGCGCTCCATTGCTAATCCTACTGTTGAAACAAAAAAAGGCCTGTGTTTTTTTAAAAATTCAACATGCTACATCTATAAACATCACATTAAGACTTAGTAATGACCTCCGAAGACTTCAAGGCCATTGGACTGATGTCCTTCTTAACCAATTTCTCTGGTCAATACTTTAATACTGAAGCACTGATTGACATTTGTTTAAATAAGATCTTTGGTTACCATTTAGGGTGATGAAGCACTCTGCCAAGCTCAATAAATATTGATTATATTGTTCTTAACAGTTTTCAAATATCTGAATCGCAAATGATCACTTTATCAGCTTGGCTGAATGGTGTTTGACCACTGCTGCACAATCTAGATGATGAAAGCCCCTTAGTGCTATATCAGTGTCAATCCCTACTCACTTTAATTGAGGATCAATTAAAATCCTTGCGTCATCTATTTCAGATTTAACTCCAGAGAGACAGATGCAGATCAGAGAAATTACACAACATATAAGTAACACGTTTAAAGAACAATCAAAAAAGGGATTCCAACATTAAAACTAAATTCAGAAATCTTATGTGTTCTATGATATCTGATGTAATACTTTCTGTGAAAGTGGTTCAAAGTGTTGTGTTCACTTCATGTGGGTTGCTTATCCAGTCAGTAAAATCAACTCCTTTATGCTCTTAGAATGTCACAATTTAGAACATGGATAGTTTGAAGCTTTTTTGCTATAAAGACAGAAGACAAACATTTAGCAATGCAAAGGTCTAGCACATCTTGCTTCTTTTAACTAAACTATACTGTGCCCCAACAATTAGAGTAAAATGGGATTTGTCTTCCTGTTCTCTGCTTTGCTCTTGAAGCACACCGTTTTCTTTTTAACCTCTCATGCTGTGGGACCCCATTTATCCAAACAGGTCAGGAAACACCACTGTTTTTGGATCAGTGAGCAATTTGGATAACTGATCACATATTGCTTTTAAGATTGTACTGCATTAAATAACAACAGTTCAGCATTGAAACTAAAGTATGATGAAATAATTATACTTAGGGTGCGCTGAAAGAGCCAGGCAGGTCAAACGACCAGTTGATTCAGATAAGTGTGGTTTGGATAAATGGCTTTCTACTGTATATGCCATCACTTAAGCATGACTTGTTTTAACTAGCACCATTCAGAGGGTGCACTGCAGTCAAACTTTTGTGTTTAAAGTTTATATTGAATTCCTGATGCCTACTCCTGTTTCCCTCCAAGTCTTATTCAAGATGCTCAAACAGACTTATACCCGATAGCCTGCAAAATCCCACAAGCACAGATGGAAAGTTTATAAGAAGAAACTTCACTAAGAATATGGTCATTTATATGATCCATGCTTCCTTGACTTGTAGATGTTTCTATGGTAACATCAATACACATACCAAAATTCTTGACAGGCATGTAAAATAAAACCTTGAAAATTGGCCAGTAAATTGAGTGGGTGGAGACATACATTAATGGCATAGACGATAAGATTTTTGATTGACCTGAGTACTTAACTTTTTTTTTCAGGGACAATGCTCAACTACATAGATAGGTATTAGTTAGTGTTAGTCCTGCCACTGCAGAGAGGCTCTACTCTGAAACAGAGGACTCCTCGATGGATGCATCCTGTGATGATGCACTGCAGGCGAATTTATTAGCATCAATCAATTCACATTCAAATAAAGCATTTGCCAAAGATTATGTTGGTATCTTCCATTTTATGTGAAAAATACACCTTCATGACATTATTACTTGCAATGCCTATATATGGACTCAATAGCACAAAAAAAATCCCGTCTGTGCGTATGCATGAATGAATGCAATTACATTGAAGATTTGTAATAGCCAAAATGTTGCACCTACATTAACATCTCACAGTAACATGAGGAAGGTTGGTTAAATGGAGTAGAAATTTTACAACAGAAAGTCAAAATTTGAACAGTCAAATGCACTGTAACTGGTGCTCAAATACTATTTATTCTATCTCTCCAGCTGTTTGCATTCAGTAACAGAATAATACCCTAAAAATATTTTTATTTTATTTTTTGTGAAACACTGATGCAAAGCAAACAGGTACACAAAAATTATCATTTCAGGAGTGTGAACACACAGAGGAAATAATTGTGCAGATCCTCAAAGAACAACTCTCTAATTTCCCCATGAAGTCAGTCACACAAAATGGGGGGAAAAAAATCATTCATTTGGTTTAGCAAATTTAGCAAACAATCAACAATAAAACTTTACAATATAATTTTATCTTACTCCTAAAATGGCATCTGACACCATGGGCTCGATTTTAAGAGTAAAAAACAGGTGGGTTAGGGATCAGGGGGGCATTGAAAATTGTCACCATTTCAGACCCGTTCCCAACCCGCCCAATTCCGGTTTTCACGGGGGCGGGACGAGGGGAAGGCGGCCAACCCGCTCCCAGGAGGCGAGTCGGGCCTTAAAACCTTTCAAGGAGGCTTTAGGCCTCCATTTTTAACTAATTCCCCATTTCAACCCTGGGGGCCTAGGCTTCCCAGGCCTTCTGTTTTACGCCTTGTGAAAGGAGGCAAGAAGGCCCAAGGTTGCAGGTAAGTGTGTAGAAAGGCACAGCTTGTGGGCCCGGAGGAGCAGGAGTGCATCTCCCAGGCCCAACAAGCCTACCTGCACCGACACCCACCCCCCACCCCGATCACAGACCCCCGACCCCGACCGCGACCCCCCCAACGACCCCCGATCCCATCCCCCGTGACGCGCGACCCCCGTGCCCACCTATGCCCCTTTCCCACTTGTACCCCTTGCCCACCCAAACAAAGACTTACCTGCAGACGTCCTCTCCCTGGCTGGTTTCCCATCCAACTGAGACCAGCCTGTCAATCAGCCGGTCAGTCAGATGGGAAACCGACAAAGAAAATAAAAGACGTCCTTACGTCAAAATCGTAAGGACGTCCGGGAAACCTGGACTAATGCGATACCCGACCTCAAATTGACCCCCCCGCCCCCTTCCCGGCTCCATTTCAAAACTGAGCCCCATATGGCAAACACTTTAGCTTTCGGAAACCTTAGTAATAAAGAAAACACTAAACCAACTAGTTATTCATTAACATGAAAGTAGAAATGAAAGATTTTCAAGATACTTGAAATGTTTTATAACTCACTGGTAACAACTACATGTTAACAGGCAACATAATTATGTGAAAAAAAGAGAACCCGGACTTGCAGAACAAAAAAAAAGTTCAATTTTTCTTGTAGCTTTTCTGTGTCAAATGGGAGGCAAGAGGTTTCCCCCAGAGGGTTGTGGATGCTCAGTCGTGAAGTATATTCAAGGCTGTGATCGATAGATTTTTGGACTCTAAGGGAATTAAGGGATATGGGGATCAGGCGGGAAAGTGGAGTTGAGGTCGAAGATCAGCCATGATCTTATTGAATGGCGGAGCAGGCTCGAGGGGCCATATGGCCTACTTCTGCTCCTATTTCTTATGTTCTTAAAGAATTGCAAAACAGAAAGAGAACATTTGCTTAGCAAAACAGTTGTGCCATTATGCAATTTTTAGGTCAATCAATGACATACTATGCAATCTGCAACATCTGTCTTAAACAGGTTAATACAATCTTGCAAATTGGTTAATTAAAACCCATCAGGCCCTAATCTGTTTTCAATTATGCACGTCATTGCCAATAATTGAGTCCAAAAATTATTTGGAGCCCCGGCAGCATTTCTTCCAATAAATTTGAACCCTTATGAATTTCTTAGTTTTTAATCTTCCTAAGAGAATCTGATGGTCAATTTATGCTCGTGTAAAATAACAGCCAGCATTATGGGCTCGCCTGTAGAAAACAAAACAGCAATTTTGGTGTTTGTTTTACAGCAAGTGGTTATTTTCATGATTCAAATATGAAAAAACAGATGACACTTTTAGTGGCCTCTTTTCTCATTGTATTCATCCATTTTCACAGTTTTGCTGTTCTGACACCAATCCCATCTCATGCCTATTTTGTTAGACTTTTACAGCTTTGATTTGCTGACTCCAAGCATGGGAGGGCAATACATCGCAAATGTAATTCAAAATTAGAATACCGAATTGAATGTGTGAAAAAATTCCATCAATAGGTTACATTCTGTACTGTTAGTGTCACTTGAACCTGCCTTTGAAAAACACGAGAATGATGTGAAGACAGCTCACCCACTAATTTTCACTCCCGTTCTGTGGGAAGAAATCAAACTTCAGCTCATCTACTTCTTCATTGAAAACTGACTGTACAGAGAACCTTAACATAAGATCACTCTGCGGCAGCCAAGATAAAAGTTTGAAATATGTCAAGAATGCAAAATCAAAATCAAATTCTTATCCAGTGCTGTTTAGGGTTCATAATTGCAGAATACTTTGGACAAAGGCATGCCCAGTTTAAACGCTATGGTGCTACCATGGAAAATTTCAGAAATTTCTAACTGATCCTTAGTAAGCATCGGTATCTTACACCAATGGTATCAAATCCAAATCTGATCTGGACTGGCTAATTATTCATGCTCTCAGCTTTCGGAATCCTCTTCATCTGAAGCCTTATTGGTTTCACAGATTTTATAGGTGGCAGAGAACAGATGATTGCCAAAACTATCAACTGAATAATGAGAACATAGTCCTTCAGGTACAGAGTTGAGAAGAATTTTGATGGGTCAGGTTGCTCATTTAATATTTAGGGTACTTAACGCTACTCTTTTTTTTTTATTCGTTCACGGGATGTGGGCGTCGCTGGCGAGGCCAGCATTTATTGCCCATCCCTAATTGCCCTCGAGAAGGTGGTGGTGAGCCGCCTTCTTGAACCGCTGCAGTCCGTGTACTGTATACACCATGAAAGTGCTGGGACACATTGGCAATTTTGACCACGATTTATTTATAATAATTGTTTCATAGAATCATAGAAAATTCACGGCACAGAAGAAGGTCATTCGGTCCATTGTGTCCGCGCCGGCTGAGAAACGAGTTACCCAGCCTAATCCCACTTTCCCGCATTTGGTCCATAGCCCTGCAGGTCACGGCTCTTCAGGTGCACATCCAGGTATTTTTTTAAATGAGTTGAGGGTTTCTGCCTCTACCACCCTCTCAGGCAGTGAGTTCCAGACCCCCACCACCCTCAGGGTGAAAAACTTTTTCCTCATTTCCACTCTAATCCTTCTACCAATCATTTTAAATCTATGTCTCCTGGTTATTGACCCCTCCGCTAAGGGAAATAGGTCCTTCCTGTCCACTCTGTCTAGGCCCCTCATAATTTTATACACCTCAATCAAATCATCCCTCAGCCTCCTCTGCTCCAAGGGAAACAACCCCAGCCTATCCAATCTGTCACCATAGCAAAAATTCTCCAGTCTTTGCAACCTCCTCGTAAATCTCCTCTGCACCCTCTCTAGTGCAATTACATCCTTCCTGTAAGGTGGTGACCAGAACTGCACGCAGTACTCAAGCTGTGGCCTAACTAGTGTTTTATACTAGTGTTTCTTAAATTACATACAGTTATTCCCTTCCGTACAATAAAGCAATACAGGTGATGTGATTGAAGTCTGGTGGATTACCATTAAAGAATGCCAGTTTCAACTACTTCCAGATTCTGCCATATTCCATGAGTTTGTGGGCACATCCTGAATACAAATAGAAAACAGTCAATGGCAAGCTCACCTATTTCAATGTTCACCTTCACCCCGCCTCCTCCACTGCTGAGATTCTAATCCATGCTTTTAATCTCTAGACTTTGCTAATGCTCTCCTAGCTAGCCTCTCCAATTCCTCCCTCACAAGCTGCAACTAATTCAGAATTCCATATCCTTCAGTGAAAATTTCCCTGGTCCTTGCCAAGCTCCACTGACTCCCCTTGCCCCTATGAATCAATCTCAAAATCCTTCGCCTTATATTTAAATGACTCCATGGTGTTGCCCCATCCTCATTCAACCTGCTCATATCCTCTTCACTCCACCACTGGTGACTACTCTTTCAGCCACTATTCCTCTGCTGTCCAGTACTCCCATTCAAAATCCCTAAAGCCCACTAAACACGTGTTTTCAACTGCTTTTTCAGCCAAGCACTTTACCTACCTACTCTTTTCTCTCCCGCTAGCTGTGCTATTTAATTTTCCAATATGTAAAATGCTCAGGGATATCTTTCCAATATAATGGGTGCTACATAAATGCAAGTTGCTGTTGTTCTTTAAAATACAACATAACAAATGAAAAACCGGCTTCTCCCACACACCATCTACATTCAATTCAATGATGAACTTCACCTTCTATTTAATCTTCTGAGGTAAAGTTCTGCATAAATATATCCTGATCCCCAAAGGTAATCAAGGCAACTAGAAAATATATACTTGAACCCCATCTCCACTAATGGCCAGCTGTCCGCTAGAGACAACATCCCTCCCTCACTTCAACAGTACAAGAACCATCGTGTCTTGTGGAGTACTTCATTTCAGTCAATATCCTTTTATAAACTTCAATTTCACTCAAACAGATATTTATACAGCTAGAAGGATAAGGGCAACAGGCACATGCAAACCCCACCACCTCCAAGATCCCCTCCAAGTCACACACCGCCCTGAAATGGACATATATCGCTGTTCCTTCATAGTCACTGAATCAAAACCTTGGAACTCCTTACCTAACAGCACTGTGGGAGTTCCTTCAGCACACGGACTGCAGCGGTTCAAGGCGGTGGCTCACCACCATCTTCTCAAGAGCAACTAGTGATGGGCAATAAATGCCGGCCTTGCCAGCGACACCCACATCCCAAGAATGAATAAAAGAAACATCAACAGCTTTTGCTGCGAGTCTGGTCCACAAATGCACTAGTCTGGTGGTGGGGGGGGTGGGGGAAGAGAGGTTTCTTCTAGTATCTATTCTCACTTGAGCTTGTGTCCTCTAGTTCTGCACTCATGGCATGAGTCAAATAGTCTTTTTACATCTACATTATCGCCCAAATGGTGCAGCTTCTTATAAGTACAATTAAAATATTAAAATTCCACTTAATTATTTTAATTTAATTTGAGCTGGTACTTTATTACCTCTATGTCCTTATGTAAATCAGGCTTCCACTCTCTCCAGAGGATTTTACCAGTCATCTTGAAAATCCTATTAGAAATTATTAACATTAGAAATTATGGACAGGAGCCAGTCCATTTAAGCCAGTGCACTGTGCCACAGAGCACTGGAACATACATTCACAACCGCTGGTCCAGTTAGAAAATGCACGATCCTCGTGACGCCATTAGGGGGAGGTAATGAGTGAGCAAGAGCTGCTTCGCCACAGTGAGGGAGGAGAAATATTAGAGTGTGTCTCAGTTAGAGCTGCTCCTGTACCATTCTAGTAGCCAACTCAAGAAATGTAATTTATCAATCTATCTTCCTCCTTCCAACAGCTCGATGGTTAAATGCTGAGCCTTACAAAGCAGGAAGAACCCAGGTTCAAATCACTATTTGTGCTGAGCTTGCCTCAGTTGGAGCAGTGGTGGGGAAGCACAATTGTTGGGCTAGGATGGGAGAAAAAAAAAGTTAGTGCTGCTTCTTATCACGATTGTGCACTACAGTGGTGAAGGGGAGGAGAGCATCATTCACGGACAATTGGGATCATATTAGTTGTCTATCCTCGCAACTGGGATTTTCTAATGACCTAAGGAGATTGGGGTGGGGAAAAACAAAATTGTTGGTAGGTAGAACTCCGAGGACTATTTATTTTAATAACTTTCTTTGAAATGGTTTAAATTTCTAGCTCTGACCCACTGACAGTTTTGTGTCAGGACATCCCAAAGTGCTTTACAGCCAATTAAGTACTTTTTGAAGTGTAGTCGCTTTTGTAATGAGTACATACCCATTATCCCTACTCTCTGTCTCCTCCCTCCTAACCAATTCCCTACCCATGTCAATATGTTGCCTTCAATTCCACAAGCTTTCATTTTTGCTAACAGTCCATTTTTGCTTATAGTCTCAATCCAGCTGCCATGATGCTCCCCATCCAGATTCAGACAAAGATAATAACATTGCTTTAAATATCGTGACTTTTAAGGTAAGTGAATTATCATATTCTTACATAAAATAGAGACCCTCTATTGCTAGCTGAGTTACCCCATCTATGAGGCCAGCAGCTTGTGCATTCACAGTGCACTGAGGGTTAAAGTACCATTGCGTCATTGAACTAGAAATTTTAGGAGCCTAGGACAAACCATTACAATATTTGCTTTTAGAGCTGAAATAAGATTATGGTGAGCAGAGAGTAGGAATATAGCTCCAGTTTCTGTAGTTGAAAAGATGATAAAATTGAACAATTAAACAATTTATTTAATAGCCTTCATCCCCACACAGGGAACATGAAGTGAGGTGCCTAAATTATGATACATTGCATTTAATTTTACATACACTTCACTAGAGCAAAACCATCTCCTTTTCTCAAAAATCCACTTTTTTTATTAGGATACCCAAGATATGGGATAATACAGGATAATGTTCAACTAGTTATTGCACTTACTACACTAAAGAAAAGTGAATCACTTGTGCACTATTTACACTAATATTATTGTGAAATTTGCTGACGAAGATGCTAAATGTGAATAATTTCAGTCTCATCATTAACATTTAACAATACACTGTAGTTATGTTGAGGCATCCTTGCCACAAAATTTAAAAATACACGCTCTTTTAATTTTAAATGATTAGAATTAAAAACAGCCGCTTTTTAAATACCATTCTCAGGATAATGTAATATGTGTATTCTCCCATCTCAACATCCACATACAAACTTACAATTAGCCCATTTAACTGGAGGGAATGGAGAGGGAAGGGAAAGGCCCACTGGGATATTATCCTCGTAAGTCTACTATTACACAGAAATCATGCAAGGACGTCATTTTTGCACAGTCCCCAAAGTGAATAGTCTCTTTTTAGTGTCACATCTTCCATTGAAAAAGGCAACAGCTGAGAGCAAGTTGGTGCAAAGAAGCAAGAAACACACTAGTCCTCCAGATCAAAGAGAGAACCAAGAAACAAGTTGGAAATTTGAACCATGCTCAAAGAATAAGGAAGACCACACGAAAGATATGAAAGGTAATCTAATATTCGTCTTCATATGTTCAATCTTATAAGAACATAAGAAATAGGAGCAGGAGCAGGCCGTCCGGCCTCTCGAGCCTGCTCCGCCATTCAACAAGATCATGGCTAATCTTCTACCTCAATGCCTTTTTCCTGCACCATCCCATATCCCTTGATGCCTTTAATATCTACAAATCTACCGATCTCTGTTTTGAATGTACTGAGCCTCCACAGCCCTCTGGGGTAGAGAATTCCAAAGATTTATCTCCACACACAAATTGAAAACGGCAAAGTGAAACAAATGGAGATGGGATGTTTTAAGGCAGGCATGTAGATTACTCTATATAGTTGTACACACATTTAGATAGAGGTAAGAGACATCTTTTGCCTCAACTCTTCTTGATGGTCTATCATCAGCTAAAGAGTAATACAATAAAATACATTACTACCTACACAGGCCTTAGTAAAGGGTTCAAGTCAATGGCCTGGACTGGCAGGTTTCTTCAATTTATTCTGTACAGAACAAGAAAGCTCCACAAGCATAAATAAAATGAATTTAATGCAAAAATAACAGAACAAATTCTGAAGCTGAAAATTAATATCAACCATTATGCAGAAATGGAAGAAAAACTGCTGAAAACTTTGGGACATTAGACTAAATTAACATGATTTTAGCACAAAATCACCAATGAAAAATATCAAACTGTCCTGCTAAAAGAACAGCTGCCAATGACAGGAGAAAAATAACCAAGCAATATGAAAATAAAGCTTCATGTGGAGCAAAAGGAAAAGCTCAGAGAAAACCATGAGCATGTATGATTCCAGTGTGCTTCCAAATTCCTAAAACGGAGGGCAACCCAGTCTTTCCGTTCTTCCTGTCCCAATTTAGGTGTTGACCAATTTGTTTGTATAAAGCAGTTGAATGAAAGACAAAAAATTACATCCCTGTTTACATTCGCTTTTTTTTCCTCGACTGGAACCCCTCTGATGGCTTAGTGGTTAAGTACTGAGATTTGGATTGTCCTAGATTTGATCCTTGGTTTGTGCCAAGATGGTGCAGTTGCAACAATCGGCCTCCAAGTTCCTACACTAGAGTCAAAAATAGAATCAGCGAATGTTCTCACTCCTGCTCACTATCCAGATGTCGCTGCTGGAACAGGTGCCTAGTGTGGATGATAGGCGAGGACAGGCTGTCATGCCTCCCTTCCTCAGTCAAGTAGGCTGCTGTCATTCGCTGCTTAGACACATAACTGAAAAATGGCAATTTGGACGATGGACAGGACGCAGTCCCAGTGTCCATGGAACCAGACCCCAGCGCAAGTTGGCATCTTCAGGAAAGGTGGGGGGGGGGGCGGTGGTGAGGGACTGTATCTTTTCATTCTAATTTGTTTTTTAAAATGCTATCAATGCCGACTGCATCATTAACTGTATTGTTTTTATTCCTATGGCTGAAGGAAAACATTTTTAATAAATTCAGGAAGATAAACAATTTGTACAATAAGAAAATACTCCCTCTTTCTAATACAGATCTGATTTTCTCCATGCCTGCTAGTTACATGATTTTAATCCGGAGATTTTTGCTCTTTAACTGAATACTAAGGTTGATGATCAAATTCCATAATCTTTAACAAGATGCCTGTCATGTCCACAAATGTCCCATTTCCTGAGAGTTAAAATATCTCTAGCCACTATAACCTGTTCAAATAGCTCTAATTCATAAATAGCTTATCAAGAGCTAAACCAGAAGTATGTGTAATATTTTAAGTGACATTTTCACTTTTAATTAAACCTAACTTCTAAAGGAAATGTGCTTATCTTCTATCAACGAAGATTAGCAGAACCATTCTTGGCATATACAAATGGATGAATGTATTTATATGACTAATATATGGTTTCCTTTTACCACTGGGAAAAGAAAAATAAGAAATAGGAGCAGGAGTAGACCATACAGCCCCTTGAGCCTGCTCCGCCATTCAATAAGATCACGGCTGATCTTCGATCTCAACTCCACTTCCCGCCCAATCCCATATCCCTCAAGTCCCCTAGAGTCCAAAAATCTATCGATCTCAGTCTTGAATATACTCAAGGACTGAGCATCCACAGCCCTCTGGGGTAGAAAATTCCAAAGATTCACAACCCTAAGAGTGAAGAAATTTTTCCTCATCTCAGTCCTAAATGGCTGACCCCTTATCCTGAGACTATGACCCCTAGCTCTAGATTCTCCAGCCAGGAGAAACAGCCTTTCAGCATCTACCTTGTCACACACTCTCAATCTTATATGTTACAATGAGATCACCTCTCATTCTTCTAAACTCCAGAAAGTATAGGCCCATTTTACTCAATCTCTCCTCATAGGACAACCCTTTCATCCCAGGAATCAATCCAGTGAACCTTCGTTGCACCCCCTCTAAGGCAAGTATATCCTTCCTTAGGTAAGGAGACCAAAACTGTACACAGTACTCCAGGTGTGGGCTCACCAAAGCCCTGCACAATTGCAGCAAGACTTCCTTACTCTTGTACTCCAACCCCCTTGCAATAAAGGCCAACATGCCATTTGCCTTCCTAATTGCCTGCTGTGCCTGCATGTTAACTTTGTGTTTCGTGTCCAAGAACACCCAAATCTCTCTGAACACTAAACATTTAATAGTTTCCTGCCATTTAAAAAATATTCTGTTTTACTATTCTACCTATCAAAGCGAATAACCTCATATTTCCCCGCATTATACTCCATCTGCCACCTTCTTGCCCACTCACGAAACCTGTCCATATCCCTTTGCAGCCAGGAAGATGGCGGGGGGGGGGAAATTCCTGACGGGAAACCAGAAATACGGGTTTCCCAGACGTTTTTACAATTTTAATTTAAGGGTGTCTTTCATTTTCTTCCTGTAGGTTTCCTGCTCGATAGGCCAGCCAGATCGACAAGCTAGCTGTCAGTCAGACAGGAGAACAGCCAGGGAGCGGATGCCAGCCGGTAAGATTTAGCTGGGGGGGGGGGGGGGGGTCAGTCATTGGGGGTGGGGGGGTTAGGGGTCATTGGGGAGAGGTCATAGGGTCGCAGTCATGGGGAGGGGCTCAGAGGTCGCCGAGGGTGGGGGGTCGGGGACTGAGATCACCGGGGGTGAGGGGGGTGCGGGCGGGGGGGGGGGGGGACTGAGATTGCGGGGTGGGGGGGGGGGTGGGGTCAGAGAACGCCGAGGGGGGGGTCCGACAACGCCGGGGGGTGGGGGTCCGACAACGACGGGGGGTGGGGGTCCGACAACGACGGGGGGTGGGGGTCCGACAACGACGGGGGGTGGGGGTCCGACAACGACGGGGGGTGGGGGTCCGACAACGACGGGGGGTGGGGGTGGGGGTCCGACAACGCCGGGGGGTGGGGGTGGGGGTCCGACAACGCCGGGGGGTGGGGGTGGGGGTCCGACAACGCCGGGGGGGGGGGTCCGACAACGCCGGGGGGGGGGGGGGTCCGACAACGCCGAGGGGTAGGGGGGTCCGACAACACCGAGGGCGGGGGCTCTGAGATCGCCGAGGGCAGGGGCTCTGAGATCGCCGAGGGTGGATGGGTGGGGGTCAGAGATCGCCGAGGCGGGTTGGGATCGGTGTTTACTTTTTTTTAAGAAACGCTTTTTACCTTCTCACCCACCCCCAATTCACCCGTTTGTGGGGTTAAAATTTACTCCTTTGTGTCCTCCTCACAGGAGGAAAGGTAGGAAAGGTTAATAAAAAAATTATACTGTAAAAAGACACGGCCGAAAACAGATATTAACACACTCTGGCACCAGGTAATGGTATTGTACAACTGAAGAAACTGATCTGAAAATACTCTTGTAGCTTCAACCTAAATTGACCTCACTATTGGGAGTTTAAAAAATCTTATAATTCCTTGTGGAGCAGAATGACAGAGTAATTAGTACATCTGTGATATGCCCAATGTTACTCCTGTTACTTGGAAAGTAGACCATTGCAAATTAATAATTTAACAATTATGATTCTATTTGGACTAAATAAATGATTTTGTTGGGAGTAATTACCAGTAAGCCAAATTCAAACGTCTGGATTTTTTTAAATTTAAAAAATATGCAGCAGGTGGGATTGTAGAGAAACTATTCAGTTTTGTTGTTTTCCCATCCATTACACGTTCTAATTCGAGAAGCTGGATTGTATTAAACATTTGGCCATTGGTTTCCAAATATTTTCAGACCAAAACTTTCTTAGCAGACTCTTACAAAAGCTACCTAGTTTGGATTAATTTTACTGTACTCCAGTCTGCCAACAAATTAGGTGAGGCCCTACCTGGTGACGTTGCATCTGGTGTCAATCAAGTCATTTTCCACATCCAGGAGGCTGGGAGGCAATCTACATTCCACAGATGTCAGTCTCTTCAGGCGTAGAAGGCTAATGCAGAACTTAGCTCCCATCTCTTCTAGTTCTCGTGTCCCTATTTGTTGGCCCTTTAGAACAAAATATGTAAAATGAGTGCACAAAACTTTTATTTTACAAGGTATATTGCTGCTAGTGTAGTGTTGGTCATACTTTTATTTAATGTTTTATTGATGTATCTTGACTTTGGTTTGTTCTAGTCCTATTTCATAATTATTGTGCAACAAAGAGTCTTGCACATTTCAGGGTCTGAATGCTCTAAGCACTTTACAGTTACACACACTACACTTTTAGACATATCGGGATTGATCTTCCTCTCTTGGCTCTGTCTGGGAGCAATTGGTGTGAAGCACACCGCAAGTGCGCTGTACCTGGACCTAGAGCTCAGCGTCCGAACTTCCTCACAGGCTTAGTTAGAAATAAAAGAGGTGGAACATGGGCGCACCATTGGCTGAAGCTATGATGAGGGGAGAAAGTCTAGGCACATCCTAGGCTCCTAAGGCTAATCTTCATCAAAAGGCATGCAGAGCAGAAGCCCCATAAAAGACCAATTTTTCAGGATTTCCTGGTGTATGGAACGTCACATATTAAAAGTAGCAGCTGCAACTGAGTGGTGACTACTGAAATTAATTATAGGCATCAAAGCTGTATTTTCATTTCTGTGATCCTCTCCTTTAGTGAAATGGGACAACCCTTGTGAACCCTTGCAACGGGATCTTGATAAATTGGGCCAGTGGGCCGATGAATGGCAGATGGAGTTTAATTTCGATAAATGTGAGGTGATGCATTTTGGGATATCGAATCGGGCCAGGACCTACTCCATTAATGGTAGGGCGTTGGGGAGAGTTATAGAACAAAGAGATCTAGGAGTACAGGTTCATAGCTCCTTGAAAGTGGAGTCACAGGTGGATAGGGTGGTGATGAAGGCATTCAGCTTGCTTGGTTTCATTGGTCAGAACATTGAATACAGGAGTTGGGATGTCTTGTTGAAGTTGTACAAGACATTAGTTAGGCCACATTTGGAATACTGTGTACAGTTCTGGTCACCCTATTATAGAAAGGATATTATTAAACTAGAAAGAGTGCAGAAAAGATTTACTAGGATGCTGCCGGGACTTGATGGTTTGACTTATAGGGAGAGGTTAGATAGACTGGGACTTTTTTCCCTGGAGAGTAGGAGGTTGAGGGGTGATCTTATACAAGTCTATAAAATAATGAGGGGCATAGATAAGGTAGATAGTCAAAATCTTTTCCCAAAGGTAGGGGAGTCTATAACGAGGGGACATAGATTTAAGGTGAGAGGGGAGAGATACAAAAGGGTCCAGAGGGCCAATTTTTTCACTCAAAGGGTAGTGAGTGTCTGGAACGAGCTGCCAGAGGCAGTAGTAGAGACGGGTACAATTTTGTCTTTTAAAAAGCATTTGGACAGTTACATGGGTAAGATGGGTATAGAGGGATATGGGCCAAGTGCAGGCAATTGGGACTAGCTTAGTGGTATAAACTGGGCGACATGGACATGTTGGGCCGAAGGGCCTGTTTCCATGTTGTAAACTTCTATGATTCTATATGCTCTTGTGCTATGGCTGCGATGGCAACAGCATCCAAAGCAGCAGGCAGGGCGCCCCAGTGGTCTATCTTGGAAGGAGCTGGTAAGTACAGCACTGTGGTGCCAAGCAACCAGTGGAGGTGTAGGAATAGTTTGACTCTGAGGCTTCTCTTTTATTCAAGGTGGCATGGAGCAGTTGTATAGTTTGGGGGAGGTGGGATTCCTACTCTGAGGTAGGGAAACTGTTATTAGTGGCTCAAGTGAATGACTTCAGCAACTGTCAAGGGGGCTTGTGGTTGTTACCCTTTGTCTGCCTCCAAGTAAGCTAGATCATAAAGGGGAAATGGGTGGCACAGTATTTATTGAACATCGCCTCCATCACCAAGTGTAAAAGACTAACAGCATTCTGTAACAAGTCATAAAGCATTTATTTATTGAAAAAGTAAAAAATAAAGGCCTATCTTGACAACACCAGCCTGTCCCTTAAGATAGAGAAGTGTAGAGAAATGCCTCAACAGCACCTGCCTGTATAGAGGCGGTCGTTGCCCTGATCTGCACCCGATGCTACTAGAAAAAATCTAGGTGCAGTGCCCTCGGACATTCATTTGCATGTAATTTACATTACTGCGCCCTCTTAGGCCCAAGGCTACATCAGCTACAGACATGCGGTCAGCTTCCACTGTACACATACAACACCCAACTCTCCACCACATTTCTCAGCCCCTCCAGTGCCTTTGTGTTGTCAGACTGCTTGTCTGATATAAAGTTGTGCACAAGCCACAATTTCCTCCAATTAAACATTGGGAAGATTAAAGCCATTGTCTTTGGCCCTTCCTACAAATTCAGTACCCTCGTCACTGATTTCATCCCCCTTCTCACCCATTGTCTTGGGCTGAACCAGACTGTTCAAAATCTCAGCATCCTATTCAACCCTGAGCTGAGATTCCAATCCTATATTCTCTCCATCACAAAGACCACCTACTTCCATCTCCGTAATATCGCCCATCTCCGCTCCTGCCTTAGCCAATCTGCTGCTGAAACCCTTATTCACCTCCAGATCCAACTATTCCAATGCTCTCCTGGCTGGCCTCCCATTATCCGCCTTCTGTAAACTGCAGCTCATCCAAAACTCTGCTGCCCATATCCTATCCTGCACCAACTCCCGATCACCCATCCTCGTCCTTGCTGTCCTGCAGTAGCTCCAGATACCCTGACGCCTCAAATTTAAAATTCTGATCCTCGCATTTAAATACCTTAATGGGACCAACCTCTATTCCACTCAAACTGTCTTTATGTGCAACTCCCTCCCCCTTCCCACTACCATTGGCTGCCGTGTCTTCAACTGCCTAGGCTCCATGCTCTGGAATTTCTCCCTAATGCCCTCCATTTCCGCCATTAAGGCCCTCTTTAAAATCCACCACTTTGACCATGCTTTTGGTCACCCCTCCTAATATCTCCTTTGTCTCGACATCTGATGCCACTGTGAAGTGCCTTAGGATGTTTTTCTATCATCAGCGTCTGATAAGGGGTCAACACCCAAAACTTATCTTTTCAGACACTAAGCGCTCACCCTGCTTGTGGCCAAAAAAAACGGTGTCTGGCACTATCTTATTTCCTAGTAATCAATTTCAAAGCATCATTGATTAAACCCGCATTTATACCAATTACATGAAGCTTGTTGGCTGCGTATTTATAGCATTTTTAAACAAATTCTATGAGCAGATTCAGAGAACTTTATAGATTGGAATGCTCTGATCAGCTTCAGTTTGAACCTGAGGCGCACCCAGAACTTTAAGATCGTTTTGCATCTGTGACAAAATGTATGATTCCTGGACATTTTTAATATATTGATTGTCTTAGAGTCTTCAGAGGCAATAACATGTCCTCATGGCTTTATTTTTCTTTTTTTTGGCAGACAGGAAATGTGCACTAGATGTACTGTTTGTATAACTTTGATGTAAACAGACACATTTTTATGTACTGTCTGTGTGCTTTACGACACAATAAAATAGAAGTATCATGGTCTTTCATTAGTAGATAGACATTAAATTATATTACATTATGCAATATCTTATTTTCTAGTAATCAACTACAAATTATAACTGAATAAATGGGCATTGTTTATTACAATTACATGGAGCCTCTTGACCATTGATGAAACTGCTTTTGCCAATTCCACAATATGTTAAATGAACGCATGGAAATGATTTCAAAAATGTAATCTCATCTAAGTGTTCAGATGATAGCTGCTTTTCTGCTTATGATGTGCAATTGAGCCCCTTAATAAGATTACCATCTTAAGTTACTCCAGAGTGTCCATTATCCTCTATTTCCTGAATAAAAGCTTGCTTTTACTGCATGTAAAATTATATTTACAGACAGGGTTTGGGGGTTTTCAAAAATAACTGACACCCTTTTTATCACAGAAGTATGTCCCTTCATTCTTGGGATGTGGATGTTGCTGGCAAGGTCAGCATTTATTGCCTATCCCTAGTTGCCCTAAGAAGGTAGTGCTGAGCTATCTTCATGAATTCTTCGTAGCAGTTTTTGATACAACTGAGTGGCTTGCTAGGCCACTTCAGAGGGCAGTTAAGAGTCAAACACATTAGTGTGGGACTGGAATCACATATAGGCCAGACCAGGTAAGGGCAGCAGGCTTCCTTCCCTAAAGAACATTAATGAACCAGTTGGGTTGTTACAAGAATCCAACAGCTTCATGATACCAGCTTTTTATTTCCAGATTTTTAAAACTGAATTCAAATTCTTAAACTGCTATAGTGAGATCTGAACTCACATTCTCTGGATTATTATTCCAGGCCTCTGGATTGCTAGTCTAGTAACATAACCAATATGTTACCATACCATGATTTTTGTGTTATATCTTTTGATATGAATTCTTACCTAAGCTACTTATTGCATATTTAAACTGGGGTTCTATTAAGGATTGTGTGTGTGTGTGTGTGTGTAAAAAAGTGTGTGAAAACACCGTCTGGAGAAGAGCACTCGTTTATAGGCAGTAACATAATTAGATCAAAGTTCTTTGGCTACATTCACAGGTTCGTAGAAAAATAATGTCTGCAGGTTTGCCACTACAGAAGGAAATGGAAGCTGATGTCTGTGGCTGCTATAACCATTAAGCGATGCCAGACAGACATTCCAAAAGGTTTTACTTCAGGCATGAATAAGTAAATATCTCTCTAGACAACGCTGGATCAGCAATCTACATTCCCATCTACCCAGGTAATAGAAATAATTAATATTATAATTAGCAGCCTGTTAAGAAAAATGAAGCTTCTTCAGAGAAGCTGGCTTCCATCTCAAAAGAAATATTTGGCCAGCAGCCCTAGGATGTTTAGTTCACTCAGTTCAACCATATAACTCTGTGCAGAAGTGTGCAGTTATGTAAAATACTAAAGCACTTAATTTAAAGATTCTGAAAAGGGTCTTAGATCCTAGATAACTTTTTTATTTTCAAGTCAAGAAATAAAAAGTATGAAAATTTTACATAACTACATTGCAGTTGTTTTTGCTTTTGCACTAACTACTTTCTTGTAATAAACTTAGATATTCTATCCTGAACTAAATGGCCTGACAGTGTGATGTTTTTCCATCTGGCCAAGAGAACAGGAGTTTGTGGTGGGCTAGCTATGTGGAACTCTGGTGTGAAGTAACTCTCGTTATAATGCATAACGTTATAAGCTTTGCTTCATAGGGGGCAAGGGTGTTGAGAGAAGCCTGAATCATAACACCCTAAATAAAGACCAGAGATATGTTTCCAGGAGGGCAGGATGAATGGGACAACAAATTGTCCAATAGTTTACAAAGATCACATAGGGGATGGAGACAATTGTTTACTTCAAATGTCTGCTGACAAACAGTATCAAACTTAAGAAGGACCAGCAAAATCAGCCTAGCCCAAACTATATTTCCACTTTCTTTCACGTGTTACATCATAAACAATTTTGACTTGTCTATAATTGTTCTGTATACTGGTTATGATTTCCACATTGGATGGCTGGTGAAAAGGGAGTGGGGAAAGAGAAAGAAGTTAAGCTAAAAAATACAAATGATCTTTGGTGAAATTCTTTTGCTGGACAACATTTTTGGTATCGTTTGAGATAAATTGTAGGATATATAAGTAAGGGTGCAATAAGTTGCAAGATAAAGAGAGATCAAAAGCAAAGCAACAAAGTTGAACATTTTGTGAGGTATTATTCAATTACAAAACACAAATTTTCCTAAGTTCAAAGATGGGACTATATTCTACAAGTAAAGGAGGGTCATCTAATTCTCAAAGACAATCACATCATGTCTCAGGATTATTTAGAAGAATGCAGACCACAATTAATTAAGAACAATCAATCTCCAAATTGATCAGTGAAAAATCATTACCAAAGGAAAAAAAAAAGCTTGATGTAAGGGTTCTGGTAGCATCTTCATGTAAAGGCATGTAATGTCTCATCTGACTATGAAGGTACTGAAAGACACTAGAGATTCTGGGGGGTAATTTTGAACTTTGCCACCTGGGTGGTATTCTGGTAGAGTGGATCACCCAAAATCAATGGAAAGAAAATTGGGAGGGTTCTACAATGACTGGGTGATCAGGTGGTAAAGTTCAAAATTACCCACTCTGTTTTTAGTTTTATGGAGTGAAGTTTAATTTAGTTTTTCTTTTACCTTGTACTTCCCCTGATCACAGCCACAGTAGGTGCTTTCCATGGTGTAGCTCCTCGTCACACCAACCTCACGCCACACAACGACCCGTGCTGTGGATTCTTTGGACTTCTCCACCACAAAACTGCAGCTGCTCATGCAGAACGCTGGCGCAATTTGGTTCAGTACCTTTGGCAGAGTCTAAATGGTCAAACACCAGCAAAATGTAGTACAAAATTTAGCTCCACAAAACAAAATTTTACACATGCAAAATGACATTTTTCTTTTGAAAGCTGATGGTACCCTTCTACCGCTCCTTGTCACTGAAAAAAAACTATAAAACTCTATAATAAGTAGTTAATACATGAATATATTTTGGATACAACAAGCACGTTGAATTACAGAAACTCAAGCAGGGTATATCAACATTGCCATCAGAGGATGCTGACCAGAGAGAAGTACTTCCACACAGGGAGAAGGAAACCAAAGACGAAATCATCCTGAATTGTGCTCTCAGGTTATATTGCATATGTGCATTGAAACATAAAAGATTCTGAGGGGGCTTGACAGGGTAGAGGCTGAGAGGTAGCTTGCTCTGACTAGAGAGTCTAGAACTAAAAGGCATAGTTGCAGGATAAGGGGTCGGCCATTTAAGGCTAGGGAGCACTGCCCAAGTCTTGGAAGCAGGGCTCTTGTCAGAGCCTTGGCTGGGAAAAGATGACTGCTACAGGGAGACTCCACAAAGATAAAGGGGAAGTCAAACAATTGATCAAAAATGTTTGTTAAAAAATATTAGGTGGGGTTTAGGTATGTCCAAATTTGTAATGTTTTGCTTTCACCTAATTTATCTCCAACAGCTTTAAAGTGGAAAACCCACAGAACAACTGAACACCAACTGTGACAATCAAATTCCAAAACAGCAATAATATTTCAATGTTTATGAGAAACTTTATATGGCTGTAACTTTTAGCTGTAATTGTATAGTTTCCAATAATGGCTCACCATTAAAAAAAATGACTTGAGCACTGCATGTGTGTCTAGGATATATTTTGCTGCATGTTTTTAAAGTTGAAGAAAAATTCTATTACACTATAATGCATTTATAATGAAAGTTTAGTGAAAGCATTTTCCTTCAACTTTACATACACAGTAAAATATAATCCCAATGTTGCATTTAAATCATAGAAGCCCTTCAAGACAGCAGTTCTGTAATAACCTTGACCATGGTACTACAGTATCCATCCAGTTTACATTGCATACGTGCTTTGAAACATATAAGATTCTGAGGGGGTTTGACAGGGTAGAGACTGAGAGGTAGCTTCCCCTGGCTAGAGAGTCTAGAACTAGAGGGCATAGTTGCAGAATAAGGGGTCAGCCATTTAAGACTGAGAGGGAGGAATTTCTTCACTTAGAGGGTTGTGAAATCTTTCGAATTCTCCCTACCCCAGAGGGCTGTGGATGCTGAATCGTTGAATATATTCAAAGCTGAGATAGATAAATTTTTGGCCTCTAGGGGAATCAAGGGATATGGGGATCAGGCAGGAAAGTGGAGTTGAGGTTGAAGATCAGCCATGATTTGATTGAATGGCGGAGCAGGCTCGAGGGGCCGTATGGCCTACACCTGCTCCTATTTTTTATGCAGTATTTTATAAATCGCGATTCTTCATTCCTGGCTGCTGGAGGTTCCTGGTCACTGGGGATGGTCTATGCAAACCACGGCTCAGGATAGAACATCGCTGGCCTAGGCTGAGTGTTCATCCTGCCTGTATTTTTTACTACCAATATATTTCCTTACACTTCTCAACATTAAATTCCATTTGCAATTCAGCTAAGTGTCAAATCTTAGAGACATCTTTGAATCAATTTTCATCCCTCCAAAAATCTAGATTTCCATACAAATTTGGTATTACTGGAAAACAAGGATATTCCACTTTTAATATTTTAGCCTAGATTTTCTGCCATTGGCATAGGTTAGACCAGAATGGATAGTGACAAGATGGGACAAATTCAGATGATGTGTGTGTTTGCATCTATTTTCTGGTTAGTGTATTTGCATAGCTTTAGGTGCAGATTTGAAGTGGTGCAGGGAGTGCACTAGTGTTGGAGCGGAAAACTGCATACAAATACAAATTTAAAGGGAAGAACGCAATTAAAGGGATGTGAGAATAACGGGGGTGGGGGGGGGCATAATTTCTGAAAACCTTTGGTAAGGTTCAGAAGGCATCTCAACCTATTAGCAGCCTTTACCAAGCTGAAGGGGGAGTGGACTAACAAATGACAGGCAAAAATGAAGGAAAAGGACACCCAAGGTATAGTCTGCAGGGAAGAGACCGAACCACCCATCATCCAGCCCGTTTGATTACTGTTAAAGTGGTGGTAGTGCTGCATGAACTGTTTGTGAGGAGGGTATTTATTAATTTAACCTTTACTCAAAGAGAGTACCCCTTCCAAAAGTCAAGGTATAGATCCTGTACCCCATTATTTTCACCAACCCAATTCTGTTACCTTTGCAAAGAAATTCAATAATAAACATCTTTGGTATTACATGTATTTTCATGATCCTTTCATGATCAGCTTTACATTGTCTTCACTCTTTAAATACACTGAATTGCTTCCATTGTAACAGATTCCTATCAGAGGATGCCCAGCTTATAGTAATACAATATCTAGAAATTAATTCATACCTTTTAGAGAAATCAGAATGTTAACTATTTTCCGTATTCTGTATTGCTCCTATGCTTAATGAATTATGACAAAACTCAGCCAAAGCACTCCCAACTTCTGATCATTTCCTTGAATGTTTTTGGATGAATTCCATTTGGTTCTGTTGACTTAAGATTTCCTTCTCTCTCTTTAATATATCAAATTGTAAAAAGTATAGCAAAAGAAAAAAACATTTTGACCCCTCTTCTCACAAAGCTCATGGATAATGCATTAATGTCATGGACTCTTCCCAACTTACGAGCTCTCTGTTGGGAGATGAAAATTGAAGAGCTCCAGTTTTTAACAAATATTTTCTTTCTTTCCCATAATTTTGATGCACTTTTATTTTTCCAACTAAAGATTATTTTCTTCATTTAAAATTGTTGTAACAGTTTTTTCCCCTCCTCCCCCTAGTGCACTATTTTGTTTTCCTCTTGCATCATCTTTAGTCTGCCAACAGGTTCAGGAAATGTGAGTTTTCTGGGCTAGCTGGTTTGTTTTTTGCTCACACACTGTGGCCAGAACCATCCCCCGCCCTGGCCACTCCATTATTATAGGTTTCCCTACAGTATAACAGTGACGACACTCAAAAGTATTTAACGGGCTGTGAAGCGCTTTGGGATATCTTGACGTCGTGGAAGGCGCTAAATAAATGCAAGCCCTTTCCTATTGCAGCAATGAACATTTACAACAGCTTTATCACTGTAATATTACCCCTAAACTAAACTACACAGCTAAAGCACAAATTTACATTAAAAATTAAATATTTTATCCATGATTAAACTTCCCAGCCAGTCTCTGTCTTGCGTTATTTTAACTGTACTGTCACTTTTACTGGTTCTACTATAAACCTTTTCTCCAAGTTTAAAATGTTACCTTTTTTCTTCTATGCCCTCTTCATCCCATCATGTATTTTGAAAGTGTGAGCAACTTTCTTTTTAAAAAAAAATTGGTTTTTATTGGCTAAAAATCAGCTGTAAAGCCCAATTTTCTAGCCAGTGTAAAATCTAGTTCAAGATTAACCTTTCATGTGAAAATAAGATCCAATCACTGCTGGTGTGGTGGATTGTCTCCCCCTCCAGCCCATAGTGCACAGGTAAATAAAGTTGTCTCCAACACCTGTAAGTATCAATCCCTAATTAAAGAGTAGAACAGGTAACTACTGACTGAATCATTAACAAATAAATAACTATAAAATGATGCAAAGCCACCTTAAAAATCAGCAACATTTAAAGGAACTGTTCTTTCACATTCACAACTTGGATTTGAACATGAGACTGACGAGGTGCAAGATCATGGGGTAGAAATTGAACCCTGTAAAACCCAATTTCTCAGTGCAGTCTCCTGAGCCCCAAGGACGATATCCAAGCATCCCTGGCAGCCACCTAAAATAGACAGTAGGCCCCATGCATATATTAAAGAGGCGCATATCTCCTCTCCCCCCACCGTTCTTCTCTCCCTGCCTCCCCCACCCAAGGATTTACCCAAGGGCTGCTCCCAGCAAGGCAGCCAGCCCAAATTGGTCACCCTCAAACTGCGAGCTATGTCTGGACACCCGATTAGCAGCTTGCCGAAAATATGCTAACGAGGCCCAGCTTGGGACAAGTCTCAGGTCATCGGCTTCTGGTGCGGCTCCGAGGGTGTCACATATTTAAAGTCTGAGAAAGGACCTAATCCAATTTCTGCCCCTAGTCTCTCTCACTTTCTTTATCAACTAAACAGCTTCTATATATTAGCATGAATTGAAGATTGGTTATCGGACAGAAAACAGAGCGTAGGAATAAACGAGTCATTTTCAGGTTGGTAGGCTGTAACTAGTGGGGTGCCGCAAGAATCAGTGCTTGGGCCTCAGCTATTTACAATCTATATTAATGACTTAGATGAGGGGATCGAGTGTAATGTACAAAGTTTGCTGTGAGGAGGACACAAAGAGGCTGCAAAGGGATATAGACAGGTTAAGTGATAGGGCAAGAAGGTGGCAGATGGAGTATAATGTGGGCAAATGTGAAATTATCCACTTTGTTAGGAAGAATAGAAAAGCAGAATAGTCTTTAAAAGGTGGGAGACTAAGAAATGTTGCTATTCAGACGGATTTAGGTGTCCTTGTACACGAAACACAGAAAGTTAACATGCAGGTACAGCAAGCAATTATGAAAGCAAATGGTATATTGGCCCTTATTACAAGAGGGTTGGAGTATAAGAGTAAGGAAGTCTTGCTGCAATTATGCTTTGGTGAGACCACACCTTGAGTACCGTGTGGAAAGATATACTTGCCTTAGAGGGGGTGCAACGAAGGTTCACTAGATTGATTCCTGGGATGAGAGGGTTGTCCTATGAGGAGAGATTGAGTAGAATGGGCTTATATTCTCTGGCGTTTAGAAGAATGAGAGGTGAACTCATTGAAACATATAAAATTCTTAGAGGGCTTGACAGGGTAGATGCCGAGAGGCACTTTTTCCTGGCTGGAGAATCTAGAACTAGAGGTCATAGTCTCAGGATAAGGGGTCGGACATTTAGGACTGAGATGAGGAAAGATTTCTTCACTCAGAGGGTTGTGAATCTTTGGCATTCTCTACCCCAGAGGGCTGTGGATTCTCAGTCGTTGAGTATAATCAAAACAGAGATTGATTTCTGGACACTATGGGAACCAAGGGATATGGGGATCGGGCTGGAAAATGGAGTTGAGATAGAAGATCAACCATGATCTTATTCAATGGTGGAGCAGGTTCGAGGGGCCATATGGCCTACTCCTGCCCCTATTTTTTATGTTCTTATATGAAATGAGTTTAGGTAATCTAACCACTTTTCTGAGATAATTATAATGAACAAAAATATTTATTTCCATAATTTCATGAAATAAATTCCTTTTAGATTTTGGGTAATCTCAGAATTTGTAGAACAGAAGATGACATGTAGGGAAACATATTAAAAAAAATCATAATTACTTTCATTACACATGATTTCAATATACTAATAATTTATACTTCAAATTATGCAGCTACTATAGTACTTAGATGGTTAATACAAAGATTAGTAAATTTATAGCAGGTGATGGATGAGATGCTTTGATGGACTGGGGAAAGCAGGTTACTAAAGCACGGGAAAGCAGTTGAATGTTATGATCACTACAAAGCCCTCCCCCATCCCCCATCCCTGCTAATTTTATATTGCATGGTTTAGACAAAAGCTTGAACAAATGTTTATTTTATATTTTGACTCTGTTTAATAATAATTTTGAACTGATCCTTAAATTGTGAACACCGGCCATCTAATTACTTACATACATCTGTTTAAGCTCAAAATTGGAAGTTATTATCAATTCCTCAGCAATCAGATTTGTCACTTGTTGGCTCATGAAACAGCCTTGTTTACATTGCATGCAGTTTTGTGGCTGCCAATGGCCTGACTGCTACTTCTGTTCTTCATTTGTTCTGATTCTGGTACAATAAGTTTAACCAACAATAAAATTAAGAAAATACATAGGGCTGGATATTAACTCAGAGCTGGGAAAAGAGCAGGGGGAGGATTTTTGGACAGGAAACCGGGAAGTGTTTCCCGCACATTGCGACAATTTTGACGGTAGGACGTCTTTAAGATTTTTCCAACAGGATTCGTGCCAGTCAGCCAGATTGACGGGCTGGTTGCCTGTCGCGCGGGAAAGCAGCCGGGGAGAGAGCGGGGTCGTCGGGGTTTGAATGGGGGGTGGGGGAAGTCAGACATCGTGGAGGGTTTTAGGCGCATCGGACATCGTGAGGGGGGTGGTCAGCCGATCGCGGAGTATTTTAAAGATAAGCTTGGTGAGCCGTGGGGAAACACTACTGCTCCTCCTGGCCCACAAGCAGCGCAATAAAGGCACTTACCTCATGGACCCGGCCCCTCTCGCCTCCTTTTACCGGCCCGGGAAACCCATGTTGGAGACGTTGAATTTAACTTAAAATCACCTCATTAACGTGATAATCAGCTAAATTGTTCTGATAATTACCGACCCGCCTGTATTAATTATCGAGCTGCCTCCGATGAATAGGTTATCCACACGCAGCCAAACGCTCCTCCGTTAAATCTGGAAGTGGGCGCGTTGGAGCCGGGTTGCGGTCAGGCTGCAAAATTCTATTATTTTAACTTCCCACCCACCCGTTCTTGGGAATTAAAACTCCCCTCATAGTTTCCATTGTGTGAGGAGTTTTTTTTTTTTTTTAGGTACAGTGGCAACAGAACTTGTGTTTGTGTACATAAAAGAATAGACTATGTGGGAAAGCAAGGTTTCTCTGAGCCAGCAACAGGGAGGCGTTGGGCAGATGGGAAAATCAATATTGGTGTTTGCTTCCAATTTATACTGGTTAGAACCATTACAGCTTTCAGGTAACCTATTGTGAAGGGTCTTAACAACATGGAAGCTATTTAAACACAACTGATTCACGTACTACCATAAACAGGGTTTTAGACTTACTGTGTCATCTACTGATTGCCTAGGGCCATAACCATCATTAAAGGAACACAGATAGCTGCCTCTGTAATTTTTTTCTGTCCTGAGTTATGGGGAGGACTGATGACTGGTAAGAGCAGGTGATTAAATGCAAAACCCATTTCACATGTGTACAATAACGAAAATTATATAAGCAACTTGCTAAAATATGATTATTTTACTGCATAATAGTAAAATAGTACAACTATAAATGGTCCTTTTGTTGTGGACAAAACAGAAATGTTTGATTGAAGAAAACTTTAACTCTGGCTAATACTTGTCACTATTAACATTGGATAGAGTGTATAGTGCAAACTCACCCTGTACCCAAGGTCTTCCTGTAGGTCACAAGAGGAAGCACTAACGTCAGTCTGCCACACTGTCTCCTTTATGCTGCACCCGTACATGAAGACATTTTTCTTGCGTGAATGGCCATGATAATCACAAAAAACCTGCAGGAACAATGGTGGAATCTAAATGGCATGAAAGGAGGTTTATAAATAACCTTTATTGATTTCCTCCATCCATATTAGAAATCTTTATGTCTGCAGGCACCTCCTGTTTGCACCACTTGACATCTTGTCACACTTTTTGTGTCAACTTTTTCCATTATAAATCCCGATGTCCATGTTTATGATGTCCAATGTAAACTGGTGACACTGTAATTACACAATTTAACCACTGGGTAGCTGTCAGCCAAATTTCTCAACTGCTTCTCCCAGCAGCTTGGATGCCATCTTGGTTCTTTTGAAAGTTATTCCTCCTGGTAAGTAATTTTATTATATATTTTTAAAATTTCAATTTTTTTTGTTTTAATTGATTAACAATTTATGTATTGCTTACAGGTATTAGAAGAATAAATCTACTGTCCCCGAAGGTCCCCGCAGTGCATTGCTCTCACCGTCACTATTAGCCGTTCCCAGCTATCACTAAGCCCTTCACTGGCCACTTGGCCGTCGTTGCCACTCGGCCGTTGTTGCCACTCACTGTCCCTGACCCACCTGTCAGCTACTCCTGCAGCTTCGCAGTCTATCACAGCACAGCAGTATCCCCCACCCACTGGCTCAAATGCGCCATGATCTGAGCACCCTCTCCGAACTCCACCCTGAACAAAAATTTCCCAGACATTTTTATTACTCTCATGGCTTCACGGCCCGTTCCGGGGGCCATTCTTGATGTTGGTGTCTCTGCTGCCAACCAAAGATTTTTCTTGGATATTTAGCATGGAATGCCACTCTGGAGCCTTCAAGATCCATTCAGCAGCAATGCAGCACCCCCCCCCCCCAATGCTCTGTTCCTATTTTTAAATGTTTATATATTAGGTGTCAGAGCTGGTAGAAGATTGCTACTACGATATTTGCATTTTCTACTAATTATTCCTCCAGAAATCCATTTTTATAAATATCTTTAGAAGACATGCACTCACAAAAGGCCAAGCACCACTTTTTCAGGGCAACTACAGTTGGGCAATAAATGCAGCCTTGCCAGTGTCACCCACATCCCAAGAACCAATAACAAAAAAGTGTGGATATCTCAGAGCAAATTAACTCTTTTGTTAACATAAATAATAAACTTTCCCTTCTTTTTCACATATATATATTAATTGTAAAGAGCAAGGGCTGGAAAATGTGTCCTTTATGTTGGGTAAAACATTTTTTAAAGTCAACCTGTGGATAAAGATAAGTAACAATTGACTTTGATGCTACTTAATGACACTGATGCTATATAAAATGATTATTTTACCTACAGTGGGCACAACATCCCTCTAATATTAATACTGAAGGGCCAATAACTATACAAATTATTTTTAGCATATTTTATCCCTTTCCTTTCTCTCCCGTCCCCTCTGCTTCCCTTCCTCCATACTTTCTCACATCTCCTTCCTCCTTCGCCCCCTATCCCTCTCCCTTATTCTCTTCCCCCTCACCTTTACTTCTCTTCCTGCGTCTATCACTCATCAATCCCATCCCCTTCCTCTCTACTCCTCATCCCATTCCCCATCCTCTCTCCTTCTCTGTCCTCTCCCTCTCTCCTTACCACATCTGCTCCCATTTCCCTTTCTCCCTTCCCTCTCTCCCCACAGTCCCCATTCTGCTTTCTTTCCACCTCTCCTCCCCCGCCTCCCTCTCTCTACTTCCATTCCTCCCTTCCCTTTCTCTCCTCAATCTCCTCCCTTCCTCATTCTCTCCATCTCCCCTTCCTTCCCTCTCCGCACCTATATTTTAATATTTTGGCTTATTTTACGATTTCATTCTCAGCAATGCTAGGTCAGGCCTTTTATCCAGTCAATGAATGGTTGGAATTAATTTCAATGAAGCACTATGAAAGAATCAAAGCCATACAAACTTTAACATCTGCTTTAACTGGCACATTTAATAAATATAATTTATATATAGCAACAGAATGTCATTATTAAATCAACTGGTATTCTCTCCCCCTGTTGATGCTGGATCAATTGAAGTTTTCAAGATTGAGATTGATAGATTTTTGTTAGGTAAGAGTATCAAAGGGTATGGAGCTAAGGCGGGGAAATGGAGTTGATGTACAGATCAGCCATGATCTAAATGAATGACGGAGCAGGCTCGAGGGGTTGAATGGCCTACTCCTGTTCCTATGTTCCTAACTAGCTCTCGAACATAATTTAGAGCCCTTGAAAACAACGTTCAACTTTGAAAAATTGAAGCTGGGAATCTGATTGCAGTCCTGGTTTAAAAATGATTCCCATAATGGTTGACTGAATGTTGTAAATATTTGATCTAATATGTACTAAGCCTCCAATTACACTGCAATTTTACTTGCCAGCTGCAAAACAATTCTCTGATTATAGTCTATGAGGCAATCCCACGGTAATTGTACCCTAATAGTTTTTCAGACAGTAAACCTCCTCGAAATGGTAAACTAGCATTCTTGAATGATGAGAAAGGGGGAAAAATTGCAGCAGGAGACTTTTAAGTATTGAATCAGTTTCTCTTAACTGCAATTAGAAGGTTAGGAAAGCTCAAGTTAATGAGTTCAAACATGTTAGGCCAGGAAGTCAATTAAGGCTTGCAAGAAGAGATTGTAGTGCAGGACTTTTACAGTCAGGCCTGGAAGCGAAGGCAATGCTCTGTTGAAAGCTTAGGAGAATCAAAACTGTGAGAGTCACTTGCACAATAAGCAACTTTGATGTGATACAAATATTGCTTTAAAAATGATGAACAATTATTCAGAGCACACATGGGGAATGGTAGTGTAGTGGTTATGTCATTGTACCAGTAATACAGAGCCTGGACTAATAATCCAGTGAACGTAATCAAGTTAAAGAATTTGAATTCAAGAACAGAAAAGACCACATATTCCTATTTTATTTTAAAATCTGGAAATAAAAAACTGGCATCAGTAAAAGTGACCATGAAGCTGTTGGATTGTTGTAAAAACCCAACTGGTTCACTAATGTCCTTTAGGGAAGGAACCTGCTGTTCTTATTCCATCTGGCCTATATGTGCCTTCAGTCCCACACCATTGTGGTTGACTCTTAACTGCCCTCTGAAGTGGCCGAGCAAGCCACTTAGTTGTATCAAAACCACTACAAAGAATTTGGGCAACTAGGAATGGGCTATAAATGCCAGCCTTGCCAGCGATGCCCACATCCTGAGAATGAATAAAACACCCACTTTATCTATAATCAGTTCCATTGCAACGGTCACAAATGAGTTAATACCAAACATCATCTGGAACTGTTCTAGATTCTAAGGCAAGAGCTATCTTACTGTTACAAACTAATGGGATATTTTCTTGTGACTCACCATCCAATTTTGTCCTTTCATTGGTGCCAAACGATACGACCATTAAAAAAATGGTCTACTGTGTGTAGACGGATTTGTATTAAAAATTGCAACTTTGTCAGACAAACTCCTCTTTGTTAATGGACAGAAAACAGCAAATAGTCCTAGTTTTAAAAAAGCTAAACTTTTTTGAAGGAGGAAACAGTTATTTAGGTGCATCCCAGGGCCAAACCAACACAGTGTGGTTAAGCAGGCAAATGTAAGGCAATCAGTGACCTCAACACAAATATTCAAATTAGCGTTTCATATGATTTACCTTTGAACAATGCTGACATATAAAATTAGTTCAGGGTTCTCTATATCAGTGAGTTTAGTACCAGTCCAGGATTTTTAGAAATCAGGACCAGAGCTACACAAGTGGAAAATGTGTGCTGATGGTTTCTGTTAATATTAGCAGATGGAAGATTTAAATACTGGAGGTTTAGAGATGACCGCAAACTGCCAAGAAAAAAGTTGCTTTTTTAAAAAGTAATGATCCTCAATATAGTAATAGAACCAGAGGAGAGATGAGGAGAACAGCAACTTTCAAAAGGGGATTGGATATATACTTGAAAAGGAAACATTTTCAGGGCTATGGGGAAAGAGCGGGGGATTAGGACTAATTCGATAGCTCTTTCAAAGAGCCGACACAGGCACAATGGGCCGAATGACCTCCTTCTGTGCTGTAAGATTCTATGCTTCTTCCCCGAAGGGACATTAATGAACCACTTGAGTTTTTACAACAACCCAGCGGCTTTCATGGTTACTTTCTGGTGCTAGGCCATAAATTACCAGATTTTTTGAATTCTATTTCACAATTTGTCATGCTGGGATTTGAACACAATATTTGGTTTGCTATTCCAGTACCTTAATCACTAGGCTACCGAACCCATTACTTAAAGTTAACAAGTTGTGATTTTTTTTGACTTTCTAACAAACTGTGACTTCCATGAAGTTAGTACAACTGATAACAGACTTAATGGGCTCGATTTTAGGGTCGGTTTTCCTGCGGGTTTCCAGCGGGGGGGCCCCGAAAATCCCGATATGCGGTCACGTGACCGGATTGCGCCGCGATCCCGACCACTTCCGGGTTCCCCGATGACGTGCGGGGCTGCGTGCGTGGCCCCCGCTGGTGGGAATCCCACAGGCAATTAAAGCCAGCGGGGTTCCACTTGAGAGTACTTACCTTGCTTGTTGAGGTCAGTTAATGAGCTGAATCAGCTGTCAAAAGAGGAAGTGTGGGATTTTACCTGCATCGCAGAGTGTTTCACACACTGGGGGAAACAGTCTCTCTCCAACCAGGCGTGTTGCAGCCAGCAGCCTGTGGCAGGTGCCAAGGTGCACTCCATGGGGGAGAGCCCTCACCCAGGCAGGAGGCCACCGCGTCACATAGGGCAATCCCTGCCCCCCACCACCCCCCGCCAAGCCAGAGGACAGACCGACACGAAACCGCAGCCCCAGTCCGAGGAACCACCCACCTACCCTGCACAACCCCTCAGACCAACACCTGCCAGATGGGTGGTGCGTGGACACCCTCGGAGGACGAACAGCATGACCAGCCCCAGCAGCCTCGCAGTCCACGCCGTCCGCCGCAGAGACGTGGAGCCCCCCAACACGGTGTTGTTGCACGCCCACCTGCACAGCAAGAGGGAGGGCTACCGCAGAGAGAGACGCATCGCAGAGGGCACTACCCTCGCCACAGGGTCCAGAGACCGAGGCGCAGCTCCCCGGACCTCTCTGAGCAGCAGTGCACACGGAGGCTCAGAGTCACTCGACATGTAGCCGTGGACATCTGCAGCCTCTTTCATGCCGAGCTGCTCCTGGCTGGCCCGTGCACCATCTTCCTACATGTCGCTGTCAAAGTCACCACTGCCCTCCCGAACTTCTCTTCCGCAGCCTTCCAGGGTGCAACCGGGGACATCGCCGATGTCTCTCAGTCGTCTGCGCAGAAGAGCCCTGCAAATACACCTACACCCACTCTGCAGTGACACAATGGGTGGCATCAGTGGTGGGTCCTCATAGTGATACCCAGGAGCGGGCATTATTGCACAAACCGGACAGGATTCGCGAAGACATGGCAGTAGTGGTGCCAATATAATGTGTGATGTGAGTTGTTCTGAAATTCAATACAGGTAACAACCATGACAAACCCTCCGACACCCTTGTGCACCCACTTCATGCTCACGAAACATTTGCCTTACGCTGCCTACTTCACATATGTGATGCATGCCATGTGGCTGCAGCACAGGTGGTGGCAGGTTGAGTGAGGCTGGCCGTGAGGGAGATGCACGAGAGGGTGAGTATGGGATAGAGCCATGAGATTGTATGAGGATTGGGTCGCGTGTTAGTGGCAGGATGAGTACTGGCGAGGTGAGTAGGTGGAGGTAAGATGAGGATGGGGTTTGAGTGGGTACGAGGGGTGATGTGACAGAGTAGTGTTGGCGATGCCGAAGGAGATGTGGGGTTGGGGCAGTGTTGTGGCAGATGGAGTGTAGGGGAAAGACTTCGTGTTCTCACTGTGGCTGACCTACTGAGGTCATTGCAGCGCCTCCTGCACTGTATGCAGGTGGGCGATATGTTGGTTGCGCAGGTGACCCCCTCTGCCACCTCGAGCCAGGCCTTCTTGGTGGCAGAGGCTGGCCGCTTCCTCCCGCCCGCCGGGTGGAAGATCTCTGTCTTCGCCCTCCTCCTCACCCCATCTGATGATACCTGGGGTGAGGCATCATTAAACTGGGAGCAGCCTTCCCCCTGGGCTGCTCCATGCTGTAATTTGTTCCATTGGTTGCAGCATCTGTCAGTGGAGGACTGCCCCTTTAAATAGAGCGCCTCCAGCTGACAGATCGTACTGCGCATGCGCAGCCCGCCCGACGCGCAGACCAGCAGCGCGGACCCCGGAGGAGCAGGTAATTGATTCCTATTAGTGTGTTGCCTGCTACGATCGCGCGGGCAACCCACTAATTTCACCGAGCGTGTTGACCACGCTCCCGAAACCCAACCCGCCGGAAACCCGCAGGCCTGGTAACATCGAGCCCAATATTTGTATCATTCTGCAAAGTAGTTGTGATGTGCATTTGTGGCTAGATTTGCTCAGAGAGCTTTCACCTGAGTCAGAATATTTCACAAAGCAGTAAACAGAAATGGTTTGATTTGTGGATAAAATTTCTTCTAATCTGTGTTAATCTTGGGTTCATCTGTATTTAAACACCTGATACCTGTGGTGCTCCAGGTTAAGCTTCAATACAAGCAGCATGCTACATTGCTTCACCTGTGTGAAACACTCCTGCTAACTCCCATTGCTCAAAGCGCATGATACAGCCAACTAAAACTATTTTTTCTATATTTTATTCCTAATTCATTTAAATATTTATGTCAAGAGTTTACATTAAATGTTCCTTTCATTCACAATTTATTATTTGACCTGTTGCTAACACAGTAAGCTATATCCCCAAAACTTGGTACTCTTCCAGGTCTACAACAGCCCACTGAGCTTATGGGTTCAAACAGTCGAGGGCACAAATATAACCTTTTCTCAGTCCACAAGGACCAGGCCAAAATATTATTTTGCAACAAAACACTAGAAGCACAAAGTAACAGCTAAACCAGTACTGACAATTAAGGTTAATAGGACTTTTCTTTATGAAGAATTATTTTAGAGTATGAAATTTGACTAAATTGTAATAAAATTATCTTAAGTTTACATTGTCCCAACATTGTACTTCATCAAAAAAGCTATTTTCTTTTCTTTCTTTGTTGAATTTGGTGTTCAGAGTGTCAGTGCTGGAGAATGGAACAATTTGTGTTAGCACTGAGCATGCCTAGGCCAGATAGCATGGTCAAATGGAGAGTAAAGCTCCACTTACTCTGCCCAACTATGTGAACAGCATCTCTTACCGCACCAGTGTGAGATTTTCTACTTCCCATGCCAATCACCTTCGTGGTTTTTCAAACTAAAGTTACCAATTTAATCTAATGGTTTATGATGTAATTTGAACCCTGAAATTAAGGTACCTGTAATTACTTCCAGGTATCGATTAGTTTCTATACACGCAGTCAGAGTTCAATGTAATCCAGTATCACAATGACACAAGATGCTTTAAATGTTTTGCTGCATCAAAGGTTTAATTTAAGTGCTTAAATTTAACTAGTTTATAATTTGTCTGAATTTCTAATTTAAACAACACATGAAGCAGCTACTGGTTTTTAATTAATCAGAGAACCATTGTCCAATCATCCATTTCAAAAAATTATGAGAAATCATATGGATAATTCTCCTGATTGACCCATAGAAACCAGCAAACCTCATTCCATGACATATTCTGTCAATGCCCTGTCCATCTACAATTATCATTTAGTCAGCTGTTTTGTACTTAATCATATTCACTCATGCAGCTTCACCCCACAGTGAATTAATTCATTGATTCTTACACAAGTTCCAGTATGCAAGTTGCAGGTGGGTTGTGGAAAGGCTGTGGGATGGGGCCTACTTAAGTTCCAGAATAGTAACTGGAATCGAACAGCTGCTCAAACAGGTTATGAAGGTCAATTTAAGGCAGACTTCTAGAATAGATTTGAAAATGCAATTTCTTTGTTTTTTGATGTTTTAAATTGTTAAATGGAGGAGACTCTTGCCATGACTGTGAAAATTAGCTCATTCATTAAAATAGATGATTGACTGGTTTGACATCTTTATCTGGAGGACAGATTTATCCCAAAAGGCAGATCGATTAGCATAGGATTTCTTAAAGCAAAATAAGTGCCCTTTACAATAATTGGTTTATTTATTGTGAAGTTAAACGTTATTATTTATATAGCAGAAAAATACAATAAAAACGGTTTGGCTGGACCAAAAAGAAATATTTCTTATTTATAATGCCTTTTTTCTGGGCATATAGTTTTTGCTTTCTCCTGTTTTCCTTTGCTACATCTTTCTGGCTGAAAGATTAGGACAAAACACTGGTTTCCAGGCATCCGCCAATACCACTCTAACCATCTCCTTGTAGGTAAGCATGCCTGGTCCAGGGCGACCTCAAAGATTTCCCTGACTGGTTATATGGAAACACCTGGCTTCGGCTTGATTCTTTACTACAATGATAAGCCTCTGAAAATTGCGAATTCACCACGTTTGAGTCAACTCAAGTTCCACATGCTTTTGGAACTCAGACCTGCTGCACCTCCAAATAAATGCTTTCTCATATTACCAATGAACAATCCTACCGGGAATGAACTTAAATGTTAAGTAAAGGCAATAGTTTTAGATTTACAATGGAAATGTTATTTCTTTACGCCACAATTCAAAGAATCCAAAATGGCAGTGTATGTTAACAGTTTTTGCAGTGATCTAACGCAGCTTTAATAGTGAAAGTGTGACACTGGACAAGATTTTTCTGCAGTCGTTTTGTTCTATGAAAAACAAATACTCAATTATTATTATTTGTAAAAAGGAAAGTTAAAAATCAGACATTGTTAAAAAGAAACATAAAGAAGTATTTAACATAATTACAGGGCAAATAACTTATTAATGCACTACACACAAGGTGGAGCTGTGTTTAAGACACCCTGTCCCTTTAAGGCCATAAAGTCTAATTACTGTAAATAAAAATAGCTCAATGTTACTCAGCAGTCCTGTTATTGCGACTTTCAGATTGTCAACCAAAAACGCAACAAGAAGTTTAGGATGATAATACCATCTTTTCACCCCAATATGATAGTGACTTCCTCAGTGAAAGTCGAGATGGATTTTACATTAAAAAACGGTACATTTAGTTAGCACGGATGTTACATTTTGGTACAGATACAAAATAATCATAAAATGCTCAGTGCTTCTGAGCTGCAGCCTGAACCTGATGAGCACATTCTAATCTGCAAAGTTCCCTCACGAGACAATTAAACTCTCAGTGATCCCAAGCTGTGTTTTTGTTTGGAATTGGACTTTGAGATAGGCCACTTAATACATAACTCCACTTTAACAGCAGCATACTTTGCATATTAAATGGTATAATATTCCTGTCATAAAAAAATACATGACCTGATTCACCATGGGAAATCTACTAGTAATCTATAAATATATTAAAATTCTTTCAACTGTGTACACTTCCTGTTGTCACACTTTCCTACTTCCCGTGCCATAATTCTGTTACGCCTTTTGACACCTAAGCCCCAATTCTAGCCTAACATGCCCATCAAGAACAGGCGGATTTGGGTCAAACGCCCAATTTACACCCTGTCCGATTTTAGGCTCCACTGACTGCAACAGAGCCAAAAATAAGGCAGGGTGTAAATCGGGCATCCAACATAAATGCGCCCTGTTCTCGTTCGGGCGCGTTAGGTTAAAATCATGGCTCTAGTGATCTCCTTGCAACAATTTGTAACACCTGAAGTAACACTTGCTCACATTACTTTTAAAGGGTAACACTGTAATGTCTATAAAAACCAAAATAATATTCCTGAATGCTGGAAATTTGAAACAAAATCAGAAAATGCTGTTAAGTCAGTAAGTCAAGCATTGCCCTTCAGCAGAATCATTGTGTTCTGACGAAGAGCAATACCTGAAACATTAACTTGTCACTTCTCACCACAGACGCAGTGCCTGATTTGCTGAGTGTCTCCAGCATGTTCTGTTTTTGTTACTGTAATGTCTATCTTTACTACTTTGAGACACTAGGTGGCGCTGCCACCCTCTACGTTACATCTCCTTCTCCTACAAAGCCAGAGATCCAACTGTTCACGGCCTTGCCCTTTTCTCTCTCGTCCTCCGCTCAATTTATTTTTTTCCAGCTGTTCCCGACTACCCCATCCCTAACATTTGTTCTCCACCTTCATCTCCCCTTTTCCTACCTACTATTTAATTTGTTTGGGCCATTAAACAGATTGCCCACAGACCTCAAACGAAAAAGTAAAAGAAAAAGGAAAAAAACATAGCATGCAAAAAAACAAACCGGGGACACAAAGACTGAAAAATCAGACCACACAGACAGATACAAATCAGTATATATATAAAATTGCTGGAGATACACAGACACCCCAAGACACAATCGTAATATACAGACATCATGACAAAAAGGTACATGAGCTGACAAAGAAAAATAGATATTGTGATACGAGACAGGGAAATCACAGCCGTACGAGAGACATACAAAAATCACAAGGTGAGACAACTCACCATAAGCAACACCATGAGAGAGCTACTAGTTATATATTAACAACGGTATATCTAGCACACACACTATCATGCTCAAGACATCACACTTTGTTACAGATGCAAAACAACTTTAAAATACTGTGTGCTTCTGAATTGCAGTCTGAAATTGACAAGCATTTACCAATCTGACCAAACATCAAATAAACTGATTAATCATTAGACTTTGTGGCCTTATAGGGACCAGCTCCATCTTAGTAGAACACTGCACATAACATGGCATAACACTCCAGTCTTTGTTAAGACAGTGCATCTTCCAGTCTAACACAAGCAACACGACAGGAAATCTACTTACCCGTCCATCTATTGTGTTGTGTTCTGTCCCAGGGCAGATCTTAATTCAGGACTCATGCATGAGATTCTTGAGCCACTTACTAGGAAAGAATAGCTGAGGTGGTTTCCCATTGCCTTCCTCACAATTTTTTAATCTTTGGAGTAACTTCTCTTTAATGAGCTGCAACCAAGACCAAAAAGCCCTACCGTCCCTTCACAATGGGAAGAGGACACCTGCACCAATTAGACGCGAGTACCCCCGATGGACGTCAACCCAGTATTCAGAGTCAGCTCTCCGGTCTCTGCTTGTTGGGACTGCCTGGAGTGCAGCCCGAACCCAATCCTTTTGACTCAAAGGCAGGAATACTACCACTGAGCTGGTGATCACTCTGTCCAGACACGAGTAACCCCCAGAAGTCAACCCTGTATTTAGAGATCATGTTCTAGTCTCCAATTGCTATGGCTGTCTGGAGTGGGGCTCACACAATTTACTTTCTGACTCAGAAGTGGGAATTGTACCACTAAGCCAAAGGCTCACTCCTAAATCTACTTATATAGATATATATTTATAATCTACCTATATAATATAAATTTTGCACATGCGTGCTCTTCTTGTCTACAACCCTTACTTTTGGTTGCCATGATGTTGGGTGGATCTATATTATCAAATTTAACACTGAAGCTTCCAAATAAACATTTTATAGTGGCATTTCCCCATGTAAGCAGTTTTCTGTCATTGTTGATGACCTAATTTAATCATTGAAAAAAAAATATCTGCCTCCTCAGCAGTATCTCTTGTATTTCTACTGTACAGGTCTTTTTTCTTTTTCTCCCTTCTCATTTGTCTTGGGTTTTGTTCATATTGCTGCTGAATTCTGGCCTCCTTCATCCGTGGGTCTTTGCTCAGCAACAGCCGCCTCCAAGCCAGGCTAAACATGTAGGTTCAAATAATATGCTGACAGATGTGAAAAAATAAGCTACTATCAGTCATATACACAATAGGAGAGCAGTGCCATTAAGTCAAGTCAGTAAATAAAGTTGGACAGACAAACAAAGAAAGAGAAAGAGTGAAGAAGATAGAGAACTATACAGTGTGAAAAAGGAAGATAGATGTGCTATCATGAATGTTTTAAGAGTACATTTTTTCTCTTTCTAGTTCTGCCCATTGGAATGGGCACGAAACATATTTGTAGAAATTTAATTAAATTTCACATCATATGCTGCAGAAAATAAAGCAACATTTTTCAGAATGTCAGTTACTTTACAGATTCTTAGGCACAAAACTACAATAATTCATTCAGTACTGGCTTTATCTAACCAGGCGCTATTGTTGGATTCACCTAATGGACCAATCAAATCTCAGAAAAGCAAGTAACAGAGGGACCCAACTTTTATGAGGGGGGGGGGGGGGGGCGGGGAGGAGAAGGAATGACCAGAAGGCAACAAAAAATAAAAGTAGATTCTAGGGAAAAGTAGGTTAGAGCACTTCACCTCATGTTTAATTATCATTAATATTAGCTGCTACAAATTCCACTACTTTTATAGGTACAAATAATACTGTAAATTTAAAGGCCAATGATGAAACTCAATGATGAAAAAGTCACTTTATACTATTGCAAGCAATATGACTGCCTCTTTACAATTTAAATAAAATTACTAATGTATATCATCAAGAAAGCAAATGCTTAAAACTGTCAACAAGAAAATAACTCCCTCAAGTTCAGTACTCGGCCATAGAATATATTGTTACTGTGACATATTTATAATTAAAGGTTCTACTAGCCACTCTGTTGGATGTTTAAGTAGTTATCTCCTGGGTGGACTGAATGAACTTGCAGCTTTCAAAATAAAGTTTTTCTTTCATAAAACATCTGCAAAAACAACTTCCTGTAAATTGCTAATGCCAATTACAAAACTGAATCAGAAGAACATATAAAACCACATAATTTCTTAATTTACATATTATTGGAACTACATGAACATTGTAAATGCTTTACACTGGTGCTAAAAGCCCTTTAGGTACTTCATTAAGAGACTAGTGGGTAAAAAGGAGCATTCAAAGAAAATATTACTAAAGTCAGATGATATCAAAAAGAGTAAAACTTCAGCCATCTAAACCGCAAGATTTCAGCAATTTCAATTAACTGTTTATCATCACTTTTTTAAAAAAACACAAAATACAGAATAATGTTCTTTGGAATGGCAAAAAAAAATTAACTCTGACCGGTTGGCGCTTTATGGACGGCTTTAATTTTGGCAGGAGTGTCAACCCAATGCTAACAACCAGTACACTCCATTCAACTCATGAATGATGACATCCTTACTGAAGGATTAAATCAGTCATATCATCTGTCGAAGACTGCAGAAGATTAATGGATTAGCAGTAAATAACACTGTTCTGTGTATTAAAGGGTTACGCTTATATGCTCTTGATAAAATATACTGACAGAAACACATCCCACTTCAACAACTACTTGAATTAATATATTACCTTTAACGTACAATAATAACCTAAAGCGCTTCACAGAGATGTAATCAGAAAAATATACGCTGAACTAAAAGAGGAACTAGTAGGAGGGATCAAAAAATTAGGTTTTAAGGGGGATCTTAAAATAGGAGAGGGAGGGATTTAGGGAGGGAATTCCAGAGGTTGGAGCCGAGGCATTTGAAAACACAGTTGCCAATGGTGGGCTAAAGGAAGGGGGATTGATACACAAGAGACCAGGGAAAGGAGAGTTAAGGGGTGGGGGGGAAGGGGGGAGGGAAATTGTAGTGCTGGACGAGATTAGATATAGGGAGGGGTGTTTGAATATAAAGATGAGAATTTTAAATGTCAGCCATTGGGAGACCAGGAGCAAGGACAGGGGTGATAGTTGAGCAGGAGTCGGTGCAGGACACGGGCAGCAGAGATTTGGATCAGCTGAAGTTTATGGAGGGTGGAGGATGGGAGGCTGGCCAAGAAAGTATAGGAATAGTCGAGTCTGGAGGCAACAAAAGCACGGGTGAGAGTTTCAGCAGCAGATGAGCCGAGGCAGGGGCGGAGACGGGCAATGTTAAAGTAGTGGAAGTAAGCATGGTCTTTGTAATTTAGAGAATATAGGGTTGGAAGCTCAGCTCGAGGTCAAATATTATGTCGAGGTTGCAAACAGTCTGGTTCAGTCCAAGACAGTGCTACAAGGGGTTGGCGTCGGTGGCAAGCATAGGGAGTTTGGCCAATCATGCACTCATTTCAAAACTATCAAAATTAAAAGTATATAATTATTTCTCTATATTATCTATCACAGTCAATAAATTGTAAACAATTTTACAACACCAAGTTATAGTCCAGCAATTTTATTTTAAATTCACAAGCTTTCGGAGATTTTCTCCTTCCTCAGGCAAATGTTTCAAGATCTCCTTGAAGCGTAGGCTTCAAGGAGATCTTGAAACATTTGCCTGAGGAAGGAGAAAATCTCCGAAAGCTTGTGAATTTAAAATAAAATTGCTGGACTATAACTTGGTGTTGTAAAATTGTTTACAATTGTCAACCCCAGTCCATCACCGGCATCTCCACATCATGACAGTCAATAAAGGCAAATTTGTTTCTCACAGCTGACTGGCTTATGAGCCAATTATTTCTTCATCTTCATAAAACAGCAAACCATCAGGGGGAAGATTTTCCTGTTTTCTACCCCCAGGGATATTGAATCACCTGGTCACAGAAAATTGTCCCTTACGAAAGTTCACACTTCCCAACCCGATTTTCCTGTGTTTGCTATGCCCAGGTTCAGGAACAGGAAAAACTTCCCCAGTACAGTAGCGGGAATCATAGGTATGTTTGATTTTTATACTTTATAACTATTACAGTTTTGTAACATTTTCCCTCACTTCCCCTCCCTCATTGACAGGGACTTGCTCAGCATTTTGTTCCACAGCCTGTTACATTCTGCAGCACCTCCCCCCATTCCCCCAACCACTCTATTTAAGCAACATGAGATTCTTGAACCACTTGAGCGCCAACCCGCATCTCCCGCACAAACCGGACCTGTATAATATTGCAAGTTTCAGAACGCCTGCTTTAATTAAAACTAGTTCAACCTCAGGCCTAGGCCCAGCCACAGAAATTACTCCTCCACACCTCACCTCACCTGCCTGCCCGCCCGCCCCAGGTTCCAGCTCTTCTATGCCCCGACCTCTGTATAACAAAATCAATTTAACATAATTAGAATAATTAATCAAATGCTTGCACCAGCATTCTCTCCTGCTTCACTCCTGACACAGCTACCCTGCTCCAATAATCAGAAATCACTTAACACACTTCTTTCATTACTTTAAGTGACTCTTCACTGTTGCAGTGATTGTATCAATACTTTAGTGTAAACAGCCTCACGCGCACAGCTCACAGCAACAATTATATTGCTACCTAAAATTAACTTGTTTTCTTCATTTCGTAACTAACTTGCTCCCCACATTTTAAAAATCAATTCTTCACTGCCGCTATTAATTAAATTTCTCTCTCAGTTTATTAGTTTATGATATCACAACTGTTATTAGATCCCACCCCCCAAAAAAGAAAGCCCGTCTGACTTATGATTGACCTGACCACTGATTTCAAGAATGACAGCAAGTACACCTTGTGGCCCGAAAACAACACAATGCTGCACTTTAGCAGCAGAATAACGCATTGTGCATTTTATGATATAATGCTCCTGTTCCTTTGGCTTACCTGAGCAGTACCACTGGAGCTCTGTTAATGTACTATAAGAAAATGGTACATCTTACTGCATGTTTTTCCATCACACTTGAGGCATACATTTCCAGATATCTGTGTTACACTTATATCTGATTGACAAAAGTGACAAATCGGAACTAAATAGGGGGAAATGCACCAATCAACATGTAGCAAGCTGGAATGAATGGTACCAGACAGCAATTTACAAAAAAAACCCATCCAAAGATCAGTCAAAAACAGGTGTCAATAGCAAGAGGAAGGAGAGCCAAACAAATTGCTCCAAATGGTTTTTGGAAATCCCTTTGACTGCCATCTTCAGTTCTCCATTAAGCTAAACACTTACTACTGGAAACAAAATTTGTAATATAAGTCACAAAATATACAAGAAAATCATTAAACTTACCGATCTACAGTTGATATATTAAAAGTCACATTTTTTCCATCACACTTTGCTGACTAGCTCAAAGTAAAACAGCAGCAAATCAGAATTGAAGAGATAGGGAACATACAAATCAAAAGCGAGATAAGTTGTTATAAAACTGCCATAGAGAAATTACTACGGCCTTATGAAAACAACCAATCCTGAATGACCAGTCAGGAGAGCCTACCAAGTTAAAAAAAATAAAAAACAAACATGAACCAATTAAATCATTCAAAACACTTTTTGAAAAAAATTTCTCTGCCATTTTCCCCATGGAAATTGAAATTTCTAATGTCCAAAATAAAGTTTTAAATAAAATTTTAAAATGTACATATTTCACAATAAAATGATTACATTTACCGACTGAACCTACAAAATATTTTTTTGAAAATGCTTTTGATCACCAGCTTGACTCATGTGAAGGTTTGTAAGATAATAAAGACCTAAAAATTACAAAACATTCCATTTTTTATGATTGACAGCAAGACTGGCCATTGACAAGGTATAACAGAACATGCCTTTCATAAGCCTCACCCTCCTTCCAGCACAGTGGTTGAAAAGTACTGGCAGCACAAAGTCAGGAAGGTGTTATTGGACTTTGAAAGTCAATAGTAATTTGGGGGCAGGGGTGTATAAGAACATCAAAAGAACATAAAGCATGAACTTTTGGTAAAGTAACTTTCGGCAGGAAAAGTTGTACGTACAAAAGTTTTTTTTTAAATGCAATATGCATTTCTTAAAGGAGCCACATGTGTATTTATTGTTCCAGGAACATACCACTCACTCCCACAATCACTTTTTTCACCTCTCAGGAATAACATTCCCAATGTCCAGGCCCAGTTTTAGATGTTTGAGGCCCCGAGCCCCTTGCATTCCTACAAAACCCGATCAGCAATTGAACACATTGCTCCCATCCCCTATAGTACACCACTCTATTACAGAAAAGATTTATCCAGCCACACGGCCTGAATCTTCCTTCTTTCCCCATGTTACATACACAGATTTATTTAAGTAACTGAGAACAAATGTGTTTCTTTATCTACCTGCAGTAAGGAAAACACTATTTATTTTCCAGGAACCAAAAAAACATTTCATTCACAGTCTCTGAACAAATCTCTCACAAGCTTCTTTCCAGATCCTTTAAATGCAAATACACATCCGCCACCACCCTAACACCCTCCATACAACTGTGTAACCTTCAATTCACTGCGAGCAATGCAATGGGAATATACATCTATATAAGATAATTAAAAATCTTATGTCTGCATGCAATTGCTTGCAACTTTTTTCATTATAAATTCCTATATCAATAACTTATGTAAACTTGTCACGTTGTAATTACAGCCTCAGCCCTGTGGAGGCACTACAGTATCATCACTGGCAGGAGAATCTAATTACAGTGTAACAAGTTTACAAAGGCCATTTTCATTATCAATGTGGCTATAAGAATCTATAATGGAAATATAAAAATAAGGACAGAAAGGTATGACATTAAAATGGGGACTGAATTACATTAAATTATCCCCTGTCATCTTACCCTGCTTCACTTGGTCTTGACTCCCTGTGTGTAATACCACAGGAGATATATATCAGTTTTGACACAATGTTCATGTAATTTGGTTAAAAATAATTGTTACAGTACAACAGGTATTGGGGTTAAGCAAATTTCATTGTAGTATTTAAAGTTTATTTTAAACAAGATATGCTAGATTTAACAGGCTAGATTTCAGTTTGGATGGTTTAAAACAGTGGCCTGGTTTTGGCGAGAAACAAGATTTCCAGTTCAAAAATATTTCTCAAAGTTTAACTTATAAAGATAGGCACTGGCATTAACTAAAGTCATGGATCACAACTGGGCTGCAAACTGCATGAAAACAATGGCACTGACAAGCACACCCATGATTGAATTTACCAAAAAAAACATTGCAAGGTATTGTGAAATTGTGTAAACAAAAATAGCTGAACCATCTGGGAAAAAACCTCTTGGTTAAAAGCTTTTTTAAAAAAATGCAGATGTGGAAACACATGGATAATCACATGGTTCACAGGGAAAACATTCAATGTGAGCCCTGTGAATTAACAGGGCCAAAAAGGCAAAAGACAGAAGATGAGGGAGTTTAAAAAGGCAGTGCCACTAAGGGTTATTTTGCCCTGGAGGATAGGTAATTTTTCCTGATTGTATGTCGAGGTTGAACTGAGACAGAATCTAATATTGTTCCCAACTGGAGTTAGAGAGCTGTTCTGTTTGTACTTACCAGAGGAGTATGTTGTATACTGGCCAAGTACTGCAGCAAGCCCTTGGTATGGTAAATCGTTGGGTGAAGTTCAGGGTTAGGGGTTAACCACTGACGGTTGAGATCTTCCCCACTTAAGGAGCATCGGTGGCTACAAAGCAAAATATATAGAAACATGAAATGAGTCAGGAGCCTATCAAGCCAATTCCTTCCACAGAAAGAAATGCTCCATCATCAACCCTACCCAATCCATATAATCTCCGGAAGAGAGACTCGTCAAAGATAAATCAAGCAAAACTAAAATATCTATCTCATCTTGCATCCTACATTACTTGTCCTTGTCTGGTTGCCTTCTTAGACATGAGATTTGTATGTTCCTGGAAGCTCAGGAATCATCACACTCAACGCAGCATTCTATAATCTCTTATCTGTGCTCATCTTTATCTGCCCAGCCTTTGGTCCTCCATTTGCCACAATACCTCTGCAGCCATACCTTCAACTTCGATACCCTCAGGTCCAGCACAACTTTGACTGTTTTCCATCCCTGTTGCTGCCCCTGGTACAAACTTTATCTTTACTCCCTTAAGTCTACGATCACAAACTTGAGTTGGCACACAACTGGCTTAGCCATCCATTAGTAGATCTGGTTTAACCATATCAAGCTTCAATGCTCTCCACCCTCCATAAACCAGCTCATCCGAAACTCAGCTGTACGTATCCTGTCTCGCTCGCCCATCATCCTTGTCCTCACTGACCAATATTGGCTATCGATCCCACAAGGCCTCAAATTTAAAATTCTCATTTGTATGTTTAAATCCTTCCATGGTAGAGACCCCTTCCCATCTCTAACCTGCTGCAGAGTTACAACCCTCACCCCCAAACTCTCGACTCCTGTGAATCTGGTCTCTCGTGCATAACCCCTTTCACTTTACCCAACCATTGGCAATAATGCCTCCAACTACCTAGGTTCTATTCTCTGGAATTTCCTTGCTAAATTCCTCCACCTTCCTCTTCTCCTTTAAGCCTCTCCTTAAAATTCACTTCTTTGATCAAGCTTTTGGTCACCCTTCCTAATTGCTCCTTCTTTGGCTTGGCGTCCATCTTTTTTCCCCTCACACCTCTCTGAAGCATCTTGGGACATTCTATATTAACTGTGCTACATAACAGCAAATTGCTGTTATCATCCTCAATCCCATTTGTAACCAGGGGGTAAATTTTAACCCGGAGCCGGGAAAAAGGCGGGCGGGGGGGAATTCCTGATGGGAAACACGGAAGTACGGGTTACCCGGACTTCCTTACGATTTTGACGTGAGGACATCTTTTATTTTTTTTGGTTTCCTACCCAACAGGCCAGCTGTCAATCAGATGGGACAAGAGCCAGGAAACGGATATGAGCAGGTAAGTCATAGAATCATAGAATAGAATCAGAAAATTTACGGCATAGAAGGAGGCCATTCAGCCCATCGTGTCCGCGCCGGCTGAGAAACGAGCCACTAGGCCTAATCCCACTTTCCCGCATTTTGTCCGTAGCCCTGCAGGTCATGGCTTGTCAGGTGCATATCCAGGTATTTTTTTTAAAATGAGTTGAGGGTTTCTGCCTCTACCACCCTCTCAGGCAGTAAGTTCCAGACTCTCACCACCCTCTGGGTGAAAACATTTTTCCTCAATTCCACTCTAATCCTTCTACCAATCACTTTAAATCTATGTCCCCTGGTTATTGACCCCTCCGCTAAGGGAAATTGGTCCTTCCTATCTACTCTATCTAGGCCCCTCAGAATTTTGTACACCTCAATCAAATCACCCCTCAGCCTCCTCTGTTCCAAGGAAAACAACCCTAGCCTATCCAATCTGTCATCATAACTAAAATTCTCCAGTCCTGGCAACATCCTCGTAAATCTCCTCTGCGCCCTCTCTTGTGCAATTACATCCTTCCCGTAATGTGGTGACCAGAACTGTGCGCAGTACTCAAGCTGTGGCCTAACCAGTGTTTTATACAGTTCCAGCATAACATCCCTGCTCTTATATTCTATGCCTCGGCTAATAAAGGAAAGTATCCCGTAGGCCTTCTTAACCACCTTATCTACCTGTCCTGCTACCTTCAGGGATCTGTGGACATGCACTCCAAGGTCCCTCACTCCCTCTACACCTCTCTGTATCCTCCCATTTATTGTGTATTCCCTTGCCTTGTCTGCTCTCCCCAAATGCATTACCTCACACTTCTCCGAATTGATTTCCATTTGCCACTTTTCTGCCCATCTGACCAGTCCACTGCAGTCTACAGCTTTCCTCCTCACTATCAACCACACGGCCTATCTTTGAGTCATCCGCAAATTTCTTAATCACGCCTCCTACGTTTAAGTCCAAATCGTTAATGTATACCACAAAAAGCAAAGGACCTAGTACCGAGTCCTGCGGCGTCCCACTGGAAACAGCCTTCCAGTTGCAAAAACACCCGTCCACCATTACCCTTTGCTTCCTGCCACTGAGCCAATTTTGGATCCAATTTTCCACATTTCCTTGGATCCCATGGGCCTTTACTTTTTTGACCAATCTGTCATGTGGAACCTTGTCAAAAGCCTTTCTAAAATCCATGTACACTACATCAATTGCGCTACCCTCATCGATCCTCCTTGTCACCTCCTCAAAAAATACAATCAAGTTAGTCAGACCTGGCCTCCCCTTAACAAATCCGTGCCGACTGTCCTTGATTACTCTGTGCCTTTCTAAGTGACAGTTTATCCTGTCCCTCAGAATTGATACCAATAATTTGCCCATCACCGAGGTTAGGCTGACTGGCCTGTAATTACTCAGTCTATTCTTCGCTCTCTTTTTAAACAACGGTACAATGTTAGCAGTCCTCCAATACTCCGGCACAACGCCTGTATCCAGTGAAGTTTGGAAAATGATTGTTAAAGCCTCCGCTATTTCCTCCCTGGCTTCTTTTAACAGCCTGGGACTTCATCCGGCCCTGGTGAGTTATCCACTTTCAAAGATGCTAATCCCCTTAATACTTCCTCTCTCACTATGTTTATCCCATCCAATATTTCACACTCCTCCTCCTTAACTTCAATCCCTGCATCATCCCTCTCCTTTGTGAAGGCAGATGCAAAGTATTCATTATGAACCATACCCACATCTTCCACCTCCACATATAGTTTACCTTTTTGGTCTCTAATAGGCCCTACTCTTTCCTTAGTTATCCTCTTGTTCTTAATGTATTTATAAAACATCTTTGGGTTTTTTCTTAGATTAGGGGGGCGATCGGGAGTCATTGGGGGAGTTGGAGATCGTTGGGGTTTGGGTGTGGGGGAAGTGTCACTGCCGGTTGCCTTGTTGGTCCTGAGGGAAGCACTCCTGCTCCTCTGGGCCCACAAGCAGTGTGATAAAGGCACTTACCTGCAGTTTTGGGCCTTCTCGCCTCCTCTCAAGTGGTGTGAAGCAGAAGGCCCAGGAATCCCGGTCCCCAGGAGTTAATAATAAAAAAATCTAAAAATGGAGGCCCGCAGCCTCCTTGAAAGCTTTCACTGACTGACCTGCCTCCTAAGAGCGGGTCGCTCGCCTGCCCCTCGTCCTGCCATTGTTAAAACCGGAAGTGGGTGGGTTGGGGTCGGGTTTTAGTTTATTTTAAAAACAATTTTTACCTTCCCACCTGCCCCCAACCCACCCGCTCGTGGGGTTAAAGTTTAGACCCAGATGTTTGTGTAGCTTTTATTTAAAAAAAAGGTTGATTTTTAAGCTCCTCAGGAATTTTGAATTTAGTAATTTCAAAAATAGTTAATTTAAAACCCCGTCTTCTCTAGAACTCGTGAGTGCATGTTACCTAGAATAGGTACTTTGTCATATCCATCTTTATTTGCATATCATCTAGTTTCTCAACTACCATTCTTAGAAGCTTGCTGTCTGTCTTGGGCAAATTTCCTTTTTCCTGGTAGGGCTGCTAACCCTCCTGGACAGTCCGGGAGTCTCCCAGAATGGAAGATGAATCTCCTGGGCACTGCTACAAGCAACTCAGGAGAAAAGTAAAGTAGGGACTCGTGCCTGAGGTTTGTGTCTGCATACTTCCTTCCCCACTACTTAGTTCAACCCGCACTCCTACCAGGACTCTCCTACCCACGCTCCCACCAGGTCTGTTGACGAAAGGTGGAAAATCATACTGTGGGAAAGCATGAGGCGAGTCCAAAATATTCTTTAATTTCAGGAGAAGGTTTCATTCCCTGTGGAACTGGACCAATTTTGTATCAGGTTGAGCAACGACCTGCTGCCCTGCTGGAGATTGTCCACCAAAACGTTTCAAACTTTATAAATGCCCAAATCATCAAACACCTTGTCTCTAGCTGGGTCCTACGAGGGAATGGTAAGGATAGTCATTTTAGAAATTAAACCGTCAGAGTCAAACAGAGCAACCAGAAAGCGACAAGGAAATGAAAAGGAGGATCAAAGTCTTGGGACAGTCATTAAATTAAATAAACCTAATTCACTGGGTATTTAAAGTCACATTGTTAACCCTTGTGGATAGTTGTATGTCGTGGTATCACCTCTCTCAATTCAAGAGCTTTACGTTCAGCAATCCTGCTTTAATCTACATTGAAAGGCATTTGTTGACCTGTGCAGATAGAAAGTTTCTTTAAGGAGTGGTCTAGAAAATCTACCTTCAATCCTAAAGATGTATTGTTCAACACCAGCTTATCGATTGTGGTGCTGTTCGTGGTAGGGCAGAGGATGTGTGTTTTATAAGGTCATGAGTATTATAGCATATAACACTTAAATAGAAATTACAATCTGCAAACTTCATATACATATTCTAAACATTAACATTCTATATATAGAAAAACACATTAAGTATTTCCACATGAAGTTTATTCATCAGAGTTTCTATCTTATAAATTAAAGGACCTTTTAAATTCCGTTTTTATCGGTGATTTAAAAAGCTTCTTTATGGGTGTTATTCAGTTTTTATTTTTAGCATCAAAAAAAATCAGAGAAATAATTAGAACCCAACACCAGGGTAAATTGAGAGAAAAAGAGTTTTTATTTCAAAATCAATAAACCTTGATAAAACAAGCAAGAGACTAACAAAGCACAGTTAAACTAAATGACTACAATTATTTACACAGTTCACAGACACCATTCAATGGCAGTTAGGATTGTCAACCCTACTGAATTGTCCGGGTGTCTCCAGGAACAGAAGATAAAGCTCCCTGGTATTGCTGCCAGCAACCTGGGAGAAAATTAGAGTTCACACTTCGCATTCGCAGTTTGCACCTGTGTACTTTCTTCGCTTGCTCGTGGTTCTCAGAACTTCTCACGTGACGGCTGCTGGCGCGAAACCACGAGCAAAGACACACAGCGACAGGGGACCCAACCTTTATCAGGTAAATGCAATACAATCTGCAAACTGCGGGTAAGCGCCACAAGATCGGATGTCACATGATCAAGTCGTGTGGTCAGGTGACACATGTCACACGGTCAGGTGTCACATGACCAAACTCCCAGGAATATGGCCAACCAGAGTTGGTAACCCTATTTCCTTGGTAAAGATCGATTTAAACTACTTAATAACTTTGCTACTTCTTTCTCCTCAATTTCCAGTACTGGACCAATACTTTCTTCCACACTTTCTTTACTGCATATATATTTGAAAACCCTTTTTGGTGCTTGAAATATTCTCAGCAATCTTTCATTCAGTGCTTGTCTTGGTCTCTCATTTCATTTTTCTTCTAGTTTTGCATTTGAATTTATGTTCTGCGTTGTCTTTGACTACTAACTATATTACACACACACACATATCCATACATGCAATTGTATAATTTCAGAACTGAAAAATGAGGAGGAGGGGGAGACGAAAAAGTAGTTCTAACAAAGAAATGGGTTTTAACAATTGAGTAGAAGAGTGAATGCATATTGACAACTTATTTCAGCAAAGGGAATAACCCATATTTATCCACCAGCTGGAAGTGTCAATTTGAACTTTTAAATTAAAATATGAGAACATTTGAAAGTGGTGTAGAGTAGTGAAAGTTTCAGTCAATAACAGTGATTGAAATGGAGGTACTAAAAAGATTCTCTTTTTATTTGAGAAGATCTTCCTAAATCATTTATCAGTATTAATAACTACAAAATGATTTGCTGTAACTATTAATGCTTATACCTATTTGTTAAAACTGCACAAACATTATATAAAATAGCATAATGTAGAAAAGATTGTCTCACCTTCCATTAATGACTCCATCGGGATTCAGCATGGGTACAATTTTGAAAATATAAGAGTCCCGCAAACTTTGAGCTGTCAAGTTGTTGCTCATTAAAAATTCCAGAGTTCCCTTCATCACCCAACTGGAGTTACTTTCTCCAGGATGGACACGAGACGTTAAGAAAATGTATGGTCGATTTCCTGCAGAAATTATTTTTTATTTAAGTTAGTTTTTTTTAAACTAACAACTTCACATATCAGTGTAATCATATACCTCGAATCATGACAGAAAAACAATCTGAAGGGCTGCTACGATCGGCCTCAGCACCCTTAGGCTATTGAGGGAAATTTAACCAGAGTCTCACCCCTGACTGCCATCTTGTGATCTCTGTTGGAAGTGTGCATGTGTGGACATCACATGTCTAGGTTCACACATTGAAGAATGGTCATTTGGGGGAAATATTGGAGGTGACCAGAAACCATGGAACCATACTTCAGCAAAGAACCAATGCCTTGCACGGTGAAAGAGGGAGAAGCTTAGAAAATAAAAGCTTTTTTTAAAATGACAAAGTGGTCACTATATATATTTTTTTGGAAGCTTTGACATTTTCAAGCACTTGCTATTAAAGCAGTATCACTAGGTATCTAGTTGATGTATTGGTAAATCTTGGAACAATGTGCACCTAAGGACATGAGTCATTCATAAACTGAGGTAAATGTATACATCATTAAATTCTCATGCCATTTCTGGGAGGACATGTGCTAACACTCTGCAGAGGCTTACTATTTCATCTCGTTTTTGTTAATTTGATAATGGTCTGGATAGTGTGGTAAGACAAAGACTTGCATGCTGGCTCATTTTTCACATTAACTAGGTTTTCCTCAGCCTTTCAACCAAGCTTTTAGAACATTTACAAATAGGGAGCAATATTTAAATCTTACACATACACAAATCCCTTATCTTCTCAGCATACATGTTCACCATTAAATAAATTTTCAAGCACCAGATTTAGAAAGAAGAATTTTTTCTTACAACAATGTAAATTTATCACTTTGATTTTTCTTTGAAAAAGCTTTCTAATCTACTTAACCTAATTGCATCATTGAAAGAGTAAGTTACTAAGGCAGACCTGATGGGGTAGTACAATAGTGTAGCAGCACACTGCACTACAGAATCAGTCCTTAATTACTCTTTTACCCTCGGAGACAGGGAGAAAACAAAACAAGTGTTACTCCTAGTGAACTCACAGTTAGACAACAATATTGATGGGTCAGAGAGCAGGTTCTCATTCTCTTAACTGAAGATAAATAATTACAAACTTTTTTTCAAATATCCTCCGGGTTACATTTATTTCCTTCTTTTAGGATCCTATCCCTGCTAAAAAGAAAAGCAAATAAATGTAACCTGGAGAATATCTGAAATACAATTAGAAATTATTTATCTTCAGAACTCTGAACTTGGCTTGAATTTAAAAACAATAACTAGGTGTTGCTTAAGGCTGGTAATAAAAGGATGGCTCTGTTGGTAAATGCACTACCCAGTGTGGAACTTAGCCCAGGTAAGTTGGAGGTTCCATCCCTGATCTATGCCAAGTCAGTTGATCTCAGCTGAGGAAGCCATGGAGCTGTTACAGTTGGCCTCAATGTAGCTAGGTTGAAGGAGGGAAACATTAACCACGTTTTCCACTCCTGATTATTATCCACTAATCACTCCTGGAATATGTGGATGCCCAAGTGAGACCAGGATTGGACTCAGCTGCGATACCCCTTTATGGACAACAAACAGCTTGTTGCCAATTACTGTCTGGTTTGAAAAGAAGAATAGCCACTTGGCTGAGATACTGAAGAGTGCCTGTGGAATTGTAGCCCAACACCTTTTTGGGAGGTAGGGGAGGAATAACAAAGCTTACACTGATAAAAAATACTGCCCACATGTTGATTTAAAGACAATTACAAGACAGTGACAGAGATCAGATTTACAATGCATTTACAGTACCAGTGAAAGAACTACAATGATTAGCTCAGATAAATGTGTCAGTTACTTACTGAACTGGTATAGGTGCTCCCAGCATTTGGACTCTGGTATAGAAGTAATGGTCAGTACAGGGCAAGGGTTACCTCCTAAAGTTTCACAGATTGAATCTTGTCGAAAATAAATCTGCTGAGGATCATGTAGTGCTTCCAGCTTTTGAATGTGCATCTTTATTAAAAAAGTAAAGTAAATAAAATGCTTAGAATTCTGATATTCCTTTGCATTATGTTTATATTCTGAATTTTCAATTCTTATTGGTGACTTTGTACTCATCAAAATGGGAAGTGATGATGTTGTGGATAGGTGTGAAGAATACAATTCTACCATTCTCCAGCATAAAGACCTCCTGAGTAAATTTTAGAAGGGGCCATGTGTACTGTAAAATTCATGTCTTGGTTGCTTTGGTGCAGAAGTCTTATCCATGATTATGTTGGATGACCAACTGTAAAAACATTGCTCATTAAAAAGAACTTGCATTTATATAGCGCATTTCACGACCTTAGGATGTCCCAAAACGCTTTACAGCCAATTAATTACTTTTGAAGTGTAGGCACTATCGTAACGTAGGAAACCCAGATTTGCAGGCCATAAAAGCCTGTAAAAAAGTATCAGATTCAATGGTAAATCCAAGCTCTCCCTAAATTACTGCAAGCCCATATATATTTTTCTAGTATTCCATTTCCTACATCATTTATCTGAGGAGTTATTTGGCTCGTATCAATCAACCCATAGATAAATCTTCCTCATTTAATGCCAAGTACATTCAGATTGCCCCATAAAGGAGAATTTATAGCGGTCTGATAACATAAAGCGTTGGTCTGTTACCAACATGCTGAAGTATGGAGTGCTAGGATCGGGGTTTATGTCTCCAACTCCCATAGAAAAAATTCCTGATCAACAATTTTCCAGATATGATGTAAACCAGAGTACTTGGAGGCAAAGACGTTGGCCGCCCAATATTTACAGGGGGGCAGGGAGGATACGGGGGAAGCCGGAAACGCCCGAGGAATCCAGCAAAGCCAGGGATGTGGAGGTGTTGCTGAATTTAACAGCAGGACCTCATTATCATTTATATCTTCCGTTTCCCGTCCGGCAACCAGCCAAATTGACAGCCTGAGCAGCTGCCGGGTGGGAAAACCAGCAGCAGGAGGCCACAGCCGGGGACCCTTGGGGGGAGGGGGAGGGGGAGGGGGAGGTTGGTGATCACAGCAGAGGGGGAGGGGAGGCCGCGACCAGCAGAGGGAAGGCTGAACGCTTCCTTGAGGGGCTGGGGAGAGCATTCCTGCTCCTTCTGGCCCACAAGGATGCTGTAAAAGGCAATTACTTGTGGAGCCGGCAGCTCCCGCCTCCCTTTCACTGCTGGGTTTCCAAGGATTGGGAAACCCACGCGGCATCTGTAAAATTTGAATAGGGCTCCCAATTACACTGTGGGAGCCCAATTTAAATATGTTAATTAAGCATCCCGCCTTTCCACGGCGACACACTAGGATGCCTTGATACCAACGGCCGTAAAAACGGTGCTTGCACGGCGAGGACGCATTCTCTGTTTTTTTCATTTTTACTAGCGCCCCCGTCCCTTTTCCGCCTTCCGTGCCCGGGGCGGGGGGTAATATCTAGGCCCTTCAGTCTAACACAATGCACCAGTCAATCTACTGGAATTGAAAGTTTATTCAGACAACAACATAACTACTTTTGTGGGTATGTAACAATTGCCAAAAAAACCTTAAAAGGAAGTAAAAGGTTTTTTTTTGTTTGAGTAAACTATTCAGAAAGAATATCATTCTGATTATGAAGGCTTTATAAAAGTTTGTTTAAAAAAATGACACTTTCAATAAAATGGGAATAGTCATTCACATTATTTATAGAAATTACTTCAAAATGTTATTGTGACCTAATATTCAGTGCAACCTTAATTTATTTAACCATTTGTAATCATAATCTAGGTTAATATAAATAAGAATGAAATACTTGCATTTATATAGCGCCTTTCACGACCTCAGGATGTCTCAAAGCGCTTTAAAGCCAATTAAATACTTTAGAATTGTAGTCACAGTTGTAATGTAGGTAACGCAGCAGCCAATTTGTGCACAGCAAGCTCCCACAAACAGCAATATGATAATGACCAGATAATGTGTTTTAGTGATGTCGGTTGAGGGGTAAATATTAGCCACGACACCGGGGAGAACTCCCTGCTCTTCTTCGAAATAGTGCCATAGGATCTTTTATGTCCACCTGAGAGGGCAGACGAGGCCTCTGTTTAACATCTCATCCGAAAGACGGCATCTCCGACAGTGCAGCACTCCCTCAGTACTGCACTGGAGTGTCAGCCTAGACTATATGCTCAAGTACCTGGAGTGGGACTTGAACCCACAACCTTCTGACTCAGAGGCGAGAGGGCTACCCACTGAGCCAGGTAGCATAAAATGAAAAATCTACTTCCCTCCTTTTACCACCTCCAACATAATTTAAAAATCAAATTAGAATTTGAGTACATTTAATGATTTGACAATATTCAAAAGGCTTCAAACCTTTAAAAAAATCTAAAAGCCAAGTTTCTTAAAACTGCACATGATATTTTAACAAAATATACTTCAAAACATAATCTCTATGATGAAACATGCTTAAAGTACATGCAATCTGAAAATCTATGTAACTCCAAAAAAAATTACTTTCAACACTAGTTGAGATTACAAACAGGATATAGCTTCTTAAATAGAAATTAAGGTAAATAATGAAGAGGATGAGGTTGAGCCAACCACACACTGCATAACATGCAACTCATGGCTCCTTTTCACATTTCTCCAATTAACAATTATTGTTCAGTATATTGTGCATATTACCTGTAAGGTAGAATATGTATATGGATAGTGGTAAGCAAAATAGCACACATCATCCTTGTGAGGAAAGGTCATGGTAAATGTCAGAGTATAATAAGATTTTCCTTTTAGACCCCCAGCTGCTATTGAACTTCTGGAAAAATGATTCCTACAAGGAAAAGGCATAATTGTGTTTAAATCTTTCAAAAAATCATAGTTGAGCATTGAAGTTATTCCTTTCAAAGCGTTAGTTGCAGCAAGGTCACTGAACATTCTTTCTAGTGGGACAGCATGCCCTTATTATTTACGCTGGCTGATTCAACTGAAATGTATCAAATAGTGATCTCTCACTCATACCAGTCAAGTTACAGTCTCCATAGGTGCCACAAAGGTGCTCCAATTTGCCAATCAGTATCTTGTATTACCTGAATGGCCCTCTCCTTTTAGTTAATGCTTATTTCTCTGTGCCTTGTGAAACTACAGATAAAGGAGTCTTTGCTGCTTGTTTTTCTTGAGAATGGATTTATGTTCATTTTAGAAAGCTGGCTAAAGCACTTGGGGAATATAACCAAGATAAGTTGGAAACTCTGCTGGTGTTTGTTAGAAACTTCCAAAGAGCAAAGAGGTGTTGTGCTTTAAAGGAAAGCTGTAGACTGCACACAGCATCCGCATGGATAAGAACGTAAATAAGGGAATAAATTACCTAACCATGGAATATCTTGTAAAATTCTACAGAATCTCTTAGTGATCAATGAACTCTATAGATCAGGTCTCTCCTGACTGGTGCTGAGGAAGTGACCAAGGCTTTTTAATTCTATATTAGTCAATCTCCCATGCTGTTGCACATTAGGAGTCAAGACAGTACAGCCCTCAAGTTAAGTGGGGATGGAGGGCGATGGATAATTGGACCAAGACATGCAGAAGTAATTCAGTCCTCAGATTAAAGTCATATATTCTGCCCTTATTTTTATATAATACTTTGATTTATTATTTATTATATTGTTATTTGTAGTTAAAGAGCAAAACTTACAGCAATTTGGGAAACAGAGTTAGATGAAACAGTACAGGTTGAGAAGCTGGGAAATATAAAACTGCTGTGCTACAGCACCACCAATGGTGCATGGATGTAAATACAATGTGACACATTTACATAGGCAGTTCCCATTATAAATGTGGACATAAGACACATATAATGGAAAAAGCTGGCACAAAAATGTGACAACAGGAAGGCTTTGTAGACAGGAGATACACCCAGATGCATTTTTTTTTAAAATATGCTATAGATGGTGGGAGAACAATTATGAAGCCCAGCAGATGAGGTCCAAGATAAGGTATGGGTTGCAACAGTGCTTACAGGGGAAGGGATAGAATCATAGAATGGTTACAGCATAGAAGGCGGCCATTCGGCACTTCGATCCCATGCTGAATCTTCGTAAGAGCAATCCAGTTAGTCCCTTTCCCCCACTTTTTCCCCATAGCCCTGCAAATTTTTTCCCTTCAAGTATTTATCCAATTCCTTTTTGAAAGCCATGACTGAATCTGCTTCCACCACCCTTTCAGGTAGCGCATTCCAGATCATAACTACTTGCTGCGTAAAAAAGATTTTCCTCATATCGCCTTTGTTTCTTTTGCCAATCATCTTAAATCTGTGTCCTTTGGTTCTCGATCCTTCCGCCAATGGGAACAATTTCTCTTTAGTTACTTTATCTAAACCCTTCATGATTTTGAACACTTCTATCAAATCTCCTCTTAACCTTCTTTGCTCTAAGAAGAACAACCTCAGCTTTTCCAGTCTATCCACATAACTGAAGTCCATCATCCCTGGAACCATTCTAGTAAATCTTTTCTGCACCCTCTCTAAGGCCTTCACATCTTTCCTGAAGTGCGGTGCCTAGAATTGGACATAATACTCCAGTTATGGCCAAACCTGTGTTTTATAAAGGTTCAACATAACTTCCTTGCTTTTGTACTCTATGCCTCTACTTATAAAGTCCAGGATCCTGTATGCTTTTTTAACCACTTTCTCAATCTGTCCTGTCATCTTCAAAGATTTGTGCACATATATCCCCAGTTCTCTCTGTTCTTGCACCCCCTTTAGAATTGTACCATTTAGTTTATACTGCCTCTCCTCGTTCTTCCAAGTAATCAAATAAGACAGGCCTTATAATTAACAAATAACATTTGACATGAGAAACAAAGGAATCCTTTATTTTTCTTCATTTCTGAGTCAGAGGACTAGAGAAGGTTTTCTGTGTCTAGCAGGGTTTCAACAATTCCACTTGCTTTCACCATTCTATAACCAACACCCTAGGACATTGAGTACACGCCAGCTAAAGCAGAAGCTACTGAGTCCAAGCGGACACTAATAAGAACAAATTGGATTAAGGTGCGAAAGGCAACATTTTTAATCAATTTAATCATGAAGGAGTAGAAGACTTGCTTCAGATGTGCCTGAGGTTATTTGAGGTGACTACCTCTTCTAATTTATTACTGTTAACATAAGGCTAAAGTTACAGTAAAAATATAGTATAATTTTTTTCAAAATATATGGCGTTCAATATTATGGTTTGACTACAGGACCTTTTCATCTTGAACACAAGCTCTGGATTTCAAACCAGTTTTGTATATTTTTAAAGTAACACTGATAAACATTGCGCAAACATCGTGCAATAGAATACTTTAATGATTTTACACTACTGCAATTTACACCTCACTGGTAAGTAAATGCATTCAATTTAATTGTCTTGGGCAAGCTAACTGCATTACAGCACTCTCAAATCCAGTTTGCACCAGCTATTTCATCTGAATTTACACCATTTGCTTTCAGTGTCCCATTTAGGTGTACATTTGTTAAATTAAGTGCATGGATCTCTACAATGATTTCTTCTTAGCACATTAAATATCTTCAAGCAGTATTCCTCCTTCCACCTGTCATTCTGTGTTACAGGGTTGAGATCTGATGTTTACATATGGACTTACAGTGTAATAGCTACTTAAAAAAAAATTGTGATTTATAGGCCCAGAATTTGCTAGACCGTGGCATCTTGCGGTGTGCCCAGTTAGACAGACTTTCTCCCTCACCCTTCAGCTCGAAAATGTTTTGCCCTGTAAGTTGCTGGAAGTGCGAGCTGATAACGGCAAGGACAACGGGGCATCTGGGACCTTACTGAACGACGGGACCAATAGTGTATCTCCATAACTAATTAGAGTTAAGGATAGAGAAAGAAACAATGGAGAAGGAGGGTAAATTAGAGTTAAATCAATTAGAGTTAATGAAAGTTAAATAAAGAGAGGGAAAGAAAGATTGGATTAAGAGAGAAGGAAAGGAAAAGTAAGAATTTTTTTAAAATTTACATTTTAAAAATCTCCAACAACAATTTACTACTTGTAGGAATGAGACTGCAGAGTTTTATATTATTTCCTTTCTGGGCTGGAGAGGTTAATTGGCACTGCAAAAACATAAATCTCCTCATTAAAAGGTATATACACTGTTAAGTGCTAGTCCTAGCTTTCTGCAGCGCGTTTAATGGGCAATTAATATGCAAATGCGGCGAGTTTAATGGGCAATTAATATGCAGCAACTTCATGAAACTCACAGGGAGGTTGAGGGCGAGCTTGCCTTGGAAGAAAATAACCAATTAACATTGGAACAACATAAATTTAATTAAAGATACCTTGAAGCAAATAACAAGGGAGACAGATCCTTCCTGATGAAAGGTCATCGACCTGAAATATTAACTCTATCTTTCCACAGATGCTGTCTGAGCTGCTGAGTAGTTCCAACATTTTCTGGTTTTTATTTCAGATCCTCCTGAATGTCTGAGTTAAAATAAGCCTAATTGTTGAAAATGTGAGAATTGGATCTTCCCTAAGGAAGAGTAGATAACATTAATCTGCTAATCTAGATAGGCGTTATCAATGAATGGGACACGAAATGGCAGTTAAGCCTGCAGGTGTTCATGGAACAAACTGAAATCAAAGGAAGAGTGACTTGTAAAAAGAGTGACCTTTAGGATTGTTGTGGGACTCACATCACACCAGATAGGGAGTCCCCCAACACTGCTAGCAGCTGGATCACCGAAGGGAATTTACATCCTAATCTAGGGTGTTTCCCAACACCGCTGGCAGAAGAGTTACTGGCCGAAGATATTGTCCTGGGGCGAAATAGGGGACAGAGAGTGCTGATTAAGTATTATGATATTCATGCTAACCAAGTAAATGAGATTTGATTAATAAATTTGTTGAGACTAAATAAATATGTGTTGTTTTACAAGACATTGTGGTCTGGTGTAGTTGTCTCTGGGTCTGAACTAGGATCACAGCTGAGAGCTGGACTCTCAGGATCCGATATTATAAATTTAACCATTTCATATCCTTGGTGTATTGGTGTTTATGTATGGCCGGCATAAGTTCCCTCTACATCAAGAGACAAGAACGTGGCAGATGGAATATAATGTCGAAAAATGTGAAGTTATCCACTTTGGTAGGTAAAACAGAAATGCAGAGTATTTTTTTAAATGGTGAGAGATTGGGAAATTTTGATGTTCAAAGGGACCTGGGTGTCCTTGTACATGAGTCACTGAAAGCTAACATGCAGGTGCAGCAAGCAATTAAGGCAAATGGTATGTTGGCCTTTATTACAAGAGGATTTGAGTACAGGAGTAATGATGTCTTACTGCAATTATATAGCCATGATCTTGTTGAATGGTGGAGCAGGCTCGAGGGGCCAGATGGCCTACACCTGCTCCTATTTCTTATGTTCTTATTCAAACTATTTTCCTTTCACAGCAATACAAGCTTAGCAACTGTTATTCAGTTTGAAGAGCAGCAGCTAAGCATAATAATCATAAATACTATGTGGTGAGGCAGCAGTCTCAGGTTTATAGAGGGTCTTATAAAACTTAATGTAGGAAGGAACATGGCAGAGGAACTAATATATACACAGTACTTACTTGTAATAACAGATATCTGCTCCAGTTCGAATCCACTGTGGCCTTCCAAGCATGGCCTCCTGGACAGAATACATTATAGGATGCATACCTTAAAAAAAATTATAAGTGTTTAAGATTCTAGTGTTCATGTGAATAAAGATTCAAAAGTAAAGTGTAAATTTCATAGCCCCTCAGGCACATTGCACAGCTTTAACAGTGTGAGATGTATCCTCTACTTTCTATTCATTCACCATGTTATTAAAGCCTTAATTATACTGAGAGACAGGGCTGTAATCTGCAATCAAATTCAGTGTACTGATTGAATGTACTGCCAGAAAATACAATACTCCTTATCTTTACAAAATAAAGATTCTAGAATGGTCCCCATGGATTGGAAGGTAGCAAATGTAACCCCGCTATTCAAGAAAGGAGGGAAAGAGAAAACAGAGAACCATTGGTCAGATGGCCTGACATCAGTAGTAGGGAAAATGCTAGAACGTATTATTAAGAACATAGTAACAGGGCAGTTAGAAAATCATAATATGATTAGGCAGAGTCAACACTTTTTTATGGAAGAGAAATGATGTTTGACAAATCTATTAGAGTTTTTTTGAGGGTGTAAGAACATAAGAAATAGGAGCAGGAGTAGGCCAATCGGCCCCTCGAGCCTGCTCCGCCATTCAATAAGATCATGGCTGATCTGATCCCAACCACAAATCTAAATTCATGTCCAATTTCCTGCCCGCTCCCCGTAACCCCTAATTCCCTTTACTTCCAGGAAACTGTCTATTTCTGTTTTAAATTTATTTAATGATGTAGCTTCCACAGCTTCCTGGGGCAGCAAATTCCACAGACCTACTACCCTCTGAGTGAAGAAGTTTCTCCTCATCTCAGTTTTGAAAGAGCAGCCCCTTATTCTAAGATTATGCCCCCTAGTTCTAGTTTCACCCATCCTTGGGAACATCCTTACCGCATCCACCCGATCAAGCCCCTTCACAATCTTGTATGTTTCAATAAGATTGCCTCTCATTCTTCTGAACTCCAATGAGTAGAGTCCCAATCTACTCAACCTCTCCTCATATGTCCGCCCCCTCATCCCCGGGATTAACCGAGTGAACCTTCTTTATACTGCAGGGTAGATAAGGTGCCACACCAGAGGTTGTTACACAAGATTAGGGCTCATGTATTATATGGGTAGTATATTAGCATGAAATGGAGATTGTAGAGAGTAGGAATAAATGGGTCATTTTCGGGTTGGCAGGTTGTAACTAGTGGGGTGCCGCAAGGATCAGTGTTTGGGCCTCAGCAGTTTACAATATATATTAATGACTTAGATGAAGGGACAGAGTGTAATGTGCCCAAGTTTGCTGACAATACAAAGCTAAGTGGAAAAATAAGCAGTGAGAAGGACGCAATGAGGCTGCAAAAGGATATAGACAGGTTAAGTGAGTGGGTGAGAAGGTGGCATAACGTGGGGAAATGTGAAATTCTCCACTTTGGCAGGAAGAATAGAAAAGCAGAACATTTTTTAAAAGGTGAGAGACTAAGAAATGTAGGTATTCAGAGGGATTTGGGTGTCCTTGCACACGAATCACAGAAAGTTAACAGGTACAATAAGCAATTAGGAAGGCAAATCGTATGTTAGCCTTTATTGCAAGGGGGTTGGAGTATAAGAATAAGGAGGTCTTGCTGCAATTATATAAGGCTCTGGTGAGGCCAAATCTGGAGTACTGTGTAAAGTTTTGGTCTCCTTAGGATATACTTGCCTTAGAGGGGATGCAATGAGGGTTCACTAGATTGATTCCTGGGATGAGTGTGTTGTCCTATGAGGAGAGATTGTGTAAAATGGGCCTATACTCTCTGGAGTTTAGAAGAATGAGGTGATCTCATTGAAACCTATAAAATTCTTAGAGGGCTTGACAGGATAGATGCTGAGAGGCTGTTTCCCCTGGCTGGAGAATCTAGAGCTAGGGGTCATAGTCTCAAGATAAAAGGTCAGCCATTTAAGACCGAGATGAGGAAAAATTTCTTCACTCAGAGGCTTGTGAATCTTTGGAATTCTCTACCCCAGAGGGCTGTGGATGCTCGGTCGTTGAGTATATTCACGAAAGAGATCGATAGATTTTTGGACAGTAAGGGAATCAAGGGATATAGAGATAGGGCAGGAAAGAGGAGTTCAGATAGAAGATCAGCCATGATCTTATTGAACGGTGGAGCAGGCTCGAGAGGCCGTATGGCCTACTCCTGCTCCTATTTCTTATATTCTTATGTTCTTTTTTTAAAATGAGCAAGTGCATACACATAGATATCACATGCAGCCTATATGAATGCATATAGTCATTATGTGTTTAAAAAATTAATGATGGTGAGAGCAGATAACTGCCAATGGTGGTGCAACACTTAAGGTTGATTAAGGGACTGAGGTTGCAGATACACTGACAGTTAAGTACACACTATTTGGCTCATTTATACCATCAGATTTTGGAACTTGTTACAATTTTAGATTTTATAGTACAGTACCATTTTCTCCCTCAACAATTTCACTATTTCCTCCCTCAAATGTTTGGCAATAGTTCCTGCAACTAGACTTTATCCCCTAAAATCTGGAATCTACTTTTAAAGATAATCTATCTTTGCAGAGTTAGGCGACCGGATATATTAACGATTACCCTCACTGGCAATACTATGCTTTCAAATTTAAATGCAATCTTGCGCTATACATCACACTTACTTTGGAATTGCAGATATTAAACTCAAGTTAACAACAACAAACATTTATATAGCATTTTTAACATAGAAAAACATCCCAAAGCATTTCATACATGTGTAAAGAAAAGGATGGACGCAGTGCCAAAGAGAGAAAGATTATGAATGGTGACCAAAAGCTTGATCAAAGAGTCAGGCTACAATAAATCATTTACAATTTAAAAAATGAGCTTGCATTTATATCGTGCCTTTCTCATCCCCAGCTCATCCCAGAATACTTCACAATAATGGATTACTTTTGAAGTGCAATTATGGTATGTAGGCAATTTGCAAATAGCAAACGAATGATTAATCGTTTAATCTGTTTTTTAGCAGCGTTGGTTGAAGAAGGAATGTTGGCTAGCACACTGAGGAAACTCCTTGATGATCTTCGAATAGCGATATTAGATCTTAAATCTACCTCGGCAAGCAGACTGGGCCTTGATTCAACATCTCATCCAAAAGACAGCACCTCTGACAAAGCAGTGCCATTTGTTGGCCCCTCAAGAACTGCTCATCCTCATTTAAAATCATGTAACCTGATCTGGACTGCAAAAGGAATACCTATAATTTCAGCTTTGTGTAAAGTCTTGAAATTCTTCATGGGGTCTGATTTAAATCAATAACGACCAGAAATGAGGCTCACGCTTGTCTGAAATGCAGTTTCCTTCTGACCCCAAAAATCACGTTGCAAAATAGAGCATGCAGCAATTAGGGCATGCAAGGTCGGGTGCCCTATTTTCCAATCTGCATCTCCTACAGCAAGGCTCTTCGCCACAAGCAGAGCCTCATAAAATTTAGCCTATAATATATACTGGATCTCCCATGGCATTGTTCACCTGCATTTGCCAGTAGCATTTTAGAGATGGCCCTTATATTTGGCATGCAGCATCAGGTAGGCTGTCTATGTATGTGATGAGCTATCATAACAGCAAAACCAATCCAGCTCCACTGCCATCACAGAGAGCAGACTTAAGTCTGCCATCACTGCCATCATAATGGTACCAGGTACGGTCCTGCCCAGCACCATCACAATGACACCAGGCACGTTCAGATGCCATTGTCACCAATGCAAAATGCACGACAGCCTGGTCCCATTAACATCACACCAAACCTGGCCTGGATGTCCCAATTTTGCTCAGCTGGCAGCACCTTTGCCTGTGTCAGAAGGTTGTGGGTTCAAGTCCCATTGTAGAACTTAAGCCCATAATCTAGGGAGATACTCCTTGTGCAGCAATGTCAGAAGTCCTGACCTGCATGTCCTTCAGACGTTATGAGTCCCAAGCTGCTATTCGAAGATGACAAGGGTGTCTTTTTTTAAACTGGTCTTCCCAGATCTGACAAGTTTACTGTGGTGTTGCTGCCAGCAGTGCGAGACTCACACATTGAGAGACATGGCACAGCAGCAGCTCTATTGTCTAACTGCCATTTCAAACCTAAAAGGACCTAAAGAGACCAACTGATTAGATTCTGCCAGATTCTGAGTCAAAGCAATGACTTCCAAGGTCTTTTTAATGAACAAAAATCTCTCAAACAAAAGACTGCAAACAGTGTTAAGACAAATCGGTATTTACAGTATATGGCACCACTAACTATTCAAAGGCAAATGAAAGCATCCCGCATCTAGGAGGTGATTTAACCTTCTACAAATAGTTTCAAACCCACAGGAAAATGGTTTAAGATCTCATAAGCATTCAATAGTACTTGAAACTGCCACAGATATTCCTGGTCAGCAGTAGCTAATAGCACATCTAGACAATTTAAAACAGGGCAATGAACCGAATGAATGGAAGCTAATTATATTCTGATTTGTCAAAGTCACTTCAGCTTCATGAAATTACAGCTGTTGAAAAGATTTTTTTTCATATTCTGGACATTAATAAAAATGTATTGGCCCAGAAATTGCTCCAAGCGATGAACCAACAGTGCTCGCCATTCCATAGATTTATACTAACCCACAAACTTTCTCCAATAGGAAGCAAAGACGACCCATGGGAGAAGTGAGAGGATCGCTCTCTCCCCTCGACCAATCAGATTGCAGCATTTTTGACACGCTGCAAAACTGTTTCTGCGAGCTGGAATGTAAAATCCAGGAAGTGAAAAGTACGACATTAAAATTATTGTAAAAACAGTTATACACAGCGAAAAAAGAGAGGGTAAGAAATAATCGAATTAAGTAAAAGAGCCTGAAGGAAAAAGTAAAAAAAAAGGTTAATTTTTTAAAAAATATTTTAATGACCAAAAACTAAGAAGTAATGAGACCCTACATTTTTTTAAAGTTAATTTTTTTTAGTTGTTTGGCAGTCATTAAGGCTTACCACTGTTAAAACTTGGTTTAGACCTGGTATTTTTAAGCATATCTGTTTTGTGGAGATATTAGTTACTTTCCAGCTGGGCAGAAGAGCAAATTGACGCTGGTCCGTTGATTCTGTTAATTCCAGCCGGCGATATACCTTTGATGCGAAGCAGTCATATCGCCGGCAATCCAGGAGCAAGTTCCAGATTTCCACATTTGACTGCACATGTGCGAACTTAATCCTCTATTTCGCCACTAACAACGGTGAGCGCTGTTGAGCTTACTGTTCTTTTTTAAGCAATTTCCGGCTCAATATTTCAGATCCGGTTCAAAGAAGGGGAGGATTGGAAACTTAATATTCCTGGCTACAAGGTATTCAGGAAAGATCGGGAAGGGAAAAAGTTGGGGGGGGGGGTGACAGTATTGATCAAAGAAATTACTATAGCACTGGAAAGGGATGATGTAGTTGAGGGGTCAAAGACAGAATCTATTTGTTTAGAATTAAGGAACAATAGAGGAGCTATTACGCTACTGGGTGTATATCATAGGCCACCAAATAGTGGGAAGGAGATAGAGGAGCAAATTTGCAGGTAAATAACAGGAAGATGCAAGAACTATGGAGTAGTAATAGGACTTCAATTATCCTAATATAGACTGGGATAGTAACAGTGTAAAGGGCAAAGAGGGGGAGGAATTCCTGAAATGTGTCCAAGAGAACTTTCTTGAACAGTGTGTTTCCAGCCCAACCAGGAAGGAGGCTGTGGCTGGATCTAGTTCTGGGGAATGAAGTGGGGCAAGTGGAGCATGTTTCATTGGGGGAGCATTTGGGGAACAGTGATCATCATATCATCAGGTTTAGAATAGTTATGGAAAAGGACAAGGAATAATCAAGCGTAAAAATACTTAACTGGAGGAGGACTAATTTCAGTGAGTTGAAAAGGGATCTGGCCCAGGTGGATTGGAATCAAAAATTGGTAGGCAAAACAGTAATTGAACAATGGGAGGTCTTCAAAGAGGAGATAGTTCGGGGACAGAGTAGACACATTCCCACAAGGGGGAAAGGAAGGGTATCCAAAGCTAGAACTCCCTGGATGACTAAAGATATAGAGATTAAAATGAAGCAGAAAAAGGAGATTTATGACAAATGTAAGGTTCATAATACAGTAGAGAACAAAGCTGAATACAGAAAGTAGAGAGATCTAAAAATGTGAATAACAGGGGCAAAGAGAGAGTATGAGAATAGATTAGCAGCCAACATAAAAGGGAATCCAAAAGTCTTTTATAAACATATGAATAGTAAACGGGTAGTCAAAGGAAGGGTGGGACCGATTAGGGACAAAAAAGATCATCTTGTGGAGGCAGAGGGCATGGCTGAGGTCATAAGTGAATACTTTGCATCTGTCTTCACTAGAGAAGAGAATGCTGACACTGTAGTAGTAAAGGAGGAAGTAGCAGCGATACTGGATAGGATAAAAATAGATAAAGAGGAGGTACTTAAAAGATTGGCAGTACTCAAAGTAGAAAAGTCACCTGGTCCCGATGGGATGCATCCTAGGTTACTGAGGGAAGTAAAGATGGAAATTGCAGAGACTCTGGCCACAATCCTCCAATCCTCCTTAGATACGAGGGTGGTACCAGAGATTGCAAATGTTATACCCCTGTTCAAAAAAGGGGATTAACCCAGCAACTATAGGCCAGTCAGCCTAACGTTGGTGGTGGGAAACTTTGAGACAATAATCCGGAACAAAATTAATAGGCACTTGAAAAAGTATCAGCTAATAAATGAAAGTCAGCTCGGATTCGTTAAAGGAAAATCGTGTTTCACTAACTTAATTGAGTTCTTTGATGAAGTAACAGAGAGGGTTGATGAGAGTAGTGCGGTTGATGTTGTGCATATGGACTTTCAAAAGGCATTTGATAATGTATCACATAATAGACTTGTTAGCAAAATTAAAGCCCATGGGATGAAAGACACAGTGGCAGCATAAATACAAAATTGGCTGAGGGACAGAAAGCAGAGAGTAGTGGTGAACGGTTATTTTTCAGACTGGAGGGAAGTTTACAGTGGTGTTCTCCAGGGGTCGGTATTAGGACCACTGCTCTTTTTGATATATTTTAATGACCCGGGCTTGGGGACACAGGGCATAATTTCAAAGTTTGCTGATGACATGAAACTTGGAAATGTAGTAAACAATGAGGGTAGGAACAGACTTCAGGAGGACACAGACAGACTGGTGAAATAGGCAGACATGTGGCAGATGAAATTTAATGCAAGGAAGTGTGAAGTGATACATTTTGGGAGGAAAAATGAGGAGAGGCAATATAAACTAAATGGTACAATTTTAAAGTGGGTGTCGGAACAGAGAGACCTGGTGATGTATGTACACAAATCTTTGAAAGTGGTAGGATAAGTTGGGGATCCTTGGCTTTATAAATAGAAACATAGAATGCAAAAGCAAGGAAGTTATGCTAAACCTTAATAAAACACTGGTTAGGCCTCAATTGGAGTACTGTGTTCAATTGTGGGTACCACACTTCAGGAAGGATGTCAAGGTCTTGGAGAGAGTGCAGAAGAGATTTACTAGAATGGTCCCAGGGATGAGGGACTTCAGTTATGTGGAGAGACTGGAGAAGCTGGGGTTGTTCTCCTTAGAGCAGAGAAAATTGAGAGGAGATTTGATAGAGGTGTTCAAAATCATGAACAGTTTTGATACAGTAAATAAAGAGAAACTGTTTCCAGTGGCAGAAGGGTCGGTAACCAGAGGACACAGATTTAAGGTGGTTGGCAAAAGAACCAGAGGTGACATGAAGACAGAATTGTTTTATTTTTTGCTGCTTAACTAATTTAAATAGAAAGAATAATATATTATGGTCATCCTGTATACATTTTAAAATTCATGAAAACAAGTTATCTTGCAGATTTCAGTCCCTACCAATCAGAATTTTAGGGTTTCGCGCTGGAAAGTTGCGCAGCAGGCGGACTGCGCACCCGCATCATAGGCTGTCAGCTGGAGGAGCCCTATTTAAAGGGGCAGTCCTCCACTGACTGATGCTGCAGAAAATAGGAAAAATTACAGCATGGAGCATCCCAGGGGGAAGGCTGCTCCCAGGTTTAATGATGCCTCACTCCAGGTATCATTGGATGGGGTGAGGAGGAGGAGGAGGAGGGAGATCTTCCCCCCAGCGGGCGGGAGGAAGCGGCCTGCCTCTGCCACCACGAAGGCCTGACTCGAGGTGGCAGAGGAGGTCACCAGCACCACCAACATACCACGCACCTGCATACAATGCAGGAGGCGCTTCAATGACCTAAGTAGGTCAGCCGAAGTGAGTACACTTACTCATTCCCCTACACTCCATCTGCCACATCACTGCCCCCACCCCACATCTCCTTCTGCACTGCCAACACTATTCTATCACATTACTCCTCACACCCACTCAAAGCTCATGCTCATCTTACCTGCACTTACTCACCTCGCCAGTAACTCATCCCACCCACCACTACCAATCATACAATCTCATGGCTCTATCTCATACTCACCCTCTCATGCATCTCTTTCACAGTCAGCCTCACCCAACCTGCCACGACGTGTGCTGCAGCCACAGGGCATGCATCACATATGTGCAGTAGGAAGCGAAAGGCAAACGTGTCGTGAGCATGAAGGGGATGCACAAGGGTGTTTGAGGGTTTGTCATGGTTTTTACTTATATTTGATTTCTGATCAACTCACATTACATATTATATTGTCACCACTACTGCCACGTCTTTGCAAATCTTGTCTGGTTTGTGCAATAATGCCCTTTCCTGAGGATCACCATGAAGACCCACAACTGATGCCACCCATTGTGTCATTGCAGAGTGGGTGTAGGTGTATTTGCAGGGCTCTTTTGTGCAGACGACTGAGAGACGCCAGCGATGTCCCCGGTGGCACCCTGGAAGGATGCGGAGGAGAAGTTGTTGAGGGCAGTGGTGACTTTGACAGCGACAGGTAAGAAGATGGTGCTATGGCCAGCTTGGCATGAAGGAGGCTGCAGATGTCCACGACTACATGTCGAGTGACTCTGAGCCTCCGTGTGCACTGCTGCACAGAGAGGTCCAGGAAGCTGAGCCTTGGTCTGTACACCCTGTGACGAGAGTAGTGCCTTCTGCGACGCATCTCTCTCTGCGGTTGCCTTCCCTCCTGCTGTGCAGGTGGATGCGTCACAGCACTGTGTTGTGGAGCTCCACGTGTCTGAGGTGGACGGTGTGGCCGGTGAGGCTGTTCGTCCTGCGAGGAGGTCATGACTGCAACTATGGCGGCCCCGATCCGGAAGATGTACATTTGAAGGGGTCCGCAAGGTAGGTAAATGTGTCTGGACACCGGGGTTGTGGTTGCAAGTTTGTGAATGTTATTGTCAGAAGGAGGGTGGTGGAGGCCAAACTTTGTCCAAAGTGACAGAGTAGCCTCCTGCAATGGGGGAGGGTCTCCACCCCACCCCCCCCCCCCGACCTGTCAAATGGACCTTTGCAGCTGCCACAGGCTGGTGGCCGCAACACCGGGGAAACACTCTCAGTTCAGTTGAAAATCCCACCCCTCCTAAAATATCCTACAAATCAGGTCTGCTAACGACCTGAACTATCACATTAATTGCCTTAAGTGGGATCCCGCTGGCTTTAATTGCCAGTGGGAGTCCCGCACGCGGGAGCTGCCTGTGCACCTAAGCGCGTCACTGGGGAACCCGGAAGTGGGTGGGTTGGAGCCGGGCTCCGGAACCGCCCCGGGAATCCCCGATATTCGGAGCCCCCCCGCCACGAACCCACCCGCTCTGACGTCCAAAAATCGAGCCCTTTGTGTCCTCATCACAATTTGCTTTTCCACCTATCTTTGTATCATCAGCAAGTTTGGCCACAAGACACTCTGTTCCTTCATCCAAGTCATTGATATATATTGTAAATAGTTGAGGCCCCAGCACTGATCCCTACAGCACCCCACTAGTTACAGATTGCCATGTTGAAAATGACCCTTTTATCCCGACTCTTTGTTTTCTGTTAGTTAGCCAATCCTCTATCCGTGCCAGTATATTACCCTCAACACCAAGAGCTCTTATCTTGTGCAGTAATCTTTTATGTGGCACCTTATCGAATGCCTTTCGGAAATCCAAATATACTGCATCCATTGGTTCCCCTTTATCCACCCTGCCCGTTACTTCCTCAAAGAACTCTAATAAATTTGTCAGACACGATTTCACTTTCATAAAACCACGTTGACTCTCCTTGATTGTATTATGAGTCTCCAAATGTCCTGCTACTACTTCCTTAATAATGGATTCTAGCATTTTCCCAATGACAGATGTTAGGCTAACTGATCTATAGTTACCTGCTTTCTGTCTCACTCCCTTCTTGAAAAGGGGTGTTACATTTGTGGTTTTCCAATCTGCTGAGACCTTTCCAGAATCTAGTGAATTCTGGAAGATTACAACCAATGCATCCACTATCTCTGTAGCCACTTCCTTTACGACCCTCGGATGCAAGCCATCAGGTCCAGGGGACTCGTCAGCCTTTACACCCATTAGTTTACCTAGTACTTTTTCTCTTGTGATAGTGATTGTTTTTAGTTCCTCCCTCCCTTCTGCCCCTTGATTTTCTACTATCATTGGTATATTATTAGTGTCTTCTACTGTGAAGACAGATACAAAATATCTGTTCAATTCCTCTGCCATTTCCTTGTTTTCCATTATTATTTCCCCAGTCTCATCCTCTAAGGGACCAATGTTTACTTTAGCTACCCTCTTCCTTTTTATCCTACTGATAAAATGTTATTGATTTGTTAAATGCTTTATCTGAATGATCAACAGCAGCACTGATGAGGTAAATATCATTTTTTTTTATTCGATCATGGGATGTGGGCATCGCTGGCGAGGCCAGCATTTATTGCCCATCCCTAATTGCCCTTGAGAAAGTAGTGGTGAGCTGCCTTCTTCAACCGCTGCAGTCCGTGTGGTGAATGTTCTCCCACAGGGCTGTTAGGAAGGAAGTTCCAGGATTTTGACCCAGTGACGATGAAGGAATGGCGATATATTTCCAAGTCAGGATGGTGTGTGACTTGGAGGAGAACGTGCAGGTAGTGTTGTTCCCATGTGCCTGCTGCTCTTGTCCTTCTAGGTGGTAGAGGTCGCGGATTTGGGAGGTGCTGTTGAAGAAGCCTTGGCGAGTTGCTGCAGTGCGTCCTGTGGATGGTACACACTGCAGCCACTGTGCGCCGGTGGTGAAGGGAGTGAATGTTTAGAGTGGTGGATGGGGTGCCAATCAAGCAGGCTGCTTGAGTGTTGTTGGAGCTGCACTCATCCAGGCAAGCGGAGAGTATTCCATCACACTCCTGACTTGTGCCTTGTAGATGGTGGAAAGGCTTTGGGGAGTCAGGAGGTGAGTCACTCGCCGCAGAATACCCAGCCTCTGACCTGCTCTTGTAGCCACAGTATTTATGTGGCTGGTCCAGTTGAGTTTCTGGTCAATGGTGACCCCCAGGATGTTGATGGTGGGGGATTCAGCGATGGTAATGCCGTTGAATGTCAAAGGGAGGTGGTTAGACTCTCTCTTGTTGGAGATGGTCATTGCCTGGCACTTGTCTGGCGCGAATGTTACTTGCCACTTATCAGCCCAAGCCTGGATGTTGTCCAGGTCTTGCTGCACCCGGGCTCGGACTGCTTCATTATCTATGGGGTTGTGAATGGAACTGAACACTGTGCAATCATCAGCGAACATCCCCATTTCTGAGCTTATGATGAAGGGAAGGTCATTGATGAAGCAGCTGAAGATGGTTGGGCCTAGGACACTGTCCTGAAGAACTCCTACAGCAATGTCCTGGGGCTGAGATGATTGGCCTCCAACAATGACTACCATCTTCCTTTGTGCTAGGTATGACATCTTCAAGCAATCAAATCAGGAACATCACATTTCAGATTTTATTTCAACAAGGGAATTACACTGCATCTTCTCAACCTACCCTTGAGGGAAACCTCATGCATTTGAATTTTGTGTTTCACTTTTTGGTACGTTTGCAACTTTTTATTCAATTTTCACTTAAGTCGTTGTCAAACTCAAATAAAAAGCAAAAAAACTGTAGATGCTGGAAATCTGAAACAAATCAAAAAATATTGGAAACACTTTGCAGCTCTGGCAGCATCTGTGGCAACAACAGATAAGTTAATGTTTCAGATGTAACTCTGTCAGAAGTGGAAGAAATTACAAATGAGCAGCACTTAAAAGAGAACAGAAAAAAAGGGGGAGGGAAACACAAATGAGAGATGCAGTAGAATGATCTGTAAATGATGTCTAAATGAAAAACAGGAGATGGTTAAATGGCTGAAGTGATATTAACATGAGACAATAGGAGGCATAATGAGAGAAATTAAAGATATTTACAAGACACAGAGAATGCCTAAGAGAGCGTGAGGGTGGGGTAAGGCAGGTAGAAATGGAAGCATGAAAAACTAACAAAGCAGAGCAAGATCAAGCAGTCCAAGAGCCAGGAAGATGAAAAAAGCAGAGCGCAGTCAGCACAGTGTTCCGACAGAGAGTCTTCCCCTCAGCAATTACCCTATCTTTCCCTTACACAAAAAGCCGACACAACCATCCGACATTGCCAGCACTTTTCTTCTGCCTGGCTCATGGACTGCTGGAGGCTGTGTGTCTAAGAAAATGCACGCGATTTGAAGAGCCTTTCTGAACCAGCGCAATCGGCGGAATCTCGCAATTTCAACCTGGGGGAGGCATGGCCACATTTGTGGGCGGGGCCTGTTCCGGGCTTATTGAAACTTGAACCAGCGCAAAAGATCGTGGAAAACACGAGCATAAGTGGTTTTAGGCATAACTCACTTACGTTGAAAATTCCCCAATCTTTTGCACTGGCTTGGCTGATTCCGCCGGATTGCGCTGATGTAACTAGCGGAAACCTGAGCCCAGCTGTCTCTGACGTTGCGTAAAGTTACCTATTGAAAATGTGCCTTTTCATGGTCATACATGTGCGGACTTGACACCAGATTAAGTAGTATTTATTATCATTGCCTAGTAAAATGTGGGGACCCCAAACCAAATGGGGCCTCCACAAGGCAAACGCGCCCCTGATAAATGTTACCTCTGGAGTCCCCGAAGGATCTATCCTTGGCCCTCTCCTATTTCTCATCATCCACACGCTGGCCCTCTGTGACATCATGCAAAAACACAATGTCAGGTTCCACACGTACGCTGACGACACCCAGGTCCACCTCACCACCACCTCCCTCAACTCCCCCACAGTCTCTGATTTGTCACACTGCTTGATGGACATCCAGTACTAGATGAGCAAAAATTTCCTCCAACTAAATATTGGGAAGACCAAAGCCATTGCCTTCGGTCCTTACCACAAACTCCGTTCCCTAGCCACCGACTCCATTGCTCTCCCTGGCCATTGCCCGAGGCTGAACCAGACCTTCCGCAACCTTGGCGTGTTATTTGATCCTGAAATGAGCTTCCGACCACATATCGGCTTCACCAAGACCGCCTACGTCCACCTCCATAACATCATTCGTCATCGCCCCTGCCTCAGCTCACCTGCTGCTGTAACCCTCATCCATACCTTTGTTATCTCTAGACACGACTATTCCAATGGTCTCCTGGGCAGCCTCCCATCTTCCACCCTCCATAAACTTGAGCGCATTCAAAACTCTGCTGCCCGTATCCTAACTCACACCAAGTCCCGTTTACCCATCATCGAGGGGGGAAGTAGCGGAGGCTCTGACCATCATTTTCCGATCCTCCCTGGCTACAGGCGTGGTGCCGGAGGATTGGAGGACTGCTAACATACCATTGTTTAAAAAGGGAGAAAGAGATAGACTGAGTAATTATAGGCCAGTTAGTCTAACCTCGGTGTTGGGCAAATTATTGGAATCAATTCTGAGGGGCAGCATTAATAGTCATTTAGAAAGGCACGGGTTAATCAAGGACGGTCAGCATGGATTTGTTAAGGGAAGGTTGTGTCTGACTAACTTGATTGAATTTCTTGAGGCGGTAACAAGGAGGATCGATCAGGGTAACGAGTTTCATGTAGTCTACAAGGATTTCAGCAAGGCTTTTGACAAGGTCCCACATGGCAGGCTGGTCAAAAAATAAAAGCCCACGGGCTCCAAGGGAAAATGGCTAGTTGGATCCAAAATTGGGTCAGTGGCAGGAAGCAAACGGTAATGGTTGACGGGTGTTTTTGCGACTGGAAGGCTGTTTCTAGTGGGGTTCCGCAAGGCTCAATACCAGGTCCCGTGCTTTCTGTGGTATATATTAATGATCTGGACTTGAATGTGGGGGGCTTGATCAAGAAGTTTGCAGATGATACAAAAATTGGCCATGTGGTTGATAGTGAGGAGGAAAGCTGTAGACTGCAGGAAGATATCAATGGAATGGTCAGGTGGGCAGAAAAGTGGCAAATGGAATTCAATCCAGAGAAGTGAGAGGTAATGCATTTGGGGAGAGCAAACAAGGCAAGGGAATACACAATAAATGGGAGGATACTGAGAGGTATAGAGGAAGTGAGGGACCTTGGAGTGCATGTCCACAGATCCCTGAAAGTAGCAAGACAGTTAGATAAGGTGGTTAAAAAGGCATACGGGATACTTTTGTTTATTGGCTGAGGCATAGAATATAAGAGGAGGGAGGTTATGCTGGAACTGTATAAAACTTTGGTTAGGCCACAGCTTGAGTACTGCGTACAGTTCTGGTTACCACATTACAGGAAAGAAGTGATTGTACTAGAGAGCGTCCAGAGGAGATTTACAAAGAAGTTGCCAGGGCTGGAGAATTTTAGCTATGAGAAATGATTGGATAGGCTGGGTTTGTTTTCTTTGGAACAAAGGAGTCTGAGGGGAGATTTAATTGAGGTATATAAAATTATCACGGGACTAGATAGAATGGATAGGATTTCCCTCAGCAGAGGGGTCAGTGACCAGGGGGCAAAGATTTAAGGTAATTGGTAGAAGGATTAGGTGAGTGCTAAGGAGAAATCTTTTCACCCAGAGGGTGGTGGGGGTCTGGAGCTCACTGCCTGAAACAGTGGTAGAGGCAGAAACCCTCAACTCATTTAAAAAGTACTTGTATATGCACTTGAAGTGCCGTAATCTACAGGGCTACGGACCAAGTGCTGGAAAGTGGGAGTAAGCTGGATAGCTCTATTTCGGCCGGCACGGACACGATGGGCCAAATGGCCTCCTTCTGTGCCGTAACTTTCTATGATTCTATCCCTGTGCTCGTGGTCCGGGAACGCCGCAATTTTAAAATTCTCATCCTTGTTTTCATATTCCTCCATGGCCTCGCCCCTCTCTATCTCTGTAACCTCTTCCAACCCTACAACCCTTTGAGATCTCTGCGCTCCTCCAATTCTTGCCTCTTTCGCATCCGCAATTTTCTTCGCTCCACCATTGGTGGCCGTGCCTTCAGCTGCCTAGGCCCTAAGCTCTGGAATTGCCTCCTTAAACCTCTCTGCCTCTCTCTCCTCCTTTAAGACGCTCCTTAAAACCTACTTCATTGACCAAGCTTTTAGTCACCTGTCCTAGTATCTCATTACGTGGCTCAGTGTCAAATTTTGTTTGATAATCGTTCCTGTGAAGCACCTTGGGATGTTTTACTAAGTTAAAGGCACTATATAAATGCAAGTTATTGTTATTGTTTTGTAATAAATATTGTTTACGGCAGCAGGCAGAGTCCTATGGTTAGCATACTGTTCTTCAACTCTGGTTAGCAGGACCAGGGGTTACGTCTACAACAGGGTAGGTGGGTCATTAATGCCCCTTCCACCTCAGTTTCCTCTGAAATTGAAGGGCGCCCATTTTCAGCCATGCCAAACAAACTGGCCCTCCGACCTTGTGCCTGAAGCGCACTCAGATTAGAAGCTTTAAGGGGACCAAGCAGCAAGAAAATGGAGGTCTGAGAAAACAAGTCCTACCTTATTTTGCAATTGCTCATGGACCTTCACGTCTGAAGCCTCCTGGCTGCTGTTCTTCAACAGCAGTCAGAATGCCTGAGGCCAGTCAGTCCCATAACTGCAGGCCTCTCAGGTAAGCTGTGTCTGTATAACACTCCGTTTCCCAACACAAGGCTCTGGCAAGGAGCAGGCTTGTGCTGGAGTATGACTGGGCCATGCTGATGACCGAGCCCATCAAATACAGGTGCTCTGAAGCCTAGACAGAGGCAGCACTCTTTGGGTGCACTGTACCTGCCCCTGGTAAAAGTGGGGGAGAAATATTTTGGCTGATATTTTCCCCACATTATGACTGATTATGTACTTTCACCTAACTTTAATTCTTAGCTCAAAGCATCCTCCCCCTTCCAGCTACACCCCACTGAATTATCACTTCTGTTCTATGCTCTTAATCTGGATTTTTCAACGACATATACAGATGATATCTACAGGAGTTCTAGAAAAGCAGGCATTACTATTTTCCTCAAGATGTTTTTAAACTTTATTATTTACAAATTTAAGGATTCTATGTAATCACTTCAACATTTAAGTCATTTTCTTGGATGCCAACACATATTTCACCAGTTGCTTTTGTTTCCACTAACCACCTCATGTCATACGAACATATGAAATAGGAGCAGGAGTAGGCCATAGAGTCCCTCGAGTCTGCTCCGCCATTCAATAAGATCATGGCAGATCTTCAACCTGTCCTATTGCAGATTATCAAACTTTTAAAAGTTCCTGTCAGACAAATGGGAGACCTCAGTCTACATTAGAATTAGTAGAACTGCTCATCAATCTCATTTTCCTCATGACAAAAATGAATTACAACTGTCAGAAAGGTAGTAAATTTCTTGAGTGTGTCCGGGATAGTTTTCCACAGCAGTATGTCCTAGAGGCAACAAGGGGGCAAGCCATACTAGATTTAGTAATGAGTAATGAACCAGATTTAGTTAACAGCTTAACTGTGCATGAACATCTATCCAATAGCGATCATAACATGATCAAGTTCAGGGTAGTGTTTGAAAGGGAAAAAAAGTGAATCAGCTACTAAGATTCTAGACTTGGGTAAGGCCGACTTCAATGGGATGAATCAGAGACTGTCCACAGTAAACTGGGCAAATCTGTTAATGGGTAAAATGACTGATGATCAGTGGGAAATGTTTAAAGAAACATTTAACGTGATACAGAATCGGTTTATACCCCTGAGGGGCAAGAACTCTACTTGCCAAAAAAAAAACAGCCATGGACAACTAAAGAGGTAAGGGACAGTATAAGACATAAGGAAAGGGCATACAAAAAGGCAAAAAATGGCACAGATCCTGGCGAATGGGAAAGATACAAAGATCAACAAAGGGTCACAAAACAGATAGTAAGAGCTACAAAAAGAGAGTAAGAAAAGAAACTTGCAAGGGATATCAAAACCAATACGAAGAAATTTTATAGTTATATTAGGAAAAAGAGGGTGGTCAGGAGCAGTGTTGACCCCTTAAAAACTGAAAGTGGGGATATTGTCATTGACAATGGAGAAATGGCGGACATGTTGAATAATTACTTTGAGTCAGTATTTACAGTAGAAAAAGAGGATAGCATGCCGGAAATCCCAAGAAAACTAATATTGAATCGGGGACAGTGACTCAATAAAATTAACATAAGTAAAACAACAGTAATGAAGAAAATAATAGCACTAAAGAGTGACAAATTCCCAGGACCAGATGGTTTCCATCCCAGGGTTTTAAAGGAAGTAGGTGAGCACATTGCAGATGCCCTAACTATAATCTTTCAAAGTTCTCTAGATTCAGGAACTGTCCCTCTGGATTGGAAAATTGCAAATGTCACTCTGCTTTTTAAGAAAGGAGAGAGGGGGAAACCAGGGAATTATAGATCAGTTAGCCTAACATCTGTTGTGGGGAAAATGCTGGAGTCTATAATTAAGGATAGGATGACTGAACACCTCAAGAATTTTCAGTTAATCAGAGAGAGCCAGCATGGATTTGTGAAATGTAGGTCGTGCCTGACAAACCTGATTGAATTTTTTGAAGAGGGAATGTCAATGGATGTTATTTATATGGACTTCCAGAAGGCATTTGATAAAGTCTCACATAAGAGGCTGTTAGCTAAGATAGAAGCCCACGAAATCGAGGGAAAAGTATGGACTCGGTTAGGAAGTTGGCTGAGCGAAAGGCGACAGAGAGTAGGGATAATGGGTAGGTACTCTCATTGGCAGGATGTGACTAGTGGAGTCCCGCAGGGATCTGTCTTGGCGCCTCAATTATTCACAATATTTATTAACGACTTAGATGAAGGCATAGAAAGTCTCAAATCTAAGTTTGCCGCTGACACAAAGATTGGTGGCATTGTAAGCAGTGGAGATAAAAACATAAAATTACAAAGGGATATTGATAGATTAGGTGAATGGGCAAACTGTGCCAAATGGAATTCAATGTAGACAAATGTGAGGTCATCCACTTTGGATCAAAAAAGGATAGAACAGGGTACTTTCTAAATGGTAAAAAGTTAAAAACAGTGGATGTCCAAAGGGACTTAAGGATTCAGGTACATCGATCATTGAAGTGTCATGAACAGGTGCAGAAAATAATCAAGAAGGCTAATGGAATGCTGGCCTTTATATCTAGAGGACTAGAGTCCAAGGGGGCAGAAGTTATCCTGCAGCTATACAAAACCCTGGTTAGACCGCACCTGGAGTACTGTGAGCAGTTCTGGGCACCGCACCTTCGGAAGGACATATTGGCCTTGGAGGGAGTGCAGCGTAGGTTTACTAGAATGATACCCGGACTTCAAGGGTTAAGTTACGAGGAGAGATTACACAAATTGGGGTTGTATTCTCTGGAGTTTCGAAGGTTAAGGGGTGATCTGATTGAAGTTTATAAGATATTAAGGGGAACGGATAGGGTGGATAGAGAGAAACTATTTCCGCTGGTTGGGGATTCTAGGAGTAGGGGGCACAGTCTAAAAATTAGAGCCAAACCTTTCAGGAGCGAGATTAGAAAACATTTCGACACACAAAGGGTGGTAGAAGTTTGGAACTCTCTTCTGCTAACGGCAATTGATACTAGCTCAATTGCTAAATTTAAATCTGAGATAGATAGATTTTTGGCAACCAAAGGTATTAAGGGATATGGGCCAAAGGCAGGTATATGAAGTTAGATCACAGATCAGCCATGATCTTATCAAATAGCGGAACAGGCTCGAGGGGCTGAATGGCCTACACCTGTTCCTATATTCCTATGTTCCTATTACATAGGATTACATAAAATGTACAGCACAGAAACAGGCCATTCAGCCCAACTGGTCTATGCAGTAGTTTATACTTCACATGAGCCTTCTCCGACCCGCCTTCATCATACCCTTCTATTCCTTTCTTCCTCATGTGTTTATCTAGCTTCCCTTTAAATCCATCAATGCTAGTCACCTCAACTACTCCTTGTGGTAGCAAGTTCAACATTCTAGCCACTCTCTGGGTAAAGAAGTTTCTCCTGAATTCCCTATTGGATTTATTAGTGACTATCTTATATTTACAGCCCCTAGTTTTGGTCTACCCCACAAGTGGAAACATCTTCTCTATGTTTATCCTATCAAACCCTTTCATAATCTTAAAGACCTCTATCAGGTCACCCCTCAGCCTTCTCTTTTCTAGTGAAAAGAGCCCCAGCCTGTTTAGTCTTTCCTGATAGGTAAAACCTCTCAGTTCCAGTATCATCCTTGTAAATGAGTGAAGCTTAATAAAATAGGAATTGGAAAAATAAGTTTGAAACATGGGTAACATCGAGGTGATAGTGAGCGTAATTAAGAGAATGCTTGTCCACCTTTCACCAGTGTGGGACGAGGGCTGTTGTTTGTTATAATTTGAATCTTCCGATATTTGCCATCATACCCACATGGGGTACAACTGGGTGTTGGAGAAAAAGGATATTGTTCAAATATATCACATCTGTTCTGTTGCTTATTAATTGAGGATACAGAAGTAATTATAAAATAATAAATTATCAATAGTTAAAAAATAAATGCAATACCTTACCATAGTTAAATTGACTATTGGACTTTTCACAGTTGATGATGTTGAATCGATAAGAAACAGCATTGCGCATTCCACTCACTTCAAAGTAAAACCACTGGTGGTGATGATTGCTGTTTATATCAGAGTTAAGGATCAGATCATACTCAAACCTAGAAATGAATAAAGGTAATAGAATAAGTTTAAGTTAGGCAAAAGAAACACACCAAGGGAGTGAAATTGGTCTACGCCAGTAGCAGGAAATAGGCTCATAGCGAATCGGCAGACCTTTTTGCAACGCGCCCGTTTTTCTTTTCCAATGACTTCAATAGAAATGGAAAGAAAATTGGTCCAAGTATAAAACAAGCTGCATTTTCGCTTTGAGCCCATTTCACACCAATGGTGAAGACCAATTTCACCCCTCCAAAAGTATAGAATTATAATCATTCTGCAATATTATTAAAGTCAAAGAATGAGAAATAACAATAATTTGGGTAAGGCATCACATTAAATGGCACTACTACTGCATATAGAATTGGTGCCAGCTACAAAATTTCACCCCATATCAACAAGTTGTGCCACTGAGTTTTGGAATACAGATTTAGCCCACAATTCCCCATAGTTCCTGTTCTCTGGCATAATGCTGGAGGGAAGTTGATGTTTGGAATTCAAACAACAGATTGGAAGAACAAGTTCAGTATCTGAAGGCATTATTTGTACTTTTCTTTTTTTCCCCATCGCACCAGTCGCCTGGGAAAATCATGGGCAAAAAGTTGGGAGCAAGCCTCTTTCCCATCCTGTTGAGTGAAGAATTTGATTTGTGTGTCCTATGCCTTATCTATCAACCACAAAAGATTTTATCCCTTCCCAATTTCTTCCCCAAGCATTGAAACTTCAGTAACAAAGCTACCAGCAAATTCCATGCTCCTATAAAAATTGTCCATCCTTATGTGTGAAGCTAAACCGTAAATGTTAGTAAGTCATATTTCAGTGGTAGTGACTGAGTGGCAATCAAGATTGGAAACAAAATCATTATCCATTGTACAGAATGCCCACAAGAGTGTGATCACAAAATATTGACATATAAAGTGTTACTTAAGAATTGTGATAAAAGTAGTACGGTTAATGTTTATAGGAAGTGTGTACCATACACAAGACTCTGAATAAATTGTGACCAGGAACCTGGAACAAGGCCAGTTAAGCCAGGAGAAGGAACTCTGAGGCAAGGCATGGCTTAACCAAAGAAAAGAAGTTAACTGTTCCAGCCTACAAATGGGAACCTCTTCCTGACCAGGAACTTGAAGATATGCGGTCTGATGGCTTAACACAGAATGATAACACTAAAAACAAACACTGACAGCTTAAACTGAACAGCGCTACAAGAATTGAGAGACTGACCGATGGACGATGGACCAGAGAGCACATGGTCAGAGTTAAGTAGCAGTAATAGTGGGAGTGGAGTTAAATTTGAAACTTCAAAAAATGTAAAAGAACAAGCCAAGTAAACATTTTTTACATGTTTTAAAACCTAACGGCATCGAGACCAGAGTCAGAACCGGGGAGCCAGGAGTATTTTGAGATTAGACCAGAGTGGATACGCTGTAAAATTTCTGGAGCACAGCCAGAAGGCCAAGCCAAGGATATTTTATTAAAGTAGGGCCACACTTAATATTTTTTCCACAGCCAGAACAGGATCAGGTCCAATAACACCTTCATGTGAGCACCATAACCACAAGCAGTGCAGTGATGCAAGGAGAAGGCCAACCACCATCTTCTCAGGACAGCTAGTGATGGGCCTTGACAGCGACACCCAAATCCCAAGAACAATTTTTAAAAACTGCTTACTTTAAATTCTGTCGTAGCATTTCGCCATTGTAGAATATCAACATAGAAATGTGATTGAAAGATTTTGTGAACACAAAGTGCATGCGTATACACACAATAAATATTTTGAACAAGATTTTTCAAAAGCAGCATAAATGCTCCTCCAGGCCCCACAAAAATCTTCTGGGCTGGGCCGCCACCCTTTAAGATACAACTACTGGCTCAGCTCCATGTAGAAGCTGCTAGAATACCCGCTCCCCCAACCAGTGAGCTGTGAGCACCGGCCCTCAAAAAAAGCTTCTCTCTCACGACAAGAACTTCAGGCAGGTAGTGCAAGTGCGCCTTCCACCACCCACCTGAAATCAACCCCGACTGAAAATCGCCCCCATTGTATTATATCATGAAACATGCAATATAAAAGCCACTGATTTATGGTGATTATAATAAAAACACAATTACACATTCAAAGTATTGTGCCAACGCTAATGATATTTTCAGGCTCGAATTACATGATTCAGTACATATTTGTACACAATGTGTTGATAAGGAGCGAAGGATTATATTGTGTAATGGAGGATCCATTATCATGCTGATAATTTTAGGTGTAGTTGAGAATCAAAGGAATGTAAGAAATAGATCTGAAAGTAAATGATAGAGAGAAATTATATACAAATTAAAATTGTGAACATAGCCGAAAACTGAGACAAGTTTTTTTATAATAGTAGAGGTTTATGAATAACTAAAAAATAACTAATGTGAAGTATATGAAATATATTAAAATGTATATGTAATTCACATATTGGTGTATGTATATATATATTATGTCATTTAATGTATGGTAATACATAACTTATATAGAATATTTTGCATACAGAAATATTCAAAATATTTATAGAACTTTATTTTTGGGAAAATGTCAGTTTGTGTGCTGGGGAGAATGTGTTTATGTTGGTGAGTGTCTAATAAAGAGTGTGACATGAGGCAGGAAGTTCAGCACATCATTTAAGTGGAAGACTTAAGGGATAGAGTTGTGTTGGAATTTGTTATGTACGCGTGAAGCTGAGTGTGTGATAGAGGAGGAAGGTTGATGAGTTAGGGTTGAATGATAAAGGTATAAAACATTAGGGCAGAAAAGAGGAGGAAAGAATAAAGCTGGAGAGAGGTTATTGATGGCGAGTGGGTGATAAAGTGAGAGTTGTGAAAGGTTAGATGGGGAAGGAAGAGGAAAGGTAGGCAGTCTAGAGAGTTTGGTGATGAGCGGTGAACGTGAAAGAGAACGGTGTGACGGGTTGCAAGCATGAAAGAAAGAGTTAAGGTGGTAATGGAGAGAATGTGGGGGGGTGGGGAAAAGAGGAAGTTCTCAGGGTTTGGGAGAACAGGTGTCAGGGCTTTGGATGCAACGAAGGGGGCAGCTGCAATAAGTGTGATAGTAGTGTTGTGGGTAGTGATTTTCCAGCAGTGATTTATTCACTGGGGAAAACTGTATTATTTAAAATAGATACTGCTGTGTATTTATTTCAAATATTATAAGTTTTCCCCACTATTGGAGAATCAATGTCTCAGTGGGTGTGCAGCTAGCACTGGGGAATGCAGAGTAGAATAGCTGGACAATGGCATGGTGATAACCTGAGGTCAGAAGGGAGACGGGGTAGCTGGAGAGATGAGACCAGGTGTGTCTGTCAGCTGCAAATTTCAAGGGAAAATATTGTCTCATTCCCTCCCACCCATCATCACCCCACGGTCTCCACCCATTACCCCAACCCCCTTCCTGCAGCCCTCATTCCAAGCATTCAGCTTTGGAACAAGCATTTAGTTTTTTTTTAAATGCTTGCACTGTATTTGTTGAATGCACACAGTATAAGCTTTTTCAAAAAAAATCAGTGCCAGTTCCTCACTTAGTGCAGACAAACTGGCACAGAGACAGTAGCAGGATTATCTTTACAATCAGAACCTAGCAAGCAGACAATAAGAATTCATAAGGGGGCGGGGGAGGGAGTGGGGATCCAGTTTGACCAAACTCCTTGACTTTTTTTTTGAGTAAATGATAACCCAGGCGGACTGTGAAAAGCCCTACAATGTGATGTAACTACACTTCCAAAATACATTTGACAAAGTTCCACACAAAAGACTATTAATCAATCTCAAAGTTGTGGAGATTCAGGGGAAATCTTGGGACTGGATAAAAAATTGGCTGAAGGTACTTGTTGAAGGAGTTACGTCAGGGTGGGGAGAAGCTCTGAGTGGGGTGCCCCAGGGATTGTGCTCGGCCCACTATTATTTCTTATTTACCTCAAGGGTGACTTGGATTCAGAAACTCAATGCAAACTGGTCAAATTTGCAGGAGGGACTAGGAGGGACATTAGATTTGGAGGAGGCAGTTCAGAAGTTACAAAATGAGTTGCACAAAATATGTAAGTGGGCAGAATAATAACAGATGAAACTTTAATGCAGACAAGTATAAAGTGTTGTACATAAGAAGGAAAAACAGATGATGTATGTATTCCATGAATGGTGTTGAAATAAGACGAAGTTGATAAAGACCTAGGAGTCTTAGAAGAGTTGATGCTCAACATGTCCTACTAATCAACAAAGCCAATAGAATGTTGAACTAATAGTCAAAACAGTAGAGTACAAGTCAGGCAAAGTCACACACAACCTGCATAGTGTGCAGGTCAGGCTTCACCTTGTGTGCTGTGCCCTGTTCTGGACACTGAGGCACAAGGGATACACTGAAGCACTGGAGGCAATGCAGGAGAGAACCATAAGGTTGATCCATAGTTTTAGTGGTCTGAATTATGAGGTAAGAATGAATAAACTTAAATTCTTCTACCTTGAAAGGTGCCTAAGGGGTTATCTTATGACGATGTACAGGGCACTAAACGAATGGAAAAGGTAAATCTGAAAAATCAGTTTAAACTAAATTCAGAAAATAGGACAAGGAGACACTGGTTCAAATTAGTAACAGGCAGATATCCTTAAGTTCTTCTTCAGTCAGAGTGGACAATGCATGGAATAGACTTCCAGACAGAAGTAGTGGATATGAAAACCCTGGGATCATTTAAGAAACAACTGGATGTTGCAATGGAGGGACTTTAGGCTCTTTCTAGACTGTTGGGCTAAAATGGGCCCAACAGCCTTTCTCATCTGTAATTATCTTGTGATTGGACTAGGGGGGAGTGGGTGGGAAAAGATGATGGGGAACCCAAAGCCAGAGGCCCATGGATGGGTGCGGTAGGCAGCTCAAGCCCTGAAACTCCAAATTAGCAGAACAACTGAGGCAAATGGCAACAGCGGCAATGTGACCGAGGTGGCAATAGCAGCGGTAATGGGGTAAGAGATAGCAGAAGTGGCAATAGGCTGGAAGGAGGGTTGATGTGACAGTGGGAAGAACAGGATGGTGGCTACAATAATGGGGCATGATCATCACAGCCTGGAAGGACCGCCCTCACTGCAGCTGGAATTGATTACATGATCAATAGGTTAGTACCACAGTGCCATCCAGCTTGGAGGCTCAACTGAATTACAGTTCGGTACAATAGGAAAATTGAAGAGTAACAAAAAAATGTAAAGGAAACAGTGAGGAAAAAGTATTAATGGAAGTGTGACAATTAAAGCATGTGGGTGCTTTAAAGAAGGCTTTTAACAGACATTTCATAGAATAGAAAGCACTAACTTAATTCATCAAAGAGTTTTATATGGAAGTTACTGAGTCAACAAGCAGCTGTAACACTTGACTGCTGGCATCATAAATAGAGACTTCTGATCCAATTGCAGTGCCATAGCAGATCAGTGCCCAATTCCAATGCTGGAAAGGGTGTGGGGGTGGGCACAAGGAAAGGATTGGCCTTAAAGACCCTTTCCAACATTGGTCATAAACAATAAGTCAATCATCTCTGATAGTAATTGCCATCCACAAACTGGACCTTCTCTATTCCTGACCAATGTATGAAAAATTATTTTAAAATAGAAGGTACAATAAATTATGCAACATTTTAGGCATGTTCCAGCTAATTCAAGTGATAAGGTATGCTCTTCCAAAAAAAAATTACATCAACCTTACTTTCTGATTTGAATTGCTTTTCGAAGATTTCCAGATTCAAATTGTGAATTGAACCTTAGTGTTTCTCCATCTTCAGATACTGGATAGCTAAATAAGAGAAGGGGATAAAAAAGCATTGAGTACATACATTTAGCAACATCATAGGTGAACTTTAAATTATGAAACTAAAAATTGGCAACTTTTATTTAACTCACCTAAGAAAATCAAGATCATATACAATTTTGTCAATAATGTCATTTGCATGGATCAGTCTCTCAATATCTTGGAATATTTTTGTTCTGTGGTAGAAAAAAATAACATTCCATTGCATTTCATGGCATATAAATGTAGTGAAGAATGATGTAACAGATTTTTTAAAAGCTATTGATAGTTCAAAATAAAATCCAAATAGATTAAGGAAATTAAACTATTACAAACAATATCTGCCAAACCTTTTAAAAAACCAATTCACAGATCTAATTTACTGATTTGATTTGGAGTTTAAACATATCTTTACTAGTTAATAAACTACAGCCCTTCCCTACAGTTTACACAAAAAATTAAACCAGTTCATAACAATTATTTTTTAAAATCAAACATGTTTAAAAAATTGAATTAAGATTTTCTTTGTGGACTCTTGAAATTTCATGTTATGAGCATTTTATACAGATGTTGACTTTTTAAAAAATCTTGCCACTCATTCTGTGACATTAAGAGGCTTAACAATGAAATACCAATTGCAAATAAGTCAGAGTTTGGTCTCAATTATTTTCTTTTTAAAAATCTAAAAAGCAAGATTTGAGATCAGTTTTGCTCTAATTGCAACTAATACATTTAACAAATCTAACACACCAGTTTTTTTTCTTCCTATGGTAGTGTGAAATTGGTATATTTATTTTATGGTTGCAATGTCTGTACAAGAAACCTCAGTGCTTTATTATAACATCTTAAACCACCTTTTAAGATGGCGCAATCATAAGGTATCAAAATAATTTCAATACCTCCAGTTTAACGCTAAAATGCACATCAGATAAGCCCACAAAAAATCCAGCAAGGTATCATTTTACATGTGGTTAGTTAAACTGTGAAACTTTTTGCCTTTCAGTCTTCCCTTCTTCTGACGGTCTAAAGGCTTGTGAAATCCAAGCTTTGCATTACCTAACCACAACTTTGCAAATTATCTCCTTTTGCAATTCTGTCAATTCTGGCAGAGCTTTGGCCTTTCAATTTAAAATTTTTTTGGAGATAGCACATCACTTGCATGCTCACCTTTGTACACCGTAGGGTCTTTCTATGAGAGGTTCCTTGAATGGAGGTGGAATATGGCCAAAATAATCAGGATAAGCCACTTCACTGTATTCGGGAACAGATTTAGTCTTTTTAACAATTTCAACATAAAGATCAGGGTCATGAAGTGGTTGTAAGACCCCTGGCTCCAGTAACTCAGGAAATCCTGGCTCTTCAGAAGAACTTAAAGAGGACTCATCCTCTGCATCAGTGTCAATACCAGAACAGCACAATTGACCTAGCTGGGTACCAACCTGTTGCCAAGATGGAGGCTGACCAAATGATGAAACAAATAAAGACTTTCCACAACCAGAGAGCTGCTGACAAGTTTTGCTGCAGGCTTCCCCCAGTGTCAAAAAACTGGGCTTATTCTCAATTCCACTCACACACCCAGAGTTCCAACACTTAACATTGTCAGAAGCATTATTACAGTGCAAGGACATACCGTCCAAACTTTTTGCAATCTCATTGTTCAAGCATTGTGTAGATGTATGTCCATTTTGTTTAGAATACCGTGAATTAACACTATTTTTACTCTCTTCATTGTTCTGCAGATCTATGTGTGTTGGTAGTTGATGGTCCTGCCCAGCTCCTTGATAAACATTAGGTAGAATCCGATGGCTTTTTGGAGTATCATTTTCTTTAACAATAGCTTTAATCACACTTCTTTCTGAAGACAGCTCTTCTCCTGCTGTAGGCACAATAATGGGTCCTGCCCGCTTATCAGATCTTGACACAGTGGTATTGCTTTTTGCAGAAAGATTATATGCCTAGAACAAAGAAAGTAGAAAATAAACTAAAAATAAATGTTGAGCTTACTGAGTTGGAGAGGTTTTTCCATATTAAGTTACAGACCATACAGGACACATGATTAAGTCATGGTGTTTCTTAATACTATTTTCAAATATATACATTACCCAAAAGTTAACAGCTGAATGTCTGGATTTCTCACTCTCTTTCACTGTCTAGCACCAACAGGAAGTCAGCCTCAATAACTTTAGAGTTAGTTGGAGTAGGCAACACTGGCGAAGTCTTTCAAAGCATATTTTGTTCATTTAGGAGATCAACCTGGATGGACAATGAGGTCTTGGAAAGTATTGCAATCTTTTGTTTCCACTCTTGCTACTTTTCTCACCTTCCCTCTTCTCCTGAAGGCACCGAGTCCTTGCTGGAGCAAAGTTCCATGGGTGCTAGCTACCCTTCACTATTTTGCCCAACTGGCTGTTGTTCATATATTAACTTCAAAAGTGAGGGTCAGCAGGCAGGTTGCCCTGCTCACTCCTGTTCTTGCCCATTATGCACTTTGAATAAGTGTTGCTGGATTACAATTGAAAATGAAAACCAGGGCCAATTCTTCCAGGAACACTAAGATTAATTATTACACCCCACCACAAATCAGCTAACTCTAAAGAGATCAGGTATCAAACCTGGGACAATGCATGTCTGCAGTGGCTCAGCTACTCACTGGATAAATTCAGAGTCACTGCAAAATAGGCAGTTATTGTTTTATCACATTCACTCAGGTTTTGTTCTAAAGTAATCTCCAAATATCCTTGTTTTAAAGAATGCTTATTTCAAAATGGGGGAATTGTGGAATTGAAACTTTAGTTTCCATAAATTACAGCAAACTGGTTATCTTTTAATCTTTTACACTCAAAATACTATGTGGTACTAGAGATCTTATCCCTCTGTCAAGAAAACTGGAGGTCAAGATGTTTTGGGCAAGGCTGTCTCTATACCACTAAAACTACCAAAGCAAAACTATTTACATCTTTTTACAATGAAATAATGGCTGCATATCCATATCCTATGCCACAGTGCATTCGAACATTAACCAAATGCATGTAGAACTGTTACGTACAGAAAACAACTGAACTAAACTTATAAAGAATCAATCCTAAGAGCATCAAGACATTTCATCTGGGTGCGATCAGCCTGCTGGGACCACAGATGAGTAACAACTTAGATTTCCTATTGGTTTCATGCATAAAGTGGACAACAAAAAAGGCATAAAGTGGGTAAAACCAAACAGAAATCAGGGTAGAAAATCATTTCGCCAGTTTAGTGCCACAATGAAAGTTTCTGCTGGCGTTTTCTTCTGTAGTCAGTGCCACCTACCAGTTAATAGTTTGCATATGTTAATTAGGCTCCAGTGGCATTTTAACAGCTGACACACAGCTTCTGAACATTCCTGCTGGGATATCACTGTTTTGTCAACACTCCCATATAAAATGATGTCTATAATTGCTAGGACCTGAGTTGCTGACTAAGTGTTTGTAAATAATGCTGTATGGAGATTGTGAGCCGAATTTACAGCCCATTAACTAACTTTATTTCTAGTATTCCAAATCCATTTGACTAATAAACATACATGAATTGAAGCAAAAAATGAGATGAGACCAGCATACAAATTGTTGAAAAGCAGGTTTAACTTTCTTTTCCAAAAAAAAGGATCATTACTGGTCAAATCTAGAATTAAACACTGCTTATTGAAGTTTAAACTAGGCATACAATTTCCCTATGATGCACTATTGATCTCACAATTATTATTCCTCTTCACAAATGCCATCAACCCAACAGGAACCTCAAAAGGTACCAAGCATACCAAAAACTGCTACCAACTCAAGAATAGAACAAAATAAAACCTGTTACAAAGTGTGCTCGTGCTCTGGCCCACTTTTGCTGCATTGGAATCACTATTGCTTAACTTTAAACATATCTGCAAAAATAATTCCTAGCAACTAACAGTGGATTAAAAATCTTTAATAGCCCTTTGCTAATTGATATTGATATTACTTTTAATTAAGGCATTTATTTTCTTCCGTTCTGCTTTTTCACCCATCTAAACCACATATTATTGCTGACAGAGAGCAGCCAAAATCCTCCCAGGCTTCCAAAGATGTCAGCCTAGGAGGTTGCTAGGAGGTTGACGAGTATCACATAGGGGGTTACACTTCATCCAATTTGCTACTATTGTGACTGCACTTGGCAATACAGCTTGAAATTGTGTGCTACCGTTCCATGGCTGAGGTGGGCCTTAGGCTAATGTGCTCTCATTTAGCCCTGCTCCAGTTGTCGGTAAGAAGATGCATCTGTTCAGCACACATCATGAGCCAATTGGTTAGGTTCGCTTTACTTTCACCAACAAAATGTACAATTAATAATGTTTCTTTCAATGAAACAAAAGTGGCCGAATTCTCTCAAAATCGCCCTAAAAAGAGAACATGAGCAGGAAGCACAGCGAATCAGCTCCAGTCTAGAGAGAGAAAGGGGAGCTAGACAGAAGCCTGAAATTAGTCTAATACAACACAGTGAACAAGCGATCCAGACCTCACACCGAACGGATGCCAATAGCTGCAGCATTCAGGTCACTGATCCCATGAAGCAGTTTGGAGTGGGCCAGGCTTCTGAACAACCCATCACCCTTCAACCACATTTTCCAATTCAAAATCACTCGAGTGCAAGCGGGCTTGTCAGATAGTGAGGGAGAAAGGAGAGAGCGTGAGGGCCAGGATCGTGGGGAGTGCTCATTCTGGTTTTAAGAAAAGAAGAAAGGAAAAGAAAGAACAAACTTGCATTTATGTAGCCCCTCCAATGTCATCAGGATGTCCTAAGCTGTTTTACATCCAATGGATAAGTTTTAAAGAGCAGTCTCTATTTTGTAGGCAAATGCAGCAGTTAATTTGCACAGAGTAAGGTTCCACAAACAGCAAATAAATCTTTATTTGGTCCTGTAAGTTTGAGGGAGCATTGTTGGCCAGAATACATGAGCAACTCTCTGCTCTTCAAATAGTGCCACGGGATCTTTTATGTCCACCTCAGCAGGCAGATAGGATCACGGTTTAATTTCTCATCCAAAAGACAGCACCTCTGATAATACTGCCTCAGTACTGCAATGAAGTGTCAGCTTAGAGTATGTGCTTATTTCAATTGTGTCTTAATGACTTACAACCGTACACATGGATTCAGTTCAAGTGGTGTAATCAGTCAGTACTCCACTTTCAGATTTGAACAACAGATACAGAAGGCTTGTCCTCATCTTCCATCTTGCCAGCCTCCGTATTTGCATCTTCCATCATTTCCACCACCTGCAAAACAATTCCACAACCAAACGCAATTTCCCCTTCCTCCTCCCCCCGCCTTTTAGAGGTATTGATCTCTCAGTGATACCCTGGTCCATTCTTTCACCACACCCACTTACAGCTGTATTTCCCAATCATCTCCCACACAACCACAAGAGGTGCAAAACTTGCCCATTTACCTCCTCCCATGCCACTGTCCAAACACTCCTTCATGTGAGACAGCAAGTCACAAGTACTTCCATTAATCTAATATACTGTATTTGTCACTCACGATGTGATCTCCTCTACAATGGGGAAACCAAATGTAGATAAGATGACTACTTCACTGAACATCTTCTGTTCTGTCCAGCAGTGTGAACTGACTTGCCACTGTAATTCCATCCCCACTCTGACCTCGCCATCTTTAATCTCCTGCACTATTCCAATGAAGATCAATGCAAGCTTCAAGAACAGTACCTCATCTTTCTGCAGCCCTCTGCTTCTAACATTGACTTTAGTCACATTAGTCTTTAGCTACACCCTCCATTCTCTTCACGATGTGGAGATGCCGGTGATGGACTGGGGTGGACAAATGTAAGGAATCTTACAACACCAGGTTATAGTCCAACAAATTTATTTTAAAATCACAAGCTTTCGGAGATTATCTCCTTCGTCAGATGATTGAATGAAAAGGTTCTCAAATCGCATATCTTATACGATGTTGGGACAGCATCACACCAATCAAAAGGTGTCGTTGTTATTCAACAGGCCAGTCACGGAGAACAGCACGTCCCAGTACACTCGATATACATTGTGTCTTTTACACAGGCAGGCAGAAAGAAACTCAAAATGGCAGAGAGAGAGAGAGAGAGAGAATTTTAAAAAACATATAAATTTTTTCCCCCTTTTTGCTGGTGGGGTTACGTGTAGCGTGACATGAACCCAAGACCCCGGTTGAGGCCGTCCTCATGGGTGCGGAACTTGGCTATCAACTTCTGCTCGACGATTTTGCGTTGTCGTGTGTCTCGAAGGCCGCCTTGGAGAACGCTTACCCGAAGATCGGTGGCTGAATGTCCTTGACTGCTAAAGTGTTCCCCGACTGGGAGGGAACCCTCCTGTTTGGCGATTGTTGCGCGGTGTCCGTTCATCCGTTGTCGCAGCGTCTGCATGGTCTCGCCAATGTACCATGCTCCGGGGCATCCTTTCCTGCAACGTATGAGGTAAACAACGTTGGCCGAGTCACAGGAGTATGAACCATGTACCTGGTGGGTGGTGTCCTCTCGTGTGATGGTGGTATCCGTGTCGATGATCTGGCATGTCTTGCAGAGGTTGCCGTGGCAGGGTTGTGTGGTGTCGTGGACGCTGTTCTCCTGAAAACTGGGTAACTTGCTGCGAACGATGGTCTGTTTGAGGTTGGGTGGCTGTTTAAAGGCGAGCAGTGGAGGCGTGGGGATGGCCTTAGCGAGGTGTTCGTCGTCATCGATGACATGTTGAAGGCTGCGGAGAACATGGTGTAGTTTCTCCGCTCCAGGGAAGTACTGGACGACGAAGGGTACTCTGTTGGTTGCGTCCCGTGTTTGTCTTCTGACGAGGTCTATGCGATTCTTCGCTGTGGCCCGTCGGAACTGTCGATCGACAAGTCGAGCGTCATATCCCGTTCTTACGAGGGCGTCTTTCAGCGTCTGTAGGTGTCCATCGCGTTCCTCCTCGTCTGAGCAGATCCTGTGTATTCGTAGGGCCTGTCCATAGGGGATGGCCTCTTTGACGTGGTTGGGGTGGAAGCTGGAAAAGTGGAGCATCGTGAGGTTGTCCGTGGGCTTGCGGTAGAGTGAGGTGCTGAGGTGCCCGTCTTTGATGGAGATTTGTGTGTCCAAGAAAGAAACCGATTCTGAGGAGTAGTCCATGGTGAGTTTGATGGTGGGATGGAACTTGTTGATGTTATCGTGTAGTCTCTTCAGTGATTCTTCGCCGTGGGTCCATAGGAAGAAAATGTCGTCGATGTATCTGGTGTATAGCGTTGGTTGGAGGTCCTGTGCAGTGAAGAAGTCGTGCTCGAACTTGTGCATGAAAATGTTGGCGTATTGGGGTGCGAATTTGGTCCCCATGGCTGTTCCGTGTGTTTGGGTAAAGAACTGGTTATTGAAGGTGAAGACATTGTGATCCAGGATGAAGCGGATGAGTTGTAGGATGGCGTCTGGAGATTGGCTGTTGTTGGTGTTGAGTACTGAGGCTGTTGCAGCGATGCCGTCATCGTGGGGGATACTGGTGTATAGTGCCGAGACGTCCATCGTGGTGAGAAGTGTTCCTGGTTCAACTGGTCCGTGGGTGCTGAGTTTTTGTAGGAAGTCTGTAGTGTCGCGACAGAAGCTGGGGGTTCCCTGTACAATGGGTTTCAGGATGCCCTCGACGTATCCAGAGAGGTTCTCACACAGGGTTCCGTTGCCTGATACGATAGGACGTCCGGGTGTGTTGGCTTTGTGTATCTTTGGGAGGCAGTAGAAGTCTCCCACGCGGGGAGTACGTGGGATGAGAGTGCGTAGGATGCTTTGAAGGTCTGGATCGAAGGTCTTGATCAGTTTGTTGAGCTGGTGGGTGTGTTCTTTGGTCGGATCTGCGGGTAACCGTCTGTAGTGTTCCTGGTTGTCCAGTTGTCGGTATGCTTCTTTGCAATAGTCCGTTCTGTTCTGTATGACAATGGCTCCTCCTTTGTCCGCTGGTTTGATGACGATGTTTCGGTTGGTCTTGAGAGCGTTGACAGCAGTGGGTGCTTGCAATTGTGGGGAAAGTTTGTCAGCATCTGGGAGGAGGGGAGACGGCCTGACATTTGGGTCAGAGATGCTTCGTCAGAGCAGAGCACTGCCATGGGTCTGGATCCCTGGTACCAACCAATCCTTTTCTCTTCTCCTGCTTGACAGATCCACCGCACTTCACTTGAATTTTCTGCTTTCATTTCTGCAGCACCAACAACTTTTCTTAAATACATTTTTTCCTCTCTCTATTGTTTCTTAATTTATCATGCTTTTCTTGTACATAGACTGCACTTGTGTTTCCCCTCCACTTATTTGTCTGTTCTATGTTTGCATTATATCATAGATGATCTTTCATATGATAATCTTTATTACCACCGTTTTTCTTTATAGCAGTTTGCAGGTTATTTAATTTCCTCTCTGCAATTGGCTCTCTCCCCTTCTCCTCTCCTTTTTTCTCACTATTTTACCAACATTATTAACCTTGAAGTTCTGCTTTTCTCTCCAACGGGATTTTCCTTTGTCTCTTTTATCCTGTTCACCTTCATTTCTATCCGTTTCCCTTCTCGTGTTCGAATGGGGATACCCTATCAGTACACAGTCGGCAGGATGGTCCGCACCCCTGGGGCCTACCCATCTTTCTCTGCCACATTCCCAGGCCACGGGAACCTTCTCCACTTTGCCAAATTTTCCATGCTTCTGTCCCCTTCTGCTATTCATTGGCAATGTAATCATTTGCACCTCCTCTGGACCCATCTTTTGTTTCCTTACTCGTCTCATTATTAGCTCCTTTTGCCTTGTACCATCACCACTACTGTCACTTAATCACTCCTGCCCTCCACCCTATCACAGACCTCTCCCTTTCATTCTTTTCTTGCCCCCTCTTCCCTGGCTCCGTAGTTAATAAAACCTCTTCATCTTTAACATCTTCCAGTTCTGATGAAAGGTCATCCACCTGAAATGTTAACTCGGTTTCTCTCTCCACAAATGCTGCCTGACCTGCTGAGTGTTTCCTGCATATTCTGTTTTCATTAAAGTACCTGTTTATCTCTTAGCCATGCACCCAAAACATCATAACCTGTCTTTTCTCTTTACCGATGCTTACTGAGCTGCTGTGTACTTCCACCATTTCCTGTTTCTATTTCAGATTTCCAGCATTTGTAGCTTTTCCTATTTACCTTGACTGCCACAGAGGTCCTTGTAAAGTGAAAGGACAACCTGTTCATAGTATAGCTTGACAGAATTCCAACATCCCACTTTGTGCACACAGATACCTTCTTGTGATTACTACATATCAAGGAATAAACGCTATCATTGATAAAAGTATAGCACAGTAAAACAGAAAGAAAATAGTCCAAAGCAAATTAAACCAAAAGAATCCTCAAAATAAAATAGAAATACCAGATATTAATCTAAATTTCAAGATCCAAATAACAATTATAGACTCTGTGTACCTCAATCTCAGTTTAAGATGTGAGCAAGTCCCTTGATTAGAGACTCTGCACCTCAGTTACCAAGCATCAGTTTTTCTCTATACTTTTGGAGGATCCCTATTTTTAAAAAATATATTTCAATATCCAAAATAACCAAATATCCTGAGCACACCTAGAATACTCCCAGTGCCACGCACTGGGCCAGGCATAGAATTAACAGCATAGAAACAGGCCATACGGCCCAACTGGTTCGTGCCAATGTTTACGCCCCACAGGAGCCTCCACCCACCCTACATCATGTAAGCCTATCAGCATAACCTTCTGTTCCTTTCTCCCTCATGTACTTATCTAGCTTCCCTTAAATGCATCTATGCTATTCTCCTCAACCACTCCAAGTAGTAGCGAGTTCCACATTCTAACCACTCTCTGGGTAAAGGAGTTTCTCCTGAATTGTTTATTGGATTTATTAGTGACTATCTGATATTTATGGCCTCTCGTTTAGGACTCCCCACAAGTGGAAATATCTTCTCTACGTCTTCCATATCAAACCCTTCAAAGACCTCTATTATGTCATCCCTCAGCCTTTTCTAGAGGAAAAAAAAGTCCTAGCCTGTTCAGTCTTTCCTGGCAATTATAACCTCTCAGTTCTGATATCATCCTAGTTATTTTTTTTAAATTTTTTTTGCACCTTCTCCAGTGCCTCTATAATCTTTTTGTAATATGGAGACCAGAACTGAAAGGGAGAAAAAGATTACGACTATCAACACGTGGCTGGAAGGATGGTGTTGAAGAGAGGGTTTCATACACCTGGGATATTGCGACCACTTTAGGGACCAGGGAAGTCTGTCCAGATGGGATGGCCTTCACCTAAACTGCAGAGGCTCCTATATCCTTGAGGGCAGGGTAAATATGGCAGTGGGGAAAGATTTAAACTCATTAGGGGGTGAGAGGGGAAAATTCACACGGTCAAAAAAGTTAGAGAAAAAGGCCAGGAGGAAATATGGGCAAGATAGGATACTTAACTGAATAAGAGTTCTGTACGCAAATGCACATAGCATAAGAAATAAAACAAACAAGTTAGACTCAGTAATTCAGCTTAAAGGGTATAATGTAGTAGTCATTATTGAGATGTGACGACAAGCTAGGCATGATTGGAAGCTAAAAATTCTAGACTATTGGATCTCTGGAAAGCACAGAGAAATTGTGAAAAGGTAGTAATAATATTGATAAAAGGCACAATTCCAGCAGTAGAAAGAAGGTATTTCAGAAATGATGATCAGGCAGTGGCAACACTATGGGTAGAATTAAGGGACAACAATGAAAACTCTGATAGGCTTTTTTTTATTCCTTCATGGGATGTGGGCGTCGCTGGCAAGGCCAGCATTTATTGCCCATCCCTAATTGCCCTTGAGAAGGTGGTGGTGAACCGCTGCAGTCCGTGTGGTGAAGGTTCTCCCACACTGCTGTTAGGAAGGGAGTTCCAGGATTTTGACCCAGCGACGATGAAGGAACGGCGATATATTTCCAAGTCGGGATGGTGTGAGACTTGGAAGGGAACGTGCAGATGGTGGTGTTCCCATGTGCTGACTGCCCTTGTCCTTCTAGGTGGTGGAGGTCGCGGGTTTGGGAGGTGCTGTCGAAGAAGCCTTGGCGAGTTGCTGCAGTGCATCCTGTGGATGGTACACACTGCAGCCACTGTGCGCCGGTGGTGAAGGGAGTGAATGTTTCGGGTGGTGGATGGGGTGCCAATCAAGCGGGCTGCTTTGTCCTGGATCGTGTCGAGCTTCTTGAGTGTTGTTGGAGCTGCACTCATCCAGGCAAGTGGAGAGTATTCCATCACACTCCTGACTTGCGCCTTGTAGATGGTGGAAAGGCTTTGGGGATCAGGAGGTGAGTCACTCGCTGCAGAATACCCAGCCTCTGACCTGCTCGTGTAACCACAGTATTTATGTGGCTGGTCCAGTTAAGTTTCTAGTCAATGGTGACAGCCAGGATGTTGATTGTGGGGGATTCGGCGATGGTAATGCCGTTGAATGTCATGGGGAGGTGGTTAGACTCTCTCTTGTTGGAGATGGTCATTGCCTGGCACTTGTCTGGTGCGAATGTTACTTGCCACTTATCAGCCCAAGCCTGGATGTTGTCCAGGTCTTGCTGCATGCAGGCACGGACTGCTTCATTATCTGAGGGGTTGCGAATGGAACTGAACACTGTGCAATCATCAGCGAACATCCCCATTTCTGACCTTATGATGGAGGGAAGGTCATTGTTGAAGCAGCTGAAGATGGTTGGGCCTAGGACACTGCCCACATGTCTACAGACCTCATGATAGTAGTGATGTTGAGGGAGGGATGTATAAACACAGAGATCAGGAAAGCATATAGCAAAATCAATATGATTATAGTGGAGTTTTCAATTTTCACATAGACTGGGAAAAACAGAACAGCTCAAGTAGTAAAGGCAGTTAATTTCTAGGATGTATTCAGGAAAGTTTTCTAGAGCAATGTTTTTATGACTGACAAGGGAACAGGATAATAAGGAAATGGCAGACTCATTAACTGAATACTTTATATGTTTTCACAGTGGAGGAAGAGGACAAATACCAGCAGTGCAAGGGAACCTAAAGATAAGTCAAGAGCAAAAATTTAGTGGATTTAATATAAGTAAGAAAATGATAATGGAGAAAATCTCCAGGACTTGATGGATTCCACCCAAGAGTATTAAAAGAAATAGGTAGGGAGATTGCAAATTTTCTAAAGCTCTCTAGATTCAGAAATTGTTCCCACGAATTGGAAAATTGCAAATTTTCCATTGCATGTGTTGCCATTATTTAAGAATGGAGGGAGGGAGGGAGAAATGAGGTAACTACAGACCCGTCAGTTTAACATCCATTTTGGGGAGCTTACTGGAATCTATCATCAGGGACAAAGTAATTGAGCACATGGACAAGTATGAGCTGATCAAAGAGTCAGCATGGATTTGTGAAGGGTAGGTCATGTCTAACTAATCTAGTTGAACTTTTTGAGGTGGTCATCAACACGTATGTTTTCTATACGGACTTCCAGAAGGCATTTGACAAGGTTCTGCAAAAGAAATTATCAAAAGTGAAAGCGTATGGAATTGGAGGTAACCTTGTAACATGGGTTGGTAATTAGTTGGGAGGTAGAACCATGTACCCCAGAAATCATCCTGCCATGTTCCTGCGAGGGTTGAATATTGAGGGGGTGGTAGACTGTTGCAGGATAAGTGCATCATGACAGCTGCCTGGGTATCTTGCACAAACTTGCATGATCCTGTTTCTGTGATTGGAGACTACCTGGATATTAATAGAGTGATAGCCTTTCCTATTCACGAAGGCTGCTATCTGGTGCCCTGATAGCAACATGTGCGCAGCCAATGATACCCTGGACGCAAGGGAAGCCAGACAATGCTGCAAATCCACAAGCTCTCTCGTTCAGGTCAACGGGGAAAGTGATTTACCGGTTAGTCCTGATAAACATGGCATTAGAGATCTGCTTAATGCAGCTGTATACTACAGACTGGGTGATGCGGATGATGTCACCTGTAGCAGACTGGAAGGTGCCAGTAGCAAAGAAGTTAAGGGCTGTGGTGACATTGACAGCCACTGGCAAAGCATGGCCCCCTGGTTCATCAGGTAGCAGGTCCTGTTCCAGGAGGCTGCAGAGGTCTGCGACAGCTTGCCTGGAGAAGTGCAGCCTCCTGATGCACTGCTCTTTGGATAGATCCAAGAAAGTGACTCTAGACCTGTAGACCTTGTGTGCTGGGTACAGCCTTCTACATGCAGTCCCCGTTACCTGCTATCTTCTAACAGGCCCGGCAGTGGCTGGTTGCTGAGGCTGCTGCTGCTCCACTTTCTCCAACTGTTCCTCCTTGAAATGCAACTGGCAATAATAGCACCCATGATAAGGAGATCAAGTTTATTGAAGGTAAGTAAAGCAAAAAGTATCAGAAAAGAGCGAACCAGAAGCTGGAAACTCTCCTGGCGATCGAAACAGCACAAAAGCACAGATCCTTTGATCTACTTACCTATAGGTGAGTGAGTGCCCCTTTTACTACTGCTTCATGGCTCTGACAGACCAATCCCGCTAGGTTTCATTAGTGGGTTGGGCACTGGGTGCGACATCACAATTTTGCTTTAAAATGGTGTCGGGGTCTTAACTGCATCTTGGGATTCTGATCCATGAGGCCTCCGCCAGCTTCGGATGGCTCAGAAAACTGTGCGCTTAAGATTAGGGTAGGCTATAGTGCATCGGGGTCGCAGTGGTAAGTACTCTGCCGTGAATTTAACCACCCACCTGCTCCGTTCCCATTGGGCACTGTAGGTTAAAATCAGTCCTTAGTTGTCGTTAAGTGAGCTGCAACCAGAACAGTCAGTTCCACTTATAATAATCCTGGTAGGAAGGGACAATTGGTGCCACTGGACAAAATCACAAATCCCAAAGCAATAGAGTTCAATAGTAAGTTAGTTGACACCAGTTTAATCTCATAATTGTTGGCTGTTGTTAGCAACTGATTTACTAGAACACTGCCTGCTTTGGTTTCGGATTCATAGAATTATTTTGAACTTCACTTGTATGCCAGGATCAGCTATAGTGTGGGTCAGAATGCAGTATAGAATGAAATGCCTGTATTTGCATTTACTTAAATCACCTAAGATAATAATGGACAGCCACTTACAAAAGACAAATTATTCTATGTACAAACAAATCAAAGGGGGTGAATCTCCTGGGAGCTTCTCCCATTTAACTGCCGTAACTCTGGTGCAAGTTCAGCAGAAACCTCCGTTTACACCGAAGTTGCAGCAGTAAAGTGGGAGAAGCCCAGGGGAAATTGACCCCCTTTAGTGCCTTGCATTGTATTTCAATCTTGGAGTTCAAATAATGAACAAACCACCTGAACATTAATTTTGTGGTTTATGATACCTCTCACCTGGATCATTACTGCTTTGTAATCCTGTGACAACCATCCTAGATCCTTGCCGTGAATTTACCTGGCAGCCAGTAAGCATGTGCATCCAAATGGCATCTACAAGACTCTGTAATAACGCAATCATAACCACTACAAAGAATAAAATTCGACCATAAGGCTTCTTTAAATCATCAGAAGTTAACTTCTGCCTACACTAAAGAATTAGATGACAATGGTAATTAAGCAGTAAATGAAGCAAGAAAAGTCAAACAGGTTGGATGAGCTAGTACCTCAAAAGGACTTTTACTCATTTCATTCTTGTTAATTAGGTAATCTAAACAGAGCATTATGTATTGGAAAATAAGTCGATCAAGTGGGGTACTATTGTTCACTTGTTTGTTTTGTTTATTCAGGTTAAGTTATTTTTGGGGACCTTTTTTTCTTTTAAGCAAGACTCTTGTTTTTCCAGATCAAACTTCTTTGAAGGGGGAGGAGCAGAAGAAGAAAGGAAAGCAGGAAATAAAAAAAAAGCAATATTCCCTCTGGCAATTGATCATAAATGCCAGTAAAGCTAAACAATTAACTTCACTTCAGCTAGCACTACATCAAAACAAGTTAACAAGAACACGACGGAGCAATCTGGAACTGTTCATACTACACAATCTTCTCCCCTCTCCCCATCCCCCGTAAACTTGTGGACCAGAATTTTTGTGCAAGCACGGTCGATGTCAACAATGATGATTGTAGTTCCAAAATTGTGCATTTGTTTGGGCCAACATTAGAACAGTTATCATCGAGTACATCATTATTATAAAACAAATATAAACCTTAAGTTATTTTCACTTAATTAGTTCACCTCACAGGGAGTTTTCTGCAGCCAAAATTGCTCAGAAATCAGAGTTGAATATATTGTTTTGTTCTTATTTATCATATCATGGTTTCTCATCTCAGCTTTGGAATTCAGGACTTGTGTCCATGTTTTGACCAAAGCTGCAATGAAGTCTGGAGTGAGTGGTTCTGGCAGAACCCAAACTGAGCATCAGTGAGCAGATTATTGGTGAGTAAGTGCCATTTGATAGCACTGGTGATAACTCCTTCCATCACTTTGATGATGATTGAGAGTAGGCTGCTGGGTTGGTAATTGGCCAGGCTGGATTTGTCCTGCTTTTTGTGGACAGGACATACCTGGGCAATTTTCCACATTGTCGGGTAGATGCCAGTGTTGTTGCTGTACTGGAACAGTTTAGCTAGGAATGCAGCTAGTTCTGGAGCACAGGTCTTCGGCACGACAGCCGGAATGTCATCGGGGGCCATGATCTTAATTGTGTCCAAGGATTTGAAGATAGTGGAGATTAGGCAGCGTTATTGTTGATTTATAGCTTCTTTTATATTGGTGAGGTGTTTGCACTGCCAGTCCTGAACCACAGGTCTCACTCAGCAGACAGGAACCCCAGTGTAAATTTGCCAGATTCACTAAATGCTGGTGACCAGATTTGGTAGCAAATCTGACAGGTTTGTATTGGGGTTGCTGCCAGCTGAGTGAGAAATATGCTTCAGATACCAGCAACACAAATACCTCACTGACACCAATATAGAATCTCGCTAAAAAAAGTCATAAGAATAAAACCGGATGGACCACCCGGCATTGGACCACTAGGCACCAGACACGACAAAGGCAAACCAAGCCCAGTAGACCCTGCAACGTCCTCCTCACAAACATCTGGGGACTTGTGCCAAAATTGGGAGAGCTGTCCCACAGACAAGTCAAGCAACAGCCTGACATAGCCATGCTCACAGAGTCATACCATTCAGCCAACGTCCCAGACTCTTCCATCACCATCCCTGGGTATGTCCTGTCCCACCGGCAGGACAGACCCACCAGAGGTGGCGGTACAATGATATAGTTAGGAGGGAGTGGCCCTGGGAGTCCTCAACATTGATTCTGGATCCCATGAAATCTCATGGCATCAGGTCAAACATGGGCAAGGAAACCTCCTGTTGATTACTACCTACCGCCCTCCCTCAGCTGATGAATCAGTCCTCCTCCATATTGAGCACCACTTGGAGGAAGCACTGAGGGTAGCTAGGGCACAGAATGTACTCTGGGTGGGGGACTTCAATGTCCATCACCAAGAGTGGCTCGATAGCACCACTACTGACCGAGCTGGCCGAGTCCTGAATGACATAGCTGCCAGACTGGGCCTTCGACAGGTGGTGAGCGAACCAACGCGAGGGAAAAACATACTTGCCCTCGTCCTCACCAATCTACCTGTCGTAAATGCATCTGTCCATGACAGTATTGGTAGGAGTGACCACCGCACAGTCCTGGTGGAGATGAAGTCCCGTCTTCGCACTGAGGACACCATCCAACGTGTTGTGTGGCACTATCACCGTGCTAAATGGGATAGATTCAGAACAGATCTAGCAGCTCAAAACTGGGCATCCATGAGGCGCTGTGGGTGATCAGCAGCAGAATTGTATTCAAGCACAATCTGTAACCTCATGGCCCGGCATATTCCTCACTCTACCATTACCAACAAACCAGGGGATCAACCCTGGTTCAATGAGGAGTGTAGAAGAGCATGCCAGGAGCAGCACCAGGCGTACCTAAAAATGAGGTGCCAACCTAGTGAAGCTACAACTCAGGACTATATGCATGCTAAGCAGCAGAAGCAACATGCTATAGACAGAGCTAAGCGATTCCACAACCAACGGATCAGATCAAAGCTCGGCAGTCCTGCCACATCCAGTCGTGAATGGTGGTGGACAATTAAACAACTAACGGGAGGAGGAGGCTCTGCAAACATCCCCGTCCTCAATGATGGCAGAGGCCAGTAAGTGAGTGCAAAAGGCAAGGCTGAAGCGTTTGCAAAGATCTTCAGCCAGAAGTGCCGATTGGACGATCCATCTCGGCCTCCTTCCAATATCCCCACCATCACAGAAGCCAGTCTTCAGCCAATTCGATTCACTCCACGTGATATCAAGAAGCGGCTGAGTGCACTGGATACAGCAAAGCCAATGGGCCCCGACAACATCCAGGCTGTAGTGCCGAAGACTTGTGCTCCAGAACTAGCCGAACCTCTAGTCAAGCTGTTCCAGTACAGCTACAACACTGGCATCTACCCGACAATGTGGAAAATTGCCCAGGTATGTCCTGTCCACAAGAAGCAGGACAGATCCAATCCGGCCAATTACCGCCCCATCAGTCTACTCTCAATCATCAGCAAAGTGATGGAAGGTGTCATCGACAGTGCTAACAAGCAGCACTTGCTCACCGATGCTCAGTTTGGGTTCCGCCAGGACCACTCGGCTCCAGACCTCATTACAGCCTTGGTCCAAACATGGACAAAAGAGCTGAATTCCGGAGGTAAGGAGAGAGTGACTGCCCTTGACATCAAGGCAGCATTTGACCAAGTGCGGCACCAAGGAGCCCTAGTAAAATTGAAGTCAATGGGAATCAGGAGGAAAACTCTCCAGTGGCTGGAGTCATACCTAGCACAATGGAAGATGGTAATGGTTTTTGGAGGTCAATCATCTCAGCCCCAGGACATTGCTGCAGGAGTTCCTCAGGGCAGTGTCCTAGGCCCAACCATCTTCAGCTGCTTCATCAATAACCTTCCCTCCATCGTAAGGTCAGAAATGGGGATGTTCGCTGATGATTGCACAGTGCTCAGTTCCATTCGCAACCCCCTCAGATAATGAAGCAGTCCGTGCCCGCGTGCAGCAAGACCTGGACAACATCCAGGCTTGGGCTCATAAGTGGCAAGTAACATTCGCGCCAGACAAGTGCCAGGCAATGACCATCTCCAACAAGAGAGAGTCTAATCACCTCCCCTTGACATTCAATGGCATTACCATCGCCGAATCCCCCACCATCAACATCCTGGGGATCACCATTGACCAGAAACTTAACTGGACCAGCCATATAAATACTGTGGCTACAAGGGCAGGTCAGAGGCTGGGAATTCTGCGGCGAGTGACTCACCTCCTGACTCCCCAAAGCCTTTCCACCATCTACAAGGCACAAGTCAGGATTGTGATGGAATACTCTCCACTTGCCTGGATGAGTGCAGCTCCAACAACACTCAAGAAGCTCGACACCATCCACAACAAAGCAGCCTGCTTGATTGGTACCCCTTCCACCACCCGAAACATTCACTCCCTTCACCACCGGCACACAGTGGCTGCAGTGTGTACCAGCCACAGGATGCAATGCAGCAACTCACCAAGGTTTCTTCGACAGCACCTCCCAAACCCGCGACCTCTACCACCTAGAAGGACAACGGCAGCAGGCACATGGGAACAACACCACCTGCATGTTCTCCTCCATGTCACACACTATCCCGACTTGGAAATATTTCGCCGTTCCTTCATCGTCGCTGGGTCAAAATCCTGGAACTCCCTATCTAACAGCACTGTGGGAAAACCTTCACCACACGGACTGCAGCGGTTCAAGGCGGCGGCTCACCACCACCTTCTCAAGGGCAATTAGGGTTGAGCAATAAATGCTGGCCTCGCCAGCGACGCCCACATCCCATGAACGAATAAAAAAATTGTTTTTTTATGTTACCCGAGTCCTGCACTAATACCCTCAAGCTCCTGAATCGTGGGTCTCGTGCAACTAGCAGAAAATGTAAAACTGCTAAGATTTACTAAAAGCACCAGTTCAGATGACCTGCTAAAATGGACCTTCCTGACAGCTGTTTTCAGCAATTTCTGGCAGTTTTACCTTCAGTTTATACCCATCTGTGCGAGATCCACATTTCAGGAGTCAATAGCATTGGTGCAGATCTCACACAACGTTAAAGCATCTTAAAAAGGTTTTATGTCAACACTAGCCAGTTACACCACTACTGAATTTGCAAAAAGCAGAGCAATGTACATGCCTACTCAAACTTCCACAGTACTGGTATCATCCTGCTCATTTTTCATCTCTGCCATCTCGTTTAGTATAGAACGTCACAAACTACAGCTTCATTGAACATGTGCAGAACTCACCTTTGGCAGCTCCAATGGGAGAGAAAACAAAGGCTGAAGTCTGCAATGCTCTCCAGCTCTAAAGTGCTTAATAATAAGAAGTGCACAAAGCAGAATGGATTTTATGCATTTTTTTTTTACCTGAAAGTCTTCCGTGAGCTCTGGGAAAAACTGTTTGTATACTTCCAGTTCTTCTATTAGTCGCCCCAAGTCGTGCACTGGCTTTAACTTATTAATATCAGTTTCAATATCATCGTTCTGTAGGCAGAAATTGAAAGAGTGACGTCACAGAACAGCAGGTAGGTGGTTGGTTGGTCAGTATTACTGTTTTCTTCTCTCTAAGTTAGGGTTGGGGTTTAACTAAGAGCTTAAATCAATAACTTAAACTAGATAAATTAATTAGTTAATAAAACTAAAAAAAGTGAGAGATTAAAAATTCTAATAAAGTAAATAAAAATTCTGGTCCAACAAGCGATGGCAGGGCAGGTGGTGTGTCGTAACTGCAGTATGTGGGAGTTGGTGGAGACCAGCCAGATCCCAGGCAACCACATCTGCAGGAAGTGTCTGCAGCTCGAGGAACTTCAGCTCAAGAGTTGTTGAGCTGGAGACTGAGCTACAGACATTGCGATGCATCCAGGAGGGGGAAAAGTTATCTGGACACTTTGATCCAGGAGGCAGTCACACCCCTTAGATTAGGTAGTAGTTCAGATTCGTTCAGTGGCTAGGGACAGGAGGGTGTGACTGCGAGTCAGGCAGGTATAGGGACCCAAGATGTAGCGATGGAGGAGCCTCAGCCTTTGTCCTTGTCCAACAGGTACGAGATACTTGCTACCTGTATGGATGAGAACAAAGACTGCAGGGAGGATGGGCAAACTGACCACGGCACTGTGGCACAGGAAATCATTCAAGTCGGGGGAGTGAAAAGGAATGTGGTAGTGGTAGGGGATAGTTTAGTCAGGGGGTAGATGCTGTTATCTGCAGCCATGACCGAGAGTCCCGAAGGCTGTGTTGCCTGCCGGTGCCAGGGTTAAGGACATCTCCTCGCGGCTGGAAAAGAACTTGGTGCATATGGAATCCACGTAGGAACCAACGATATAGGTAGAACTAAGAATGGGGTTCTGCTGAGGGAGTTTGAGGAGCTAGGGTCTAAATTAATAAGCAGAACCTCAAAAGGTAATAATCTCTGGATTACTACCTGAGCCACATGCAAATTAGCATAGGGACAAACAGATCAGAGAGTTCAATACGTGGCTCAAAGAGTGTTGTGGGAGACAGGGGTTTCAGTTCATGGGGCACTGGCACCATACTGGGGAAAGAGGGAGCTGTTCCGTTGGGACGGGCTTCATTTAAATCAGCCTGGGACCAGCGTTCTGGTGAATCGAATAACTAGGGCTATAGATAGGGCTTTAAACTAAAAAAGGGAGGGGTGAGGTGAGGGGAAATTTAGAAATCTGACGAGAAAAGTCAAGGCAACAGAGCAGTGTGGTGATTTGGGTAAAGATAAGCAGAGTGTGGCAGGAAGGGACAGAGAGTTTCCCAATAATAGAGCATCAACAAGGTTAAAGCAGGGGAAAAAAATGGTAAAAAGGCAAAATTAAAGGCACTTTATGTGAATGCACGGAGCATTTGTAACAAGATAAATGAATTAGTTGCACAAATAGAGATAAATGGGTTTGATCTAATAGCCATTACAGAGACATGGTTGCAAAGTGACCAAGATTGGGAACTAAATATTCCAAAGTACATGATGTTCAGAAACGACAGGCAGAATGGAAAAGGAGGGGGTGTAGCCCTAACAATAAAGGATGGCATAAGGACAGTGCTGAAAAAGGATCTTGGCTCGGAAGATCAAGAAGTAGAATCAATATCGGTAGAAATAACAAGGGGCAGAAAACACAATGGGCTCAATTTTAGCGTCGGCTTTCCTGCGGGTTTCCAGCGGGGGGGGCCCCGAAAATCCCGATATCCGGTCACGTGACCGGATCGCGCCGCGATCCCGACCACTTCCGGGTTCCCCGATGACGTGCGGGGCTGCGTGCGTGGCCCCCGCTGGTGCGAATCCCGCAGGCACTTAAAGCCAGCGGGGTTCCACTTGAGAGTACTTACCTTGCTTGTTGAGGTCATTTAATGAGCTGAATCAGCTGTCAAAAGAGGAAGTGTGGGATTTCACATTCATCGCAGAGTGTTTCACACACTGGGGGAAACAGTCTCCCTCCAACCAGGCGTGTTGCAGCCAGCAGCCTGTGGCAGGTGCCAAGGTGCACTCCACGGGGGAGAGCCCTCACCCACGCAGGAGGCCACCGCGTCACATAGGGCAACCCCTGCCCCCCCCACCCCCCGCCAAGCCAGAGGACAGACCGACACGAAACCGCAGCCCCAGTCCAAGGAACCACCCACCTACCCTGCACAACCCCTCAGACCAACACCTGCCAGATGGGTGGTGCGTGGACACCCTCGGAGGACGAACAGCATGACCAGCCCCAGCAGCCTCGCAGTCCACGCCGTCCGCCGCAGAGACGTGGAGCCCCCCAACACGGTGTTGTTGCACGCCCACCTGCACAGCAGGAGGGAGGGCTGCCGCAGTGAGAGACGCATCGCAGAGGGCACTACCCTCGCCACAGGGTCCACAGACCGAGGCGCAGCTCCCTGGACATCTCCGAGCAGCAGTGCACACGGAGGCGCAGATTCGCTCGACATGTAGTCGTCGAGATCTGCAGCCTCTTTCATGCCGAGCTGCTCCTGGCTGGCCCGTGCACCAACTGCCTACCTGTCGCTGTCAAAGTCACCACTGCCCTCCACAACCTCTCCTCCGCATCCTTCCAGGGTGCAGCCGGGTACACCGCCGATGTCTCTCAGTCGTCTGCGCGGAAGAGCCCTGCAAATACACCTGCACCTACTCTGCAGTAACACGATGGGTGGCATCAGTGGTGGGTCCTCATAGTGATACCCAGGAGCGGGCATTATTGGACACAACGGACAGGATTCGCGGAGACATGGCAGTGGTGGTGCCAATATAATGTGTGATGTTTGTTGCTCTGAAATTCAATATAGGTAACACCCATGGCAAACCCTCAGACACCCTTGTGCACCCCCTTCATGCTCACGACACGTTTGCCTTACGCTGCCTACTGCACATATGAGATGCATGCCCTGTGGCTGCAGCACAGGTGGTGGCAGGTTGAGTGAGGCTGGCCGTGAGGGAGATGCACGAGAGGGTGAGTATGGGATGGAGCCATGAGATTGTATGAGGATTGGGTTGCGTGTTAGTGGCAGGATGAGTACTGGCGAGGTGAGTAGGTGGAGGTAAGATGAGGATGGGGTTTGAGTGGGTATGAAGGGCAATGTGACAGAGTAGTGTTGGCGGTGCCGAAGGAGATGTGGGGTGGGGGCAGTGTTGTGGCAGACGGAGTGTAGGGGAAAGACTTCGTGTTCTCACTGTGGCTGACCTACTGCGGTCATTGCAGCGCCTCCTGCACTGTATGCAGGTGGGCGATATGTTGGTGGCGCAGGCGACCCCCTCTGCCACCTCGAGCCAGGCCTTCTTGGTGGCAGAGGCAGGCCGCTTCCTCCCACCCGCCGGGGGGGAAGATCTCTGTCCTCCCCCTCCTCCTCACCCCATCTGATGATACCTGGGGTGAGGCATCATTAAACTGGGAGCAGCCTTCCCCCTGAGCTGCTCCATGCTGCAATTTGTTCCATTGGTTGCAGCATCTGTCAGTGGAGGACTGCCCCTTTAACTAGAGAGCCTCCAGCTGACAGATCGTACTGCGCATGCGCAGCCCGCCCGACGCGCAGACCAGCGGCGCGGACCCCAGAGGAGCAGGTAATTGATTCCTATTAGTGTGTTGCCTGCTACGATCGCGCGGGCAACCCACTAATTTCGCCCAACCCGCCGGAAACCCGCAGGCCTGGTAAAATCGAGCCCAATGTGGGAGTAGTTTATAGGCTCCCTAAAGTAGCTATACTGTTGGACAGAGTATTAATCATGAAATAATAGGAGCTTGTAACAAAGGTAATGCAGCCATCGTGGGGGACTTCAATCTTCATATAGTGTGGGCAAAGGCAGTTTGAGGACAAGTTCATGAATGCATTTGAGAGTTTTCTAGAGCAATATGTCATGGAACCAGCCAGGGAACAGGCTATTTTAGATCTTGTATTGTGTTCTGAGGCAGGTTTAATTAGTAATCTCACAGTAAAGGATCCTCTGGGGAAGAGTGATCATGGTATGATAGAATTTCACATTCAATTTGAGAGTGACTTACTTAAGTCCGAAACTAGAGTCTTCAGCTTAAATAAAGCCAATTACATAGGTATGAGGGGCGAGTTGGCTAAAGCAGATCGGGAAATTACATTAAAGGGTATGACGGGTTCAAAAGCAATGGCAAACATTTAAAGAACTATTTCAATATTCTCAACAAATACACATTCCATTGAGAAATAAAAACTCCACAGGAAAAGCGATCCTCCTGCGGCTAACTAAAGAAGTTAAGGGTAGTATTAGATTAAAAGAGGCTATAATGTTGCCCATAAGAGTAGTAAGCCTGAAGGCTGGGAGAGTTTTAGCAACCAGCAAAGGACAACTAAAAAATTGATAAAAAGGGAGAAAATAGAATATGAAAGTAAACTAGCAAGAAATATAAAACCAAATTGTAAGACCTTCGACAAGAATTTAAAAAGGAAGAGAGTAGCAAAAGTAAACGTTGGTCCCTGAGAGGCTGAGACAGGAGAAATTATAATGGGGAAATCAGAAAATGGCAGATGCATTAAACAAATATTTTGTATCTGTCTTCACAGTAGAAGACACAAAAAGCATACCAGAAATAATGGGGAACCAAAGGGCTAATGAGAGTGAGGAGCTTAAAGTAATTAATATCAGTAGAGAAAAAGTACTTGAAAAACTAATGGGACTAAAAGCCGATAAATCCCCTGGACCTGATGGTTCATACATCAGAGGGTTTTAAAAGAGGTGGCTGCAGAGATGGTGGATGCATTGGTTATGATCTTCCAAAATTCCCTAGATTCTAGAACGGTCCCAGCGGATTGAAAGGTAGCAAATGTAACCCTGCTATTCAAGAAAGGAGGGAAGAGAGAAAACAGGGAACGTTAGGCCAGTTAGCCTGACATCAGTCATCAGGAAAATGCTGGAATTCATTATTAACGAAGTGGTAACAGGGCACTGAGAACATTATAATATGATTAGGCAGAGTCAACATGGTTTTATGAAAGGGAAATAGTGTTTGACAAATCTATTAGAGTTTTTTGAGGATGTAACTAGCAGGGTAGATAAAGGGGAACCAGTGGATGTAGTACATTTGGATTTTCAAAAGGCATTCGATAAGGTGCCACATAAAAGGTTGTTACACAAGATAAGGGTTCATGGGGTTGGGGGTAACATATTAGCATGGATAGAGGATTGGTTAACGGACAGAAAACAGAGAGTAGGGAGAAACGGGTCATTTTCAGATTGGCATGCTGTAACTGGTAGGATGCCGCAAGGATCGGTGCTTGGGCTGACGATACAAAGCTAGGTGGGAAAGTAAGCTGTGAGGAGGACACAAAGAGTCTGCAAAGGGATATAGGCAGGTTGAGTGGACAAGGAGGTGGCAGATGGATTATAATGTGGGGAAATGTGAGGTTATTCACTCAGGAAGAATAGAAAAACAGAATATTTTTTAAATGGTGAGAAACTATTAAATGTTGGTGTCCAAGAGATACTTGGGTGTCCTGGTACAAGAAACACAAAAAGTTAGCATGCAGGTACAGCAAGCAATTCGGAAAGCAAATGGTATGTTGGCCTTTATTGCAAGGGGGTCGGAGTACAAGAGTAAGGAAGTCCTACTACAATTTTACAGGGCTTTGGTGAGATTACACCTGGAGTACTGTGTACAGTCTTGGTTTCCTTATCTAAGGAAGGATATACTTGCCTTAAAGGCAGGCAACAAAGGTTCACTAGGTTAATTCCTGGGATGACAGGGTTATCCTATGAGGAGAGGTTGAGTAGAATGGGCCTATATTCTATGGAGTTTAGAAGAATGAGAGGTGATCTCATTGAAACATATAAGGTCTAAGGGGGCTTGACAGGGTAGATGCTGAGAGGTTGTTTCCCCTGGCTAAAGAGTCTAGAACTAGAGGGCGTAGTCGCAGGAAAAGGGGTCAGCCATTTAAGAGTGAGATGAGGAGAAATTTCTTCACTCAGAGGGTTGTGAATCTTTGGAATTCTCTACTCCAGAGGGCTATGAATGCTGAGTTGTTGAGTATATTCAAGGCTGAGATATTTAGGTTTCTGGACTCTAGGGGAATCAAGGGATATGGGGATCGGGCAAGAAAGTGGAGTTGAGTTTAAAGATCAGCCATGAACTGATTGAATGGCGGAGCAGGCTCGAGGGGCCGGATGGCCTACTCCTGCTCCTATTTCTTATGTTCTTCTTTAAAAAAAAATGTTTTCTTCATAACAGTTTTATTTCTTAAGATTTTCAGTGATCCAACAGCATTGAAAATGTTTATGTAGTCAAACAGTGTCTGATTTTACATTTAACTACAGTTCCTACGCATTTATATTACACATTCTGCTTACTAACTAGGTTTGGAAATTTTACTGAAATTATTATGCTGAAGTTTTTTTTAAAACATTTTCTGAATAGTTAAAACAAGATGTTTCAAAATATGCATACAGCAGGTTTTCAAATTTTACAGGGAGTGTTTAAAGCATGTGATTAGAATCACCCATTGAAAAAAATGTTCCAAACGAATGCAAGCCAAGAACTCATTTCAGAAATGCCTGGAAGAGATCCACAAAACCATCCCTTATAATACGACTTAACACAAAAAAAACTGCTTTCTTTTTATGAAGGACAACGTTGTCAAGAGTAGTAAAGATAATAATTTGGGATATATTAAGTTTTTAAAAAATTAATACTTAAAGATTAAGCTTTTACATAATGATTCACTACAAGGCTCTTAATCCAGAAAATTCATTCAAATCTGGACTTGGCCACACAAGAAATGGAGACGGATATGAGTGCGATGAACTGTGTATATTGTGAAACATTCACAGTTGTCAGAAGTGAGGAATTCCGAACGAGGTACTCGTGCAATAGATGCCTGCCAATCAAAGCATTGGAGAGAATTGTTCAGGTGCTCAAGAGCCTGGTAATTGTAAAAATTTCATACAGTGGTGATAAGCATTCCAGTAGGAGTGAGAACTGAGGATAGGAAAACATAGGCCTAAAGGTAGCACAAAAGGGACATGCCAAGGAAGCACCACTGGATGGGAAGGCTGGGGTGACACAGACAATGGAGATAGTGAATGGGTCAAAATGAAAGAAGTATACGGACAATAAGATTGAGACACAGGAAATTGCATGAGGAAGAAACTGGCCCAGGAAGAAACTGGTGACAAAGCTGCAGGGCACAGTACATCTTTGACCACAGATGAGATGGTTAGATCAGAGATCAGGACAGGAGACTCAGTGCAACAGTGACAGTGAGGGACATAATGATCTGGAGATTGGTTTGCTATTTGTGCTCCAAAGACAATATACACAAAATAGTGAACTGCCTACTTGGAGCTGCACCCAGGGAGCAAATATATAGGAGCAGGTAGCAAATTGAAGCAGAGGGGATGTGAGGTAATATTAAGCGACATATTTTATGCCGCAAGACTAACAGGGAAATTGAGATAGTTAAAAACAGGCCAGTTGACAGATGCAAGAGGAACCAAGCAAAGTTAGTCAATAACTGAGAATATTTTTGTGATAAGGAGAGCTGGCACAGGAGTGATGGGCTGTATCTAAATAGTGCAAGCATCAAGAGACTTTCAGTGAACACAGAAATGGTTATTGGGCACCATTTAATCTAAATGAAGGAGATGGGCAGAGAGACCAGACTGTGTATTATAATAGAGAGAATGACAGAAGTAATCAGGACAGTGCCAAGAATGCAGCATCATAAGAAGTATCGCAACATTCAGGCGACAAGACTAGTCAATCAGAATGGGGGGTGGGGAGGGTTGGAATTAAGGAGGCAACAATCACAATAAATGCATATAAATGAGGGCAAGAAGCTTTCTAAATAAAGTGATGCAACTAGAGACATTGGTGATAACTGTTAATTACAATATTATAGGATTTAGAGACATTGATAATCCAAGATGATGGAAATGAATATAAATTGCAAGGATACACGGCACTCAGGAAGGATGGGGGTGGAGAAAACAGGAAAAATGGAGGGATTGTGTTGTATGGAACAAACATGCGGAAAAGTTAAGGTAGTCTCTCGCCAGTACTATAGGAAAAGCCATGGTATGAATTTTTAAAATCCTTTTTATGTCTCTTTAACGCCTCACTAATCCTTTAGATAATCTAAAAGCTTTCTATTAAGTATTTTGCAAATCAATCATATTAATTCCATCTCTGTTAATTCTCTCTCCTTTTTCCTCTATTTTTCCAATCTTACTAAAATGCCTGCATTTCTTTTAGAGTACTGTTCCAGTGAACAGTGCACATCCAAAACATCACAACCTCTAATTTATTTTACTCTCATTTTTGCCAAACCTGATGCACCTTAAAGGTAAAATAGTTCATTCTTCCTAGAATTAGTGTAACTTGTAAACAAAGTGAGTCCAGCACCTTCTTGTTTTCATCTTTTTCTTCATCTTCATTTTCATTGTCTGTTTCTACTTCAGTGTCATCAGCGTCATCACTTTCATCCACAACATCATCAACTAAAACAAAAAAAGTTTTAAAAACGTCAGCTGAACCCTAACCAACGATGTGGAGATTTGTTAAGAAATTTCAGTCAAGGCCATTGGTTTAGAACCTTTTAATACTCAACTTAAAAGGTGCTAATACTAGTTAGTTAATTCTTGTAATTAACATTTAATTTTTATAAATGTTGGGCTTCTCGCTATGGTACATTTGTCACTATTATTTGGAACAACTATCTGTAACCATCATTAGAATGACTGTCTGATTGGCCCAATGATCATTCTAACTAAACTTATTGTATTATGTCTGCTTTATGCCATCCCCTAGTTCTACTTTTCACCGAGAAACATGCTTCTTCTAGTTCCCAGGAGACTCAAAAAATGTCATGGTTGGTTCTCAAACTTACAATTTTGTCACATCAAAGTTTCTAAATTATAATATTTTACAATTCTCCCTTCAAAAAAAATTATTTTTGTTGTTACTCAGTATGTTTCTTTTTCACATTGTCCTGTGATTATTTTACTATTATTTCATTAACTATGACATATGTCAAATTGTAACGGCATAAAATCAAATGGTATATTTGTAACCCTCTGCTATTCAAACATTTTTGGAACTTCCATTACTTTTGAAGGGAGTCCAGTCATTTCTGAACACTTCAATTGGAAAAAAGGGATTCCATTCTACCAGTAACAATACTGTGCAACAAACAAATCATGCTTGAAATATCATCCCTGTCCTTTAGAGAATTCTAAATTTTTGCAGCTAAGATGGAGATACTCTTATCGTGTGCATTATTTATAAATATCGTGATATGGTCTCCCTCTGCTACTGCATGTAAATCACAGAACAGGGAAACGGCAGTGAAATTAATGCCACTAAAAACTTACTTTTGAGTATCTTGATCCCAATTCCAAAAACGTTAGAAAAGGACTGCATTTCATGAATAGAACAGTTTGTTAATAACTGAAGGCACTTTACTCCTTGTATATAGAATACTTGAAATCAAGATATATAATTGGGAGACATACCAAGTCTGGGCCTGCATGTGACCACATTACATAGTTGACCCTTAACACCCTCTGAAGTGGCCTAGCAAGCCACTCAGTTGTAAAAAAATTACTTGAAGGAGAAGGCAAGTAGGGATGGTCAACTAATTGCAGCCTTGCCAGCATCACCCACATCCCGAGAACAAAAGAAAATGTACCAGCAGTGAACATTGTGAAGCTATTTGGAACTAATGAACCACCAATTTTTTTTTGGAGTGGGGAAGAGGAGATATATAAAGACTACAAATTAAGTATTTACATATATATTATGAAAATTTGTTAAAGGGTTAATTCTTGAAGTTATCTTTCCCCCAAGTTGATTATTCTAGTTGATCAAGCTACCAGACATATGCAATGCGCTGTCCACAGTATATAATTTTATGTTGTTTATTCTCAAACATTCAGTTTCTCCATTGATTGATTGGGAAGGAGAATTTTAAATTTGTGATAAGCTTTAACAAGTTAAAAATAGGGGAAAATGGGAGAGAAGACATCACATAATAGCAGGATGAGGGTTCACATGGTTGAATTCCTCAAATCCACATTACCCTATGGGGAGGCTAGAGCAAAGGGCAGGGACACCCCTGCATGGGGGGAAAAAACAGAAGGACTGAATATCCTGTGGTGCTCTTAGCATAGCTACAGAACAGGCGGCTACATGGTATCTTGGCCAAGGAAGGCACATGCCCGGGAATAGGAAACAGGAGAGAAATATCATAAAGAACAATATATTAGATCTAGTAGTGGAGCATTCTAGCCTTCACTTAGTAATTTGAAATACTGATCTGATCCCAGATTCTTCACCCCACAACCATTCCTGGTATTATTCAGCTCCACTCCTTCAATTCCACTACACAATTCCATTGTCAAAATTAACTTAACATAAAATGAATTAATCTAGTCATAATTTAATAACACTAATTTAGGCAGAATTAAGTAAAAGATGTATGTGAATGCAAAATTCTATTCCCATCATTATTTCTATCATTGATAGACCAGCCTTCTTGCTGGTTCTTTGGCAGGGGTGGTGGGGGGGGGGGAGGAAGAGACAAAAGAAATGATTGTTTAACTGTTTGCCTGTTATCAGAGAACTGTCAGGATAAGTGCAATCATTTTGGAATACTAACCTGTCTGCACTGCCAGAGAACAGACTCTGCATCTTATTGCAGGCAGCTATCTATCAAACTGAGTTACAGATACTGTAATTGCAGGATCAGTAGCAGTGATTATACAACAGGGTCATTAGACATTACTGAATCAAAACTCAACAGAATCACCCATTTCTAGATATGGGACCCATTTCTATGGAAGCCCATTGTATAAGATAGATGCCAATTGTATATAGACAGAATTAGTACATACACAAAACCACACATTTACCAGAAAACTATCTGTTTATCTGAGACAGCAGAGATTAATCCCATTCTAGAATTACACAAAAAGAAATGCAACTTCTGAATAGCCCACTCCTCCTACTTCTAGCCTTGGGTACGGTAGCATAGTGGTTATGTTGCTGGACTAGTAATCCAGAGGCCTGGACTAATAATCCGGAGTCATGAGTTCAAATCCCGCCGCGGCAGCTAGGGAATTTAAATTCAATTAATTAAAAATTCAATTAATTAAATAAAATCTGGAATTAAAATACTAGTATCAGTAATGGTGGTCATGAAATGACCGGATTGTCGTAAAAACACATCTGGTTCACTAATGTCCATTAGGGAAGGAAACCTGCCGTCCTTACCCGGTCTGGCCGATATGTGACTCCAGACCGACAGCAATGTGGTTGATTCTTAACTGCCCTCTGAAATGGCCGAGCAAGCTACTCAGTTGTAAAATCGCGCTAAAAAAAGTCACAAGAAGAATAAAACCGGACGGGCCACCCGGCATCGGACCACTAGGCACCGGACACGACAACGGCAAACCAAGCCCGGTCGACCCTGCAAAATCCTCCTCACTAACATCTGGGGACTTGTGCCAAAATTGGGAGATCTGTCCCACAGACGAGTCAAGCAACAGCCTGACATAGCCATACTCACAGAATCATAACATTCAGCCAACGTCCCGGACTGTTCCATCACCACCCCTGGGTATGTCCTGTCCCACCGGCAGGACAGACCCACCAGAGGTGGCGGTACAGTGATATACAGTCAGGAGGGAATGGCCCTGGGATTCCTCAACATTGACTCTGGACCCCATGAAATCTCATGGCATCAGGTCAAACATGGGCAAGGAAACCTCCCGTTGATTACCACCTACCGCCCTCCCTCAGCTGATGAATCAGTCCTCCTCAATGTTGAACACCACTTGGAGGAAGCACTGAGGGTAGCTAGGGCACAGAATGTACTCTGGGTGGGGGACTTCAATGTCCATCACCAAGTGTGGCTCGGTAGCACCACCAATGACCGAGCTGGCCGAGTCCTGAAGGACGTAGCTGCCAGACTGGGCCTGCGGCAGGTGGTGAGCGAACCAACAAGAGGGAAAAACTTACTTGACCTCGTCCTCACCAATCTACCTGTCGTAAATGCATCTGTCCATGACAGTATTGGTAGGAGTGACCACCGCACAGTCCTCGTGGAGATGAAGTCCCGTCTTCACAGTGAGGGCACTATCCAACGTGTTGTGTGGCACTACCATCGTGCTAAATGGGATAGATTCAGAACAGATCTAGCAGCTCAAAACTTTGCATCCATGAGGCGCTGTGGGCCATCAGCAGCAGCAGAATTGTATTCCAGCACAATCTGTAACCTCATGGCCCGGCATATTCCTCACTCTACCATTACCAACAAGCCAGGGGATCAACCCTGGTTCAATGAAGAGTGTAGAAGAGCATGCCAAGAGCAGCACCAGGCGTACCTAAAAATGAGGTGCCAACCTGATGAAGCTACAACACAGGACTACATGCATGCTAAACAGCGGAAGCAACATGCTATAGACAGAGCTAAGCGATTCCACAACCAACGGATCAGATCAAAGCTCTGCAGTCCTGCCACATCCAGTCGTGAATGGTGGTGGACAATTAAACAACTAACGGAGGTGGCGGCTCTGCAAACATCCCCATCCTCAATAATGGCGGAGTCCAGCACGTGAGTGCAAAAGACAAGGCTGAAGCGTTTGCAACCATCTTCAGCCAGAAGTGCCGAGTGGATGATCCATCTCGGCCTCCTCCCGATATCCCCACCATCACAGAAGCCAGTCTTCAGGCAATTCGATTCACTCCACGTGATACCAAGAAACGGCTGAGTGCACTGGATACAGCAAAGGCTATGGGCCCCGACAACATCCTGGCTGTCGTGCTGAAGACTTGTGCTCCAGAACTAGCTGCGCCTCTAGCCAAGCTGTTCCAGTACAGCTACAACACTGGTATCTACCCGACAATGTGGAAAATTGCCCAGGTATGTCCTGTCCACAAAAAGCAGGACAAATCCAATCCGGCCAATTACCGCCCCATCAGTCGACTCTCAATTATCAGCAAAGCGATGGAAGGTGTCGCGCCAGACAAGTGCCAGGCAATGACCATCTCCAACAAGAGAGAGTCCAATCACCTCCCCTTGACATTCAACGGCATTAGCATCGCCGAATCCCCCACCATCAACATCCTGGGGGTCACCATTGACCAGAAACTTAACTGGACCAGCCATATAAATACTGTGGCTACAAGAGCAGGTCAGAGGCTGGGTATTCTGTGACGAGTGACTCACCTCCTGACTCCCCAAAGCCTTTCCACCATCTACAAGGCACAAGTCAGGAGTGTGATGGAATACTCTCCACTTGCCTGGATGAGTGCAGCTCCAACAACACTCAAGAAGCTTGACACCATCCAGGACAAAGCAACCCGCTTGATTGGCACCCCATACACCACCCGAAACATTCACTCCCTTCACCACCGGCGCACTGTGGCTGCAGTGTGTACCATCCACAGGATGCACTGCAGCAACTCGCCAAGGCTTCTTCGACAGCACCTCCCAAACCCGCGACGTCTACCACCTAGAAGGACAAGAGCAGCAGGCGCATGGGAACAGCACCACCTGCACGTTCCCCTCCAAGTCACACACCATCCCGACTTGGAAATATATCGTCGTTCCTTCATCGTCGCTGGGTCAAAATCCTGGAACTCCCTTCCTAACAGCACTGTGGGAGAACCTTCACCACACGGACTGCAGCGGTTCAAGAAGGCAGCTCACCACCACCTTCTCAAGGGCAATTAGGGATGGGCAATAAATGCCGGCCTTGCCAGCGACGCCCACATCCCATGAATGAATGAGAAAAAGCTCAAGGTGGATGTGATCAAAACTGTTGCCATTCCTAGAGAAAACTACAGCAACTTAATATTTTGGGTAACCATCTTCCTGAGTTATTTGTCCAGAATGAGACTAACGTTCATCTTATTTCTCTGAGTGAATGGAATGTGTTTTGGGGGAGTGCAGCTTTGCTCCCCACCCCACTATGACTGTACATCTTGTATATGCATTTGCATTCACTTCTTATATACTGTTTGTTCGCTTTCATTTTTGGTTTGGGGAAGGGTGTTGAGAATTCTGAAAACCTACCTTCAGGAGCTAAATTATAGAGTTGAGCTACAGGACCACTTGTTGGGATTACTGGCAACTGGAAGTGGTAGACACTTTTAATGGTTGGAATGGGTAGACGATTTTTGGGGAAACATTTTCTCATGATGAGACTAGAGATATTGACCAGAGGATCCAGGGTTCTCACTGAAAGGCAATCCTGAAAAATAAAATGCAGGAAAAAATTGGAGTTTGCAGATTCTGTATCACATCTCTCTTTAAAGAATTACAGTACTGTATTAAGTTCATTGGTTCATGAAAGACGAAGCAAACACATTTGTTTAACATGCCTGTTAAATGTGTTAGCACAAAGCTTTGTTATTCAAAATACAAAACTTCAATAATAACTTTTTTTTAAACTTTAAGTGATTTCATAGAATCATAGAAGTTTACAACATGGAAACAGGCCCTTCGGCCCAACATGTCCATGTCGCCCAGTTTATACCACTAAGCTAGTCCCAATTGCCTGCACTTGGCCCATATCCCTCTATACCCATCTTACCCATGTAACTGTCCAAATGCTTTTTAAAAGACAAAATTGTACCCGCCTCTACTACTGCCTCTGGCAGCTCGTTCCAGACACTCACCACCCTTTGAGTGAAAAAATTGCCCCTCTGGACCCTTTTGTATCTCTCCCCTCTCACCTTAAATCTATGCCCCCTCATTATAGACTCCCCTACCTTTGGGAAAAGATTTTGACTATCTACCTTATCTATGCCCCTCATTATTTTATAGACTTCTATAAGATCACCCCTCAACCTCCTACTCTCCAGGGAAAAAAGTCCCAGTCTATCTAACCTCTCCCTATAAGTCAAACCATCAAGTCCCGGCAGCATCCCAGTAAATCTTTTCTGCACTCTTTCTAGTTTAATAATATCCTTTCTATAATAGGGTGACCAGAACTGTACACAGTATTCCAAGTGTGGCCTAACTAATGTCTTGTACAACTTCAACAAGACATCCCAACTCCTGTATTCAATGTTCTGACCAATGAAACCAAGCAAGCTGAATGCCTTCTTCACCACCCTATCCACCTGTGACTCCACTTTCAAGGAGCTATGAACCTGTACTCCTAGATCTCTTTGTTCTATAACTCTCCCCAATGCCCTACCATTAACGGAGTAGGTCCTGGCCCGATTCGATCTCCCAAAATGCATCACCTCACATTTATCTAAATTAAACTCCATCTGCCATTCATCGGCCCACTGGCCCAATTTATCAAGATCCCGTTGCAATCCTAGATAACCTTCTTCACTGTCCACAATGCCACCAATCTTGGTGTCATCTGCAAACTTACTAACCATGCCTCCTAAATTCTCATCCAAATCATTAATATAAATAACAAATAACAGCGGACCCAGCACCGATCCCTGAGGCACACCGCTGGTCACAGGCCTCCAATTTGAAAAACAACCCTCGACAACCACCCTCTGTCTTCTGTCGTCAAGCCAATGTTGTATCCAATTGGCTACCTCACCTTGGATCCCGTGAGATTTAACCTTATGTAACAACCTACCATGCGGTACCTTGTCAAAGGCTTTGCTAAAGTCCATGTAGACCACGTCCACTGCACAGCCCTCATCTATCTTCTTGGTTACCCCTTCAAAAAACTCAATCAAATTCGTGAGACATGATTTTCCTCTCACAAAACCATGCTGACTGTTCCTAATCAGTCCCTGCCTCTCCAAATGCCCGTAGATCCTGTCTCTCAGAATACCCTCTAACAACTTACCCACTACAGATGTCAGGCTCACCGGTCTGTAGTTCCCAGGCTTTTCCCGGCCGTCCTTCTTAAACAAAGGCACAACATTTGCTACCCTCCAATCTTCAGGCACCTCACCTGTAGCGGTGGATGATTCAAATATCTCTGCTAGGGGACCCGCAATTTCCTCCCTAACCTCCCATAACGTCCTGGGATACATTTCATCAGGTCCCAGAGATTTATCTACCTTGATGCGCGTTAAGACTTCCAGCACCTCCCTCTCTGTAATGTGTACACTCCTCAAGACATCACTATTTATTTCCCCAAGTTCCCTAACATCCATGCCTTTCTCAACCGTAAATACCGATGCGAAATATTCATTTAGGATCTCACCCATCTCTTGTGGTTCCGCACATAGATGACCTTGTTGATCCTTCAGAGGCCCTACTTTCTCCCTAGTTACTCTTTTGCCCTTTATGTATTTGTAGAAGCTCTTTGGATTCACCTTTGCCTTATCTGCCAAAGCAATCTCATGTCCCCTTTTTGCCCTCCTGATTTCTCTCTTAACTCTACTCCGGCAATCTCTATACTCTTCAAGGGATCCACTTGATCCCAGCTGCCTATGCATGTCATATGCCTCCTTCTTCTTTCTGACCAGGGCCTCAATCTCCTGAGTCATCCAAGGTTCCCTACTTCTACCAGCCTTGCCCTTTACTTTATAAGGAATGTGCTTACCCTGAACCCTGGTTAACACATTTTTGAAGGACTCCCACTTACCAGACGTCCCTTTGCCTGCCAACAGACTCTCCCAATCAACTTCTGAAAGTTCCTGTCTAATACCATCAAAATTGGCCTTTCCCCAATTTAGAATTTTAACTTTTGGGCCAGACCCATCAATCTCCATAGCTATCTTAAAACTAATGGAATTATGATCACTGGTCCCAAAGTGATCCCTCACTAACACTTATGTCACCTGCCCTTCCTTATTTCCCAAGTGGAGGTCAAGTTTTGCCCCCTCTCTAGTCGGGCCATCCACATACTGAATGAGAAATTCCTCCTGAATACACTCAACAAATTTCTCTCCATCCAAGCCCCTAATGCTATGGCTGTCCCAGTCAATGTTGGGAAAGTTAAAGTCCCCTACTATTACCACCCTATTTTTCTTGCAGCTGTCTGTAATCTCCTTACATATTTGCTCCTCAATTTCCCGTTGACTATTTGGGGGTCTGTAGTACAATCCTATCAACGTGATCTCTCCCTTCTTATTTTTCAGTTCTACCCATATCGACTCCGTGGGCGAACCCTCGGATATATCCTCTCACTACTGCCGTGATGTTTTCCCTAATCAAGAACGCAAATCCCCCTCCTCTCTTACCTCCTGCTCTATCTTTCCTATAGCATCTGTACCCTGGAATATTTAGCTGCCAGTCTTGCCCCTCCCTTAGCCATGTTTCAGTAATAGCTATAACATCCCAGTCCCATGTACCCATCCATGCCCTGAGTTCATCTGCCTTGCCCATCAGACTTCTTGCATTGAAATAAATGCAGTTTAATCTAGACTTCCCTTGATCTTTGCCGTGCTTTCTCAGACCATTTGTCAGGTCATGTTTTGTACACTCTCCCTTACTGCCTTTTGTTTCTGTCACCACTTTACTTCCCACTGACTTCCTGCATCGATTCCCATCCCCCTGCCACTTTAGTTTAAACCCTCCCCAACAGCACTAGCAAACACTCCCCCTAGGACATTGGTTCCAGTCCTGCCCAGATGCAGACCGTCCAATTTGTACTGGTCCCACCTCCCCCAGAACCGGTTCCAATGTCCCAGGTCCTAGCTATCCTGTCATTCCTACTCTGACTAGCCCGTGGCACTGGTAGCAATCCTGAGATTACTACCTTTGAGGTCCTACTTTTTAGTTTAACTCCTAACTCCCTAAATTCAGCTTGTAGGACCTCATCCCGTTTTTTACCTATATCGTTGGTGCCTATATGCACCACGACAACTGGCTGTTCACCCTCCCCCTCCAGAATGTTCTGCAGCCGCTCCGAGACATCCCTGACCCTTGCACCAGGGAGGCAACATACCATCCTGGAGTCTCGGTTGCGTCCGCAGAAACGCCTGTCTATTCCCCTTACAATCGAGTCCCCTATCACTATAGCTCTGCCACTCTTTTTCCTGCCCTGGAGTACTTTATTTTTCAAATGCAATCCCTGCAGTATATATATATATGCAATAAAAGAAAATATATGTACCAGTGAAGAAGATTACAATGTAATGAAAGGAATGAAGGACTTTTCCTAACATTGTAACTACAGATAAACAGCCGAATGGTTCAACATAAATCTTCTTCGTCAATAGTTAAATCTTCATTGATTTGCAGCCTCATGAGCAACGCGGAATAGATTCCTCAGTCAACGTATAATGTAGTGTCGAACTAACCCATACAGACCCCAAGAAGCTCTCAGGTTTTGTAAAGTTAGCCGACCTCAGCCAGAGTGGTAACAGGGACAAATAACGTTGACTTCAGCTCCCCTTGGCTAAGGAGGAATGAAAAATAAGCTGGGCATAGTTCAAGCTCTTGAATGCTTTCCATTTACAACCGACTGGAAGTGCATTGGTGGTCTTTCTTTGCTGTCAGGGTCTTCAGCTCCGAGTGAGGACAGAGTGAAATATTTTGCTGAGATACCAGCTACAGCTACGGCACTCACTGCGCAGCGCCATATAAAGAAAGACTATTTGGGCCAGGTAACAAAGGGCTGTTAGCATCCATGGAATCATATCCAACCTTAAGGCAGGACCTGCTCCTCTGAGCCCCAGAACAAAATGTAGAGTGGCACGTTGTCAACTCTTAAATTGGCCTTGCTGGAAATTTACGTTGGCGCAGATGCTATTTTATTTACATCACTCAATTTTTTCATAGCGAATTATGAATTCTTGAGCTCAGCCACAAAAAATCAAAAGCAAATATAGGCTTATAGGAGAAAGTCATGCAAGTAGTAATTGGTGCATGAAAGTTTCAACTAGAATATATCCTGCTGCCCTAGGAATAAGGGAAAGATTTTCTGATATGAGTGTTAAAAGTGACGAGAACACAGAGCAGCGAGTGAACTATACCGACCTTCAGTAATTTTCAAAGTCTTTCCTAGTTGTTTATTCAAAGGAAACTTCTAGCTCATATTCGGCTTAGCTTTGGAAAGTTGCCAAAGGACAGGAAATTGTGTGCGTGAGCAGCCCTAAAGGAATCAAGCCAAAACTTAAATGGTTGAAGCCACTATTGTTTTTTTTGGCTTGTCCCAGATATCTCTCTTAGCGCCAAAGTTCAATTTTGTAAGCAATCCCTTGCTTCTTATGAATCAGAGTGTGGCGTTACATTGACAATGAGGTAGATTTCAATTAAATGAAAATCGAGCAGGTTCTACAACAGACGAGCAATCTGCTCCACCAGATTACCATCCAGACGGTGAAGATGAAAATCTGCCCCAATATCTAGTGGTGTGGTGCTGCCCTGGGGCTGAACAGAAACCCTCATTAACATAATTAGCTCAATTCTCTTGTGTTCTCTTAGTTTCAGATAGCAGACGAATAAACTCTATCAGGCCTAGGCTATAAACAACAAGTAATAAGTAGAAAATCGATATAGAAGATTTCAGCTGATTACAGACCTTTTAAATGACATGTACTCGAGTACAGAAGTAACAGAAGACGCAACTAATTTTTTTTAGGAATACGAAAGCTGGATCGGAGTCCATAACATAACTTATACATAAAGTTTTATCCATAAACATGGAGCCTCATCCTCTATCCTGATGAACTCAGAAGAACTGAAAGCACGCTGACTGAGATCTACCTCTTGTTCCCGCTAAAGTTCAAAACTGGGATACAGGAAATCAAAAGAGGTCTTCCACAGTTCGACAAAGCTTATGAAATTGAGATGATAGTTTCCAGCTCCACCCAAAGGCAAGAACGAAGCCCATTACTTTCAAATGATTATTTTTATGTCAAAACATGAAATCTCTGTTTAGTAAAATAGTTGCTACTTTCTTTGCAATCAAAATGCATTTGCATATGAATAATTCCCCTGAAATGACATTTTGTTATAGCAATGTGCATCCTTTTTAACATGTCAAAAACAAGTTAGCAGAAAGACTCAAGCAACAGAGATTTTCTCCCAGCACACAGTAACCCAATTTGAAGTGACCATAATAAAATCCATCTATTTTTAGTATTTATGATTTGAACTGTGACATAATGACTGTCACGGTTGTACGGGAAGAAAAACTGTTCCAGCCTTCCCAAAGGTTGAAATTTTAAGTGTACTTCTTAGCCTTCCCAAAGTGACTGGCAAAATCCAAAGGAATGTAAATTAACCTGGAGGTAGGAAACAAGAGCCTGTTACCAAGTGATGAAGCAAAGTAGCACCCAAACCCCGTTTGTTGACTGGTAAAGTGAATGTGCTGCTGCGCGAGGCGGGTGCAAGAATGGTTTACCCAGCTTGGCACTCCAGGGCATCTTCCCCAGAAGACAGCAGTGCAGCACACCCAGCAGGAGGCAGCAGCCAGGATCAACGCTGTGTAGTCCACACTTACAAATAAAACTGACTGGTAAAAGGCACATTTTAAGGAAGCTGCCAAAGTAAGACTTGCCAACAGATGTCCCAAGTATGCATGCCATAAAATGTTTCTTATCAACCTCTACTGCTGGACTATGCCAAACCTACATACAACCGTACATCTCTTTTATTGCTCTGCATACATACCCAGACGACAGCAAAACCACGTTAGGCCAGTCTAAAAGGCCTGTCAAAGACTGACTTCAAAGCTAAAGGGGCACAGATCCGGCTATATGGATCTGAGCCAGAATTCCCTATTCCTGCACTATTGGCCATAAATGGAAACATACCCTGAAGTCTCTTTAAACAGGGCTAATGCAAGCTCTTTTAGATTTGTTACTTGCTTTTTGTGAAGCGAGATAAGCATTGCATGATTGGATTACAGAACTTTTTGTTAAGGAGCTATTTAGCTACGTGGGAAGCGTGAAAGGATTTTTGGCCCAGAATTTGATGGAGCGGGGCATCTCGTGGCGTCCCCCGTTTGTTAGATCGTTTTTCTCACCCTTCAACTTAAAAAAATTTAGTGTCACAAGTTGCTGGAAGTGTGAGGTCAATAGGGCATCTGGGACCTTGGTGAACGACGGGACCAACAGTGTATCTCATTAACCAATTAGAATTAAGGATAAAGAAACCTGTACAAACATGACGGGTTACACCCGAGCAGGACCGGGACCAATGTCCTCGCGGGGGTGTTTGCTAGTGCTGTTGGGGAAGATTTAAACTAGAGTGGCAGGGGGATGGGAACCTGAGCGGGGAGTCAGAAGAGAATAAAGTGAGAGCAGCAAGAGAGGGGAAGACCCAGGGAAAATCTACAATCATAGAATCATAGAAGTTTACAACATGGAAACAGGCCCTTCGGCCCAACATGTCCATGTCGCCCAGTTGATACCACTACGCTAGTCCCAGTTGCCTGCATTTGGCCCATATCCCTCTATACCCATCTTACCCATGTAACTGTCCAAATGCTTTTTAAAAGACAAAATTGTACCCGTCTCTACTACTGCCTCTGGCAGCTCGTTCCAGATACTCACCACCCTTTGAGTGAAAAAATTGCCCCTCTGGATCCTTTTGTATCTCTCCCCTCTCACCTTAAATCTATGCCCCCTCGTTATAGACTCCCCTACCTTTGGGAAAAGATTTTGACTATCTACCTTATCTATGCCCCTCATTATTTTATAGACTTCTATAAGATCACCCCTCAACCTCCTACTCTCCAGGGAAAAAAGTCCCAGTCTATCTAACCTCTCCCTATAAGTCAAACCATCAAGTCCCGGCAGCATCCCAGTAAATCTTTTCTGCACTCTTTCTAGTTTAATAATATTCTTTCTATAATAGGGTGACCAGAACTGTACACAGTATTCCAAGTGTGGCCTAACTAATGTCTTGTACAACTTCAACAAGACATCCCAACTCCTGTATTCAATGTTCTGACCAATGAAACCAAGCATGCTGAATGCCTTCTTCACCACCCTATCCACCTGTGACTCCACTTTCAAGGAGCTATGAACCTGTACTCCTAGATCTCTTTGTTCTATAACTCTCCCCAATGCCCTACCATTAACAGAGTAGGTCCTGGCCCGATTCGATCTCCCAAAATGCATCACCTCACATTTATCTAAATTAAACTCCATCTGCCATTCATCGGCCCACTGGCCCAATTTATCAAGATCCCGTTGCAATCCTAGATAACCTTCTTCACTGTCCACAATGCCACCAATCTTGGTGTCATCTGCAAACTTACTAACCATGCCTCCTAAATTCTCATCCAAATCATTAATATAAATAACAAATAACAGCGGACCCAGCACCGATCCGAGGCACACCGCTGGTCACAGGCCTCCAGTTTGAAAAACAACCCTCGACAACTACCCTCTGTCTTCTGCCGTCAATACAATTTTGTATCCAATTGGCTACCTCAACTTGGATCCCGTGAGACCTAACCTTATGTAACAACCTACCATGCGGTACCTTGTCAAAGGCTTTGCTAAAGTCCATGTAGACCACGTCCACTGCACAGCCCTCATCTATCTTCTTGGTTACCCCTTCAAAAAACTCAATCAAATTCGTGAGACATGATTTTCCTCTCACAAAACCATGCTGACTGTTCCTAATCAGTCCCTGCCTCTCCAAATGCCCGTAGATCCTGTCTCTCAGAATACCCTCTAACAACTTACCCACTACAGATGTCAGGCTCACCGGTCTGTAGTTACCAGGCTTTTCCCGGCCGCCCTTCTTAAACAAAGGCACAACATTTGCTACCCTCCAATCTTCAGGCACCTCACCTGTAGCTGTCGATGATTCAAATATCTCTGCTAGGGGACCCACAATTTCCTCCCTAACCTCCCATAACATCCTGGGATACACTTCATCAGGTCCCGGAGATTTATCTACCTTGATGCGCGTTAAGACTTCCAGCACCTCCCTCTCTGTAATATGTACACTCCTCAAGACATCACTATTTATTTCCCCAAGTTCCCTAACATCCATGCCTTTCTCAACCGTAAATACCGATGCGAAATATTCATTTAGGATCTCACCCATCTCTTGTGGTTCCGCACATAGATGACCTTGTTGATCCTTAAGAGGCCCTACTCTCTCCCTAGTTACTCTTTTGCCCTTTATGTATTTGTAGAAGCTCTTTGGATTCTCCTTTGCCTTTTCTGCCAAAGCAATCTCATGTCCCCTTTTTGCCCTCCTGATTTCTCTCTTAACTCGACTCCGGCAATCTCTATACTCTTCAAAGGATCCACTTGATCCCAGCTGCCTATGCATGTCATATGCCTCCTTCTTCTTTCTGACCAGGGCCTCAATCTCCTGAGTCATCCAAGGTTCCCTACTTCTACCAGCCTTGCCCTTCGCTTTATAAGGAATGTGCTTACCCTGAACCCTGGTTAACACACTTTTGAAAGCCTCCCACTTACCAGACGTCCCTTTGCCTGCCAACAGACTCTCCCAATCAACTTCTGAAAGTTCCTGTCTAATACCATCAAAATTGGCCTTTCCCCAATTTAGAATTTTAACTTTTGGGCCAGACCTATCATTCTCCATAGCTATCTTAAAACTAATGGAATTATGATCACTGGTCCCAAAGTGATCCCTCACTAACTCTTCTGTCACCTGTCCTTCCTTATTTCCCAAGAGGAGGTCAAGTTTTGCCCCCTCTCTAGTCAGGCCATCCACATACTGAATGAGAAATTCCTCCTGAATACACTCAACAAATTTCTCTCCATCTAAGCCCCGAATGCTATGGCTGTCCCAGTCAATGTTGGGAAAGTTAAAGTCCCCTACTATTACCACCCTATTTTTCTTGCAGCTGTCGGTAATCTCCTTACATATTTGCTCCTCAATTTCCCGTTGACTATTTGGGGATCTGTAGTACAATCCTATCAAAGTGATCTCTCCCTTCTTATTTTTCAGTTCTACCCATATAGACTCCGTGGGCGAACCCTCGGATATATCCTCTCTCACTACTGCCGTGACGTTCTCCCTAATCAAGAACGCAACTCCCCCTCCTCTAATACCTCCTGCTCTATCTTTCCTATAGCATCTGTACCCTGGAACATTGAGCTGCCAGTCCTGCCCCTCCCTTAGCCATGTTTCAGTAATAGCTATATCATCCCAGTCCCATGTACCCATCCATGCCCTGAGTTCAATACAAATAGTACAAACAGTTGTTCATGAACAAGTGAAAGGGAAAAGCGTAGAGCAGCGGAAAGAAAGTGTACTTTCGGCGCGACAGATAAAATAAAAACTAGAAGGCGCAAGGCGATTAACCCAGCATCAAAGCTGTGGCAGGGGGTTGGGAACCTGAGCAGGGAGACAGAGGAAAGCGTGTCAGGAAGGGACAGAAGGTATGGAGTAAAAGGTAAAGTGTTAAAAAAGGAAAAAGCAGGAACTAAGTGTCACAAAACATATTTGAAAGTTCTTTATCTGAATGCACGTAGCATTCGTAACAAAATGGACAAGTTAACGGCACAAATAACTACGTATGGGTATGATCTTGTGCCCATTACAGAAACATGGCTGCAGGGTGACAACGACTGGGAATTAAATATGCCAGGGTATTTAACAATCAGGAAGGACAGGCAGGAAGGAAGGGGAGGTGAGGTGGCTATGTTAATAAAGGAAGGAATCACTGTAATACTGAGAAATGATATTGGGACAAAAGATCAGGACAATGAAACAGTTTGGGTAGAGATAAGGAATAATAAGGGGAAAAAAACACTAGTGGGCATAGTATATAGGCCTCCTAATAGTTGCAACTCTGCTGGAAGAAGTATTAATCAGGAAATAGTCAGGGCATGTAATAAGGGAACAGCTATAATTATGGGGGATTTTAACTATCATATTAACTGGACAAATCAAATTGGGCAGGGCAGCCTTGAACAGTTTATTGAGTGTATTAGGGATGGATTTCTTGAGCAGTATGTAACTGATCCTACAAGGGGGCAGGCAACGTTGGACCTGGTCCTGTGTAATGAGCCAGGATTAATTAATAATGTCCTAGTTAAGGATCCCCTTGGAATGAGTGACCATAACATGGTTACATTCCATATCCAATTCGAGGGTGAGAAGGTTGGTTCTCAAACAAGCGTACGGAGCTTGAATAAAGGAGACTATGATGGTATGAGAGCGGAATTGATTAAAGTGGACTGGGAAAATAGATTAAAGGGTAAGTCGGTACATGAGCAGTGGTGTTCATTTAAGGAGTTATTTTACAACTTTCAAAAAATATATATTCCACTGAGGATAAAAGGGTGTAAAATAAATGACAGCCATCCGTGGCTAAGTAAAGAAATTAAGGATAGTATCCGACTAAAAACAAGGACATATAAGGTAGCCAAACTTAGTGGGAGGATAGAAGATTGGGAAGTCTTCAAAAGACAGCAAAAAGTAATTCAAGGATTGATTAAGAAAGGGAAGATAGATTATGAAAATAAATTTGCAAAAAATATAAAAACAGATAGCAAGAGTTTCTACAGTTATATAAAAAGAAAAAGGGTGGCTAAGGCAAACGTAGGTCCCTTAGAGGATGAGACCGGGAAATTAATGGTGGGAAACATGGAGATGGCAAAAATGCTGAACAAATATTTTGTTTTAGTCTTTACGGTAGAGGACACTAAGAATATCCCAACACTGGACAAACAGGGGGCTCTAGGGGGGGAGGAGCTAAATACAATTAAAATCACTAAGGAATTGGTACTCAGTAAATTAATGGGACTCAAGGCGGATAAATCCCCTGGACCTGATGGCTTACATCCGAGGGTCTTGAGGGAAGTGGCAGTAGGGATTGTGGGTGCTTTGGTAATAATTTTCCAAAATTCTCTGAACTCGGCAAAGGTCCCAGCAGATTAGAAAACTGCTAATGTAACACCCTTATTTAAAAAGGGTAGTAGGCAGAAGGCTGGAAATTATAGGCCAGTTAGCCTAACATCTGTGGTGGGTAAAATTTTGGAGTCTATTATTAAGGAGACAGTAGCGGAACATTTGGATAAACATAATTTAATAGGACAAAGTCAGCATGGCTTTATGAAGGGGAAGTCGTGTCTGACAAATTTGCTTGAGTTCTTTGAGGACATAACGTACAGGGTGGATAAAGGGGAACCAGTGGACGTAGTGTATTTAGACTTCCAGAAGGCATTCGACAAGGTGCCACATAAAAGATTACTGCTCAAGATAAAGAATCACTGGATTGGGGGTGATATTCTGGCATGGGTGGAGGATTGGTTATCTAACAGGAAGCAGAGAGTTGGGATAAATGGTTCATTCTCGGACTGGCAAACAGTAGCCAGTGGTGTTCTGCAGGGGTCGGTGCTGGGTCCCCAACTCTTTACAATCTATATTAACGATTTGGAGGAGGGGACCGAGTGTAACACATCAAAGTTTGCAGATGATACAAAGATGGGAGGGAAAGTAGAGAGTGAGGAGGACATAAAAAACCTACAAGGGGATATAGACAGGCTGGGTGAGTGGGCGGAGATTTGGCAGATGCAATACAATATTGGAAAATGTGAGGTTATGCACTTTGGCAGGAAAAACCAGAGAGCAAGTTATTATCATAATGGCGAGAAACTGGAAAGTACTGCAGTACAAAGGGATCTGGGGGTCCAAGTGCAAGAGAATCAAAAAGTTAGTATGCAGGTGCAGCAGGTGATCAAGAAGGCCAACGGAATGTTGGCTTTTATTGTGAGGGGGATAGAATATAAAAACAGGGAGGTATTGCTGCAGTTATATAAGGTATTGGTGAGACCGCACCTGGAATACTGCATACAGTTTTGGTCTCCATACTTACTCTCGAGGCAGTTAAAAGAAGGTTCACTCGGTTAATCCCGGGGATGAGGGGGTGGACATATGAGGAGAGGTTGAGTAGATTGGGAATCTACTCATTGGAGTTCAGAAGAATGAGAGGCGATCTTATTGAAACATATAAGATTGTGAAGGGGCTTGATCGGGTGGATGCGGTAAGGATGTTCCCAAGGATGGGTGAAACAAGAACTAGGGGGCATAATCTTATAAGGGGCTGCTCTTTCAAAACTGAGATGAGGAGAAACTTCTTCACTCAGAGGGTAGTAGGTCTGTGGAATTTGCTGCCCCAGGAAGCTGTGGAAGCTACATCATTAAATAAATTTAAAACAGAAATAGACAGTTTCCTAGAAGTAAAGGGAATTAGGGGTTATGGGGAGCAGGCAGGAAATTGGACATGAATTTAGATTTGAGGTTAGGATCAGATCAGCCATGATCTTATTGAATGGCGGAGCAGGCTCGAGGGGCCCATTGGCCTACTCCTGCTCCTATATCTTATGTTCTTATGTTCTTAAACAGAAAGAAAGAGGAATGACATAGAAGGAAATGGGGGAAATTAGAGTCAAGTTAGATACAGAAAGAGAAATAAAAAGTGGGAAAAAAAGATCGGATTGAGAGGGAAAAAGAGAGACAGAAAGGAAAAGTAAGAATAAAAGTTTAAAATTATTTTTTTTTAAAACCTCTAGGAGCAATTTACTACCCGCAGGAATGAGACTCCATAGTTTCAATTATTCCCTTTCTGTGCCGGAGAGGTTGAGTAGCATTGCAGGATCTCGCCTTTAAAAGGGTCCTCATGTCATTAAGTATCAACCCGAGCTTTCTGCAGCGAGTTTAATTCGTTTTAACAGTACAAATGCAGCAATTTATTGAAACTCACTAGGAAGTTGACCATGAGCTCCAGTTTTCGTGAGGCTAACAGCGGGGTGGCACAAATCGCCCAGCAATTTGTGGTGATTCCCAACTCATAGCGTCTCTCTTCCTCACCGCAAATTGCTGGGATTTTTACACACTGATAACGGCGTACACACGAAACTTGTCTTTTTACCATTCTTTCCTACCCCGGCTGCATTTGCTAATGCATTCTTATGTTTGTACACTCTGTCCCTTCCTGACACACTCTGTTTATCATTACCCCTATCGTTTTCCTGTACTACTTCCTTGTCTTTTCTCTTTATCAATCTAAACTTCACCCCACCTGGCCCCTCCCCCCCTCTATTTAGTTTAAAGCTTTATCTACCGCCCTAGTTATTCGGTTCGCCAGAACACTGGTCCCAGCATGGTTCAGGTGAAGCCCGTTGTTAGCAGACGGCTACTCAAACTAATATACATTACTTTACAATTATAACACAGGTTTAGCTAATATCGCGCTCTGAACAGAACATTGCCAGAAGATACTGAAAATTTGCCACAGATTTTCTTATTAAAATTTTCTTTTGTCACTAAGGAGTTCTTTGTGGCAGAAACTACCACATTCTTAAATTGACCATTTTTAGTAACTTTTTAAATTGATGTTTAAGATTATAGTTTTATTTGCCAGTCAGTGTTCGAAAAGCTTTTACATATGACCTTTCAGTATTATCCTCAAGCAGATGTCTGCAATCAGAGTGGCGGCTGTTTAAAATGCAACATAAATGCTCACATTAAAAGTTTGATCTTAATGGAGATGATGTCTACTTTTCAACACACAATTATGCATTAGTTCAGCAACAATCAAGGCACTTACTTGAGACGTATTATACAAGACCTTCATCCCTTCAGCATCAACGAAAGCTTTCCTGCCCAACTTGATACCCGTGATATTTTTGATACAGTTTAAAATCCCTTTGCGAATCAGCATATGCCGATGCCTTGCGTCATGTCTATGCCAATCGATATAAATTGTGAGAAGAACAGGAAGGTATCCCCTATCCACTGACCTCCTGGCATTGGTTTCTATAATGAAAGGACACACGTTTTAAAAAAACTTTTCCCTACATGTAAATAAGGAAATAGTTACTCATTAATGTTGTTATTCAACTATATATATTAATATATGTAATAGGTAGTACAAGTATACTTCATGATTTGTCATGGTTACAGATAGAAAGGGAGGAAAGTACAAGCACCATCTTCACAAAGAAACGTTTGATAATTTTTTTTTGGGGGGGGTGGGGAAGGAGGAGTTGAGTTGTATTTTCATTTCAAATTAATCAATATAGGTGATATGATGATGTACTTTATGTCATTATCTGTAGACAAAAATGGCAAGTACTCTTTCACAAAGATGGTGTCCTTTTAAAGGTTTATTATACAAAATCTAACAGGGTGTGAAATAGTTCTTGACCCATATGGCTTCACAATGGTGTCAACTCAAGTTCACTTAATGGTTTTGTGCAGCTAAATGTAAATTTTTATGTGGTAACTAAAAGTGTTATAAAATATCTTTTCATCATCATGTTATTAATTGCATCCTCTAAAGTTGGACCACTGCTCAACACTAACAAACGATTTTACAACTGTGATCTATTGTATTTGCCAATTTAGCTTACTGTAAGAAAAAAAACTAAAGTCTGAAAATGTCATCCATATAGTTGAAATGGAAAAATGCGACTTCTTCTTTAATAAACACCCAACAACAATTTGCTTCAGCATCCCTGGACTTGGAAAAGAAGAAAACAAAAATCAGCCAGAGGCATAGTGGTTATAAAAGTGAGTGGGGAGATGGGTGCAGGTTCAGTTCCTGTACCACTCAAGTCCCAATCTGAACTACATCAAGTGGAAAAGGCACCACATGAAGACTGGAGCATCTCCCAGTAAGGAGGGGTTAAAATCAGAGGTGATGGGATTAGGCTTGGCTATGATGCTCACACAATGGTGAATAGTGACAACACACAAGATGAACGTTCAAATGGACAAACTACCAGAGAGCTACCAGCACTGTAGAATTATGCCCTAGCAAAATCTAGGAGACAGAGTGAAAAGAGGAGAAATTACAAAAACAAATTTTAAAGAGGAAAGAAAATGCCCATCCTTAACAATTAACTTACATAGGCAACTAGGTAAAACACTTACTCGACTTTAGCAATGCTGCCAGTGTGTCTAATGAGACCCTGCAAAAAACAACAGTCCATAGGATGCAACCATTAACAAATTGTGCTCGGGATAAGAAAACAAGACATATAAATTTCCTTCAAGGATCACAAATTTAAGCTGATAAAAAGGAAAAATTTACAAATATACAAAGATATATTTGACAATTTTGCAACAACCTTAAAATCTTCTCCAGGTTGATGAATGAAGTTGACATTGTTGTCTATTTAATGTTACCTCCTGCATCTACTTAGCACCAGTACTACTAAATGAAATAATGATGTCTACAAAGTTAGTCGTGATTAATGATAATTGTTCCACTTGTTCAACTTGCACTAAGATGAATAAAGCCTGAGGCTAGTGTTTGTGTTTCTAATGCTGGTCTGACATAATGCGTTAAACAAGAAGGGGTTAATTTTACATGCAGCACTTACTTGTTCATCGTCAAATACTATACATTATCCAATTTTCCACAACTGACCTTTAAAATTGCAACATTACTAAAGTATAGAATTATCTGGTTATGAACATACTAATGGGCAGCGAGATAATATTACAAACACAAACCATATGGTACAAGATCTGAAAAGTATGCAGCAACAGCCGCAGCTTGGAATGTTATCTCTTCAAATTCAACATGGTTACAGGATCAGAATCTGAAAAATCTATAAATGCATATCATATATCACAAAGTAACATAACTAATATTCTGAAAATGTTGTGGTCGTACAATCAATTACTGGTCTACAGAGGTTCAAACTTTAAGAGGGGAATACCTATCCTTTTACAAAAACCGGTTGTTTGTGGAATTGAAGCAGTGAAAGTAAGATACAGCCATAACAATGGGAACAGCTGACAAGTAAAGCAACATTTTTCAACACAAAATGTAAACAATTCTGACCTTAGAATGGTTGGAATTAATATGCATTAAACTTTGAACCCAACACCAGAGAGTACTTCAAACATAATGTGGCGATGCTGGTGATGGACTGGGATGGACAAATGTAAGGACTTGCACAACACCAGGTTATAGTCCAACAGTTTTATTTTAAATCACAAGCTTTCGGAGCTTTCCTTCTTAGTCAGGTGAGTGAAGGGATTCTAAAAACGCATAGCATATATAGTCAGAGAACAATGCCTGGTGATTACAGATAATCTTTCCAACTGCCCCCTATAACACCTCGGCTGGGAGACGATCACAGCAATCAAAGGTGTTGTTGGTGTTCAGACAGGTCGGCCACGGAAAACATTACATCCCAGTATAATGAATACACAATGGGTCAGGTCACAAAGACAGAGAGAGAAAGAGACCCGAAAGGCAGAGGGAGAAAGAGAGAGAGAGAGAGAGAGAGAGAGAGAGAGAGAGAGACCAGTTGTATTAAAAACAGATAACTTTTTTTCGCTGGTGGGGTTACATGTAGTGTGACATGAACCCAAGATCCCGGTTGAGGCCGTCCTCATGGGTGCGGAACTTGGCTATCAATTTCTGCTCGACGATTTTGCGTTGTCGTGTGTCTTGAAGGCCGCCTTGGAGAACGCTTACCCGAAGATCGGAGGCTGAATGTCCTTGACTGCTGAAGTGTTCCCTGACTGGGAGGGAACCCTCCTGTCTGGCGATTGTTGTGTGGTGTCCGTTCATCCGTTGTCGCAGTGTCTGCATGGTCTCGCCAATGTACCATGCTCCGGGGCATCCTTTCCTGTAACGTATGAGCTAGACAACGTTGACCGAGTCACAGGAGTATGAACCATGTACCTGGTGGGTGGTGTCCTCTCGTGTGATGGTGGTATCTGTGTCGATGATCTGGCATGTCTTGCAGAGTTTGCCGTGGCAGGGTTGTGTGGTGTCGTGGACGCTGTTCTCCTGAAAGCTGGGTAATTTGCTGCGAACGATGGTCTGTTTGAGGTTGGGTGGCTGTTTGAAGGCGAGTAGTGGAGGCGTGGGGATGGCCTTAGCGAGGTGTTCGTCGTCATCGATGACATGTTGAAGGCTGCGAAGAACATGGCGTAGTTTCTCCGCTCTGGGGAAGTACTGGACGACGAAGGGTACTCTGTTGGTTGTGTCGTGTTTGTATTCTGAGGAGGTCTATGCGATTTTTCACTGTTCCGACGGGCCCAAGGCGGCCTTCGAGACACACAACAACGCAAAATCGTCGAGCAGAAATTGATAGCCAAGTTCCGCACCCATGAGGACGGCCTCAACCGGGATCTTGGGTTCATGTCACGCTACATGTAACCCCACCAGCGAAAAAAAGTTATCTGTTTTTAATACAACTGGACACTCTCTCCCTCTCTCTCTGTCTTTGTGACCTGACCCATTGTGTATTCAGTATACTGGGATGTAATGTTTTCTGTGGCTAACCTGTCTGAACACCAACAACACCTTTGATTGCTGTGATCGTCTCCCAGCCGAGGTGTTATAGGGGGCATTTGGAAAGATTATCTGTAATCACCAGGCATTGTTCTCTGACTATATATGCTATGCGTTTTTAGAATCCCTTCACTCACCTGACGAAGGAGGAAAGCTCTGAAAGCTTGTGATTTAAAATAAAACTGTTGGACTATAACCTGGTGTTGTGCAAGTCCATACTTCTAACATGGTTGGGTTAGGCAATTTGTTATGGCAATTTGTTATGGCAAGTGACTTTTCATCATCTAGAAACAAGCATATACACAATTTTTTGGGCTATTTATGCAAAACTGTAAAACTCAAGCAGCAAATTGTGCTGCAAGTGTGTAGAAATTTGCAGGATCAGTCACAGAATGTTCCTCGGTACTTGCTCTTAAAAAAACAAGGAACGGGGGAAAACTTGAGTCATTCTTACTCTCTGATGAAAACTGTCATAACATTCAGAACACAAAAAAGCATTGCAAACAAGTTTGTAACATGAGGATAAATATAAAAAATGACTGAAAATTAGATGGCACTTAGTCCATTAAATAGTTCAGTGGGCATTGAAAAATCTTTGATACTCATCAAGTAAAGTCTTTTTTCAAACTGGAGTTGGGTACATTGCATTTGAAAGCAATTTCTATAATGGCATTTCAAGGAGGAATGGATGTTCACAGCAGGAGCCCTGAGTTATTGGGCAAATATCATGAACGACTCATTCCCTATATTAACTATGGTACTTTATCAAAAGCAAAATGCTGCGACTGCTTTTTGTGTACAAAAACACTGCCAATTGTCTTAGGACGACTCTGTGTTATGATACTATAACTCAACCAAGTAACAATCCATTATAAACCACATCATAGTTATCATTTCACATTAAAAGGAAATTAGTCCGTGGGCTGATGGACTCTGCCTGCGGATCATCAATCACTGCCCCTCTTTATATTTCCCTCCAAAATGTCCATTCATTCGCAATCAAGATTCTAACCATCCACAACCTTATTGTGCATGATTGTATTGACATCCTGATTTTGATTGAAACTTGGCTCAGAGGTGAGTGACATCTTCCCCCTTGCCAAAGCCTCCCTCACCTGGCTATACTTCCCACCATCTGCCCCGCCTAAACCCCTCCGATGGCAGTGTGGTCCTCATCACCAAGTCACAACTCAGTCTCTCCCCTTACTCCTCTGGCACTTTTTCCACCTTTGAATACCACCCTGTCACCCCTTCTTTAAAATCATTGTTGTCCGCTGGCCCCTCCAAGCCCCATCCCAGTCACGTCCTCCTTCAGCTTCCACACTGAGCAACCTCTCATCCTCAGTGATTTTAATCTCCATCTCGGCACTCCTTGCCTTTTTCCCTCTGAATTTACTGTCATCCTGTCCTCCTTACTTCTCTCTCCATATAAACTCTCCTACCCATATTCACGGTCACCTATTCAACCATGCCATCTCACATGGCCTCTCTACTTTCAGGGTCTCAATCACTGACAAAGCCATCTGCAACCAACTGTTTATATCACTTGCCACCATATTCTCCTTACCTCCTTCCAACTTAACTTCCTGCTGTGCCCCCATTACCCCCTCGCCCAAAAGAACTCTCTCCTAAGTCACTTACAATTACACTTTCAAACTCCCAAATGCCTAGCCTTTGGCCCTCCATTCACCACAATGCTTCTGCAACCATCAATTTGCCCAATTACTTCCTCACCTCCACCTTTGATGCCCTTACTTCAGCAAAGCCTTTACTGTCTCCCATTCCAATGATTCCCCTAATATGGCTCCGACTTTTGCTCCTTCAAGTCCAACGGATGCAGACTTGAGCAAATCTGGCATTTAAATAGCTTAGCCATCTATCACCAGCTCTGGCTGGAGCACATCAAGCACTACAGAGCCTCACTCTCCTCTGCCAAAACTGTCCAAGATAATTCTGAAGCACAAAGATAACCACCAACTGCTTTTCTCCAATACAAACCATCTCCTTAAACCTCTCTCCCCTGGCCCTTCAATCTTCACCTCCAACAAGTACAAAGAGTTCATGGACTTTTTTATCACCAATACAGACCATCTGTCCTGCTGCCTCTGCTGTTTCTCCCTCCCTGTTTTCTTGCACACCAAGTCAAACCTCACTCCAGGATCTTATGCCACACGGACCTCAAAATCCTCTAGGATATTGAGTATACTAAAAAAAATACTATAGCAAGTTAGTGTTCTCTTGATTGGTGAATACTTCTGAAAAATGATTTAATATTTTAACTATTTTATCTTCATTTTCACTACCATTTTTAACTTTCAGAATGATAACATCCTAGCTACAGTTTTATTACTATGATACTGGAAGATTTTCATTATTGCACTTAACATATTTTGCGTTACTCATCTCTTTAGTCTTTTTGCACCTCCAGTTTCTCCATTAACCTCCCTTCAACAGACAAATCCTTTCCCTTACTAGTATATTTGCCTATTCCACTGAGCTGCTCTGACTTTTCTTCAACTTCCCCCTTCTTGTTCCTAGCAACATCTTTATTGTTATCCAGTGCCTGAAGCATAATTGCCATTTATCTCCCGCTATTTGCTGTTCTCATTGCCTCTTCGACACCCAATCCCTGCCTCTTGTTGACAGCAGAAAAAGAAGCCAACACATACCATATGTACCTCCTCCAACTGGCTTCATGCTCAGCTTTCTCTCCTACTGACTCCAATACCAGTCACGTATCATCTACGAACTTTCACCAGTGCCTTACAGCACAAGAACTATACATTCCAACTTCTTTCTCCTTCAAGTCTTCAATTAGCAAGAATAACTCTTAGATCTTCAGCTCTGACAAATGTAAACATATCAGACTATACACAAACTGATGTGTTAATTTCACCTTGTGCAACTAAGGCATTATAGCCCTGCACTCTGGCATTCTCTCCCTAAATTACTATGCCTTGCTACACCTCCTCCCATCATAAAAATAGTTCCTTCAAAACCTATCTCTTCAACGTCTGCTCTTTCATTTCCCCCCTTTTTGAAGTCTTGGGATGTTTTGTTATGTAAATGGTTTATACAGGTGCAGATTGTTAGTCTTGATGTTGAGAGCCTGATGTAAATTTATTTGCAAATTTCACAGCCTTAAAATATCCCTCACACAATGTTAAAGTTTCTTTTGCTTAATTTGAAGTTATCTACAGCAGTCACTGCCAATACAGAGAATCATAGAATGGTTACAGCACAGGAGGAGGCCATTCAGCCCATCTAGTCCATGCCGGCTCCATGCAAGAGCAATCCAACTAGTCCCACTCCCACTCCCCCACCCTTTCCCCACAGCTTTGCAAATTTTTTCCATTCAAGTACTTATCTAATTCCCTCATGAAAGCCACATTTGAATCTGCCTCCATCACTCCCTCAGTCTGTGCATTCCAGATCATAACCACTCGCTGTGTAAAAAGGTTTTTCCTCACGTCACCTTTGGTTCTTTTGACAATCACCTTAAATCTATGTCCTCTGGCTCTTGACCCTTCCGTCAATGAGAACAGTTTCTCTCTATCTACTCTGTCGAGACCCCTCATGATTTTGAATACCTCTATCAAATCTCCTCTCTGCTCTAACAACCCCAGCTTCTCCAGTCTATCCACGTAACTGAAGTCCTTCATCCCTGGAACCATTCTAGTAAACCTCTTCTGCACCCTCTCTAAGGCCTTCACATTCTTCCTAATGTGCAGTGCCCAGAACTGGACACAATACTCCAGTTGTGGCTGAGCCAGTGTTTTATAAAGAATGATTATGACTTCCTTGCTTTTGTACTCAATGCCTCTATTTATAAAGTCCAGGATCCCGTATGCTTTTTTAAACGCTTTCTCAACCTGTCCTGCCTCCTTCAACGATTTGTGCACACGTACCCCCAGATCTCTCTGTTCCTGAACCCTCTTTAGAATTGTGCCCTTTAGTTTATATTGCCTCTCCTCATTCTGCCTACCAAAATGTATCACGTTGCACTTTTCTGCATTAAATTTCATCTGCCATGTGTCCGCCCATTCCACCAACCTGTCCATACCCTCTTGAAGTCTATCACTATCCTCCTTGCTGTTTACTACACTTCCAAGTTTTGTGTCATCTGCAAATTTTGTACTTGTGCCCTGTACACTCAAGTCCAAGTCATTAATATATATCAAAAAAAGCAGTGGTCCGAGTACTGACCCCTGGGGAACACCACTACATACCTCCCTTCAGTCTGAAAAACGACCGTTCACCATTACTCTGTTTCCTGTCACTTAGCCAATTAGGTATCCATGCTGCCATTGCTCCTTTGATTGCATGGGCTTCAACTTTGATGACAAGCCTATTAGGTGGCACTTTATCAAACGCCTTTTGGAAGTCCATATACACCACATCACCCTCATCGACCCTCTCAGTTACCTCATCAAAAAACTCTATCAAGTTAGTTACACGCGATTTGCCTTTAACAAATCCGTACTGGCTTTCCTTAATTAATTCCCACTTGTCTGAGTGATTGTTAATTTTGTCTCAGATTATCGTTTCTAAAAGTTTCCCCATCACTGAGGTTAAACTGACTGGCCTTTAGTTGCTGGGTTTATCCTCACACCCTTTCTTGAACAAAGGTGTAACATTTTCAATTCTCCAGTCCTCTGGCACCACCCAAGGATGATTGGAGATAATGGCCAGTACCTCCGTAATTTCCATCCTTACTTCCATCAGCAACCAAGGATGCATCCCATCCAAACCAGGTGATTTATCTACTTTAAGTACAGCTAGCCTTTCTAGTACCTCTTCTTTATCAATTTTTAGTCCATCCAGCATCTCAACTACCTCTTCTGTTATTGTGACTTTGGCAGCATTTTCTTTCTTGTAAAGACAGATGCAAAGTACTCATTTAGTACCTCAGCCATGCCCTTTGCCTCCATGCATAGATCTCCTTTTTGGTCCCTAATCGGTCCCACCCCTCCTCTTACTACCTGTTTACTGTTTATATGCCTATGCTCCCATTTATGTTAGCTGCCAGTCTATTCTCATACTCTATCTTTGCCCCTCTTATTTCCTTTTTCACTTCCCCTCTGAACTTTCTATATTCAGCCTGATTCTCGCTTGTATTATCAACCTGACATCTGTCATATGCCCCTTTTTTCTGCTTCATCTTACTCTCTATCTCTTTCGTCATCCAGGGAGCTCTGGCTTTAGTTGCCCTATCTTTCCCATTCCCCCTTTCCCCAATACAAACCTTAAGAGTGAAATCTGCTGAATCAAACAGCCATCCCTCCTCCTAACCAAAATCAAACCACCACTGCCTGAAATGAAATGCAGATGCTGTTCAATCAATTTCTTCTTTGTTGCTTCTCAATCAAACTCTGCCCTCACTCTACTAAAATGTTGCCATCACTATCAACCATTTAGTTTATTCCAAATGCAATACAGCTTATAACGCGATTTGCCCGCTATACGCAATGGCTGGTATAACGTGGTAGTGCTATTATTGTACAAGAATGGTCCTTCTGTGTGGTGACCTTTTGCCTAGTTGTTTCCAGCTCCACTCTGACCTGCAGCTTTATTTAAACTGCAGTCAGTACTTAATACAAACTGTAACCCCACCCCACTTAGAGGGATTAGAAGGGTTTAAGTACACAAAAGGTAATTTAACATTAACGAGGTGTTAATTACTAATGTATGTTTGCACATTCAAAATGTACCTTAACCAGGTGCGAACTAGTGAGTAAGCACAGATGTTTCTGCCTGAAAGAAACGGAAAGTCGCTATAATCGTCAACTTTGAAATCGACGATAATACAAATGGATAACGGTTATCATTTTTTTGCCAATATAAGCGACTGCCCATTTTAAACCTGGACAGTTTTAGTGGTGAGGACTGTACTCAGTTCCGATGGTGTATTCCTACAAAAAACATCAGGTACTTTTCTCCAGGGTTGTTGCATCTCTAAATGAAAATATTCATTTAGAGATGCAACAACCATGGTTCATGCATGGTTCATACTCCTGTGACTCGGCCAACGTTGTCTACCTCATACGTTGCAGGAAAGGATGCCCCAGAGCATGGTACATTGGCGAGACCATGCAGACGCTGCGACAACGGATGAACGGACACCGCGCAACAATCGCCAAACAGGAGGGTTCCCTCCCAGTCGGGGAACACTTCAGCAGTCATGGACATTCATCCACCGACCTTCGGGTAAGCGTACTCCAAGGCGGCCTTCGAGACACACAACAACGCAAAATCGTCGAGCAGAAATTGATAGCCAAGTTCCGCACCCATTAGGACGGCCTCAACCGGGATCTTGGGTTCATGTCACGCTACACGTTACCCCACCAGCGAACAAATGTTATCTGTTTTTAATATAACGGGTCAGTTGCTGTCTTTTCTATGTTTCTACCTCTCTATCTCTGTTTTTTTTTGTTTGTTGTTTTTTTTGGTGATTTGTATATTCTGAGACCTGGCAGGTAACACCTGTCTGTCTGCACACTGATTGCCTTGGCAACGGGCAGTTGAAAAAACTGTCTGTAATCACCAAGCATTGTTCTGTGAATTATAAATGCGATTTCATTTCGAGGATTTCATTTTCACATCGTTCACCTGACGAAGGAGGAAGCCTCCGAAAGCTTGTGAATTTAAAATAAAATTGCTGGACTATAACTTGGTGTTGTAAAATTGTTTATAAGTGAAAATACACATCCTTCAGTTTGACATTCTTGTGCCTGATCCTCCCATAAAAACATGCTAATTACTATTTGCATGTGGAGATGAGCAAAAGAGGAAACATATTCAATTTTATTCAGTGGATGTTATAAAATATGGGATTGCTGTAAGCAAATACCATATTAAAGAATGCATTTAATATCATCATTTATGCTGATTGTAACGTGCTATTTGGGAGCCAAATAAAAAGTGCATTTTGACAAATAGAGTTTCTAACCAAGAGTTCATTAACTCCTTTAGATCAGTGGTGGCAACAGCTGAGATTAGTTAAGGAAAGCAATGAGGTAACAAAACCATTTCAAAACATGTGCAATTGGAACAAAAGAAAATTGGGACAATATGTACCACTTAATGTAAAAAATATATTTGGGACAAGCCGCGTGAACATTACAGAAACTCCGCAGGATCATCCATGGATGGTTTTCCTCTCTGCCAGTCCATTGTTCTTTTGTTTACTGTGTCTCTTTCAATTCTTTCAGCCTATCTGTTTCTCTCTAAGTTACCACAAAACAAAGTATCAAGCCTATTGTTCCAGCAGACCAAGTATAAACTGCTCCTGTCTTAATGGCTTCAAGAGGGAAAAAAAAGTTCCCTCTGTGGCTGAGTGGAGACATAAATCGTACAGGTCTTCTACTGGTCTTCACCAAATGTGCAGTGTAAGGAATTGCTCTAAATGGAACTGGGAAACTATATTTGCTGAGAATTAAGGATAGATTTTGTGGTTTTGTTACTTAAGTCTATTTCTGTAAATCTAGCTTTTTGGACAGTATGCAAAAATTATTTGAATTGTGAGAGCTACAGCAGTAAAATGGTGACACGAGAAACGGAAGTGTTGTTTACAAGCTAGTAACATAACCACACACAAGTTCACCTCTGTAAACCAAGATCTCAATAGTTTATCTTGCACCATGGCAACTGCCAGTACCAATGGTATAATCCCATTGGTATTACTTTTAATTAGTAGAGAGCTATGAATGACTGCACTGCAGCTCACAACTATCAAAGATTCTCCCACAAGGCACATGGAATCACAAAGTTTCTACTTTGTATAATACTGGTCATGTTCTACTCTCCACAAATCGCTTATTTTTTCTTTCAAATATTTCCAATTCAACCACAGAAAGATAAGTCTTCCTTTGTAGATTGCATGATATGACCGAATCAGGACCTATGCCACTTATATGGATCGTCTATTCTTTTGAAACAAATTAGTACTGAAATAGTTACTAAACATGTGTATGGCACATACAGCACATGCAACTCCCAATAGTGATTTCTGCATATCATTCAAGAACCTGACCAACAAAAGCGATTAACAACAATGGACATGTGAATGGTATATCATGAACTATTATGTTGAGTTGAAGAAAATAAACAGCACAGTACCAAAATTAATGTTGCTGATGTTGGTGCTTTATATGTCAATTTCTTGGTCACTTATTTTTTTCATAAAATGTCTTTTTCTATTGTGCAACAGTTTCACAACAAAGTTCATTAACCTATTGTATAGCCATCTATCTTAAAATCTGTTATATGATGTAAATACAGAAATCACATTTCAGCAGCTACAATAAAAAGTTAACACCTATATGGGGAAAAAAATGTTAATGGTAATGGAAAACAAGTAAACGTAACAATAGTGGAAAAGATGTATCTCTACCAAAATGCTTAGTAGCTGCAGTCACAGACAAAGATACAAACTTGAATAGCAAAACTCACAAACTTATAAAGGTGGAAGATTGTGCAAATTGTGTTTTTTTTTTAAATCGATGCTTGGAAGTTTGCTAAACAGTAATACAAATGACGTTAATAAATCCTAAATTCAGTATAATACCATTTAATACATGGTATATATACTTTTCTTTAAAAAAATGCTTTTACATTCATTCTCAGGACGTGGGCGTCACTGGCAAGGACGGCATTTATTGCCCATCCCTAGTTGCCCTGAGAAGATGGTGGTGGGTCGTCTTCTTGAACTGCTGCAATCAGTGTGGTGAAGGTTCTCCAGCAATGCTGTTAGATAGGGAGTTCTAAGATCTTGACCCAGCAATGATGAAGAAACAGCGATATATGTTCAAGTAAGGATGGTGTGTGACTTTGAGGGGAACTTGGTGGTGGTGTTACCATGCACCTCTTGCTCTTGTCGCGGATTTGGGAGGTGCTGCCGAAGAAGCCTTGGTGAGTTGTTGCAGTGCATCCACAAGGCTGTAATGAGGTTTGGGGCCAAGTGATCCTGGCAGAATCCAAACCATCGGTGAGCAGATTTATTGGTGAGTAAGTGCTGTTTGTTAGCACTGTTAACAACTCCTTCCACCGTTTTGCTGATGATTTGGAGTAGGCTGATAGGGCAGTAATTGGCCATGTTGAATTTTTTGTGGACAGGACATACCCAGGGCAATTTACTACACAATCAGGTAGATGTCAATGTTGTAGTTGTACTGGAAGAGTTTGGGTGGGGGCACAGCTAGTTCTACAGCCGGGATGTTATCGGGGACCGTAGCCTTTGCTGTATCAAGTGCACTCAGCCGTTTCTTAATTTCACGTGGAGTGAATCAAATTGGCTGAAGACTGGCTTCTATGATGGTGGGGACCTTAGGAAGAGGCCGAGAAGGATCGACTACTCAGCACTTCTGGCTGAAGATGGTTGCAAATGCTGCGCCTTGTCTTTTGCACTCATGGGCTGGACTCTGCCATTGTGCAAGATTTTACTCCCACTAGTTGCTTAATTGTCCACCAGCATCAATTGGATGAGTTGCTGTAGTGCATCTGGTAGACGGTACACACTGCAGCCACAGTGCGCCGGTTGGTTGAGGGAGTAAATGTTTAAGGTGGCGGATGGGATGTCAATCAAGTGGGCTGCTTTGTCCTGGATGGTGTCGAGCTTCTTGAGTGTTGGTGGAGCTGCACTCATCCAGGCAAGTGGAGAGTATTCCATCACACTCCTGACTATGCCTTGTAGATGGTGGAAAGACTTTGGGGAGTCAGGAGGTAAATCACTCGTCGTAGAATACCCAGCCTCTGACCTGCTCTGCTCTTGTAGCCACAGTATTTATGTGGCTGGTCCAGTTAAGTTTCTATTCAACGGTGACCCCCAGCATGTTGATGGTGAGGGATTTGGCGATAGTAATGCCGTTGAATGTCAAGGGGAGGTGGTTAGACTCTCTCTTGTTGGAGATGGTCATTGCCTGGCACTTGTCTGGCGTGAATGTTACTTGCCACTTATCAGCCCAAGCCTGGATGTTGTTCAGGTTTTGCAGCATGCAGACACGGACTGTTTCATTATCTGAGGGATTGCGAATGGAACTGAACACTGTGCAATCGTGAGCAAATATCCCCACTTCTGACCTCATGATGGAGGGAATGTCACTGATGAAGCAGCTGAAGATGGTCGGGCCTAGGACATTGCCCTGAGGAACTCCTGCAGCATTGTCCTGGGGCTGAGATGATTGGCCTCCAAAAACCACTACCATCTTCCTTTGTGCTAGGTATGACTCCAGCCACTGGAGAGTTTCTTGTAAAACAGCACATCCTCTGACACACCATGAATAAAGGAATGGTAAATCTGCTGTTATATCTAAAATGCATATAAAAACTCACTGCAAATTAATCTATCTTTTAACTCCCTAACATGTGGTGCAAGGTGTGGTGTCTCCCTATCTTCCATCACAAGACTTGTGTTACTTTATTTTCTTTGCCATATTTGGAACAGCTTTGAGCAAAATTAGCATCAACTATAAAGAAGTAAATTAATTTTAACAACCTATTTCTTTTTTGTCTTCAGATTTTAAAAATATTCTTTTGGACATGTGCTAATATCATCCTTCGGGGAACTGGCTTTATCATTACATACATGTCGCACACTCTCAGCCATCTGTTATGATGCACACAATTCTGGATATTCCACAAACATAATACAAAAATGTTTTTAAAAACAGGCAACAATGTTTAAACTACCAATTTATAACAAAGCACGTGTAAAATGAGAAAAATTGGAACTTTAAGTAATAAAATCATTCATATGAATATTTTTGCCACAATTAGCATATTGTTTCATGTATTTTTATACAATTTATCCTCATATTGGCACAAATGCAGAAGTCTGGAACAGTGCTTTAAAGCTAGTAATGCGACAAACCTCTGACTCCAAACACACAGATGATGGACAACGCACAAGGAGAGAAGGCCAGAGGCATTATGCAGACAGAAGTGTGAACATAAATCTCTCCATTTCTGCTCTGGGAGAGGTGAATTAAAAATATGCTAAAAGTATCCCTTCCTTTGAGGCAGCATATAAACTAGGAACATAAGAACAAGAGTAGGCTATTCAGCACCCCCAGCCTGTTCCGCCATTCAATTAGGTCATGGTTGATCTGTACCTTAACTTCATCTACCCGCCTTGGTTGCATAACCCTTAATACCTTTGTCTAACATAAATCTATCAAACTTAGTTTTGAAATTTTCAAGTGACCCCCAGTCTCAACAGCTTTTTGGAGGAGAGTTCCAGATTTCCACTTCCTTTTGTGTGAAGAAGTGTTTTCTGACATCACCCCTGAACAGCCTAGCTCTAATAGTAAGGTTATGTCCCCTCGTTCTGGACTCCCCCACCAGAGGGAATAGTTTCTCTCTATCTACCCTATCAACTCCTTTGATCAACTTAACACTTCAATTAGATCACCCTTTAATCTTCTATACTCAAGGGAATACAAGCCTAGTCTATGCAACCTGTCCTCATAATTTAACCCTCTTAGCCCTGGTATCATTCTGATGAATCTGCACTGCAAGGCCAATATATCCTCCTGAGGCACAGTGCTCAGAACTGAATGCAATACTCCAGGTGGGGTCTAACCAGAACTCAGTACAGCTGTAACACAACTTCCACCCCTTTGTATTCCAGCCCTCTTGAGATAAAGGCCAACATTCCATTAGTCTTTTCAATTATTTTTTGTACCTGCCAACAATCTTTTAGTGATTTCTGTATTTAGACCCCTAAACCTCTCTGCTCAACCACAGTTCTTAGCTTCTTGCCATTTAGAAAATATTCTGATCTATCTTAGGTCCTGAGTTCACAAACTAGTACTAGTACAATACATCTCTGGAGATCAGTTAATTGTACATATAGGTTTGAAGTAAAAGGCAGACACTTTTAAAATCTATTACAAGAAAAAAACAAGGATGAAAAATGGTACAGTACTTTAAAGATTACTTCAATATACAGTTTATTTATTCTTTAAATAAACAGTTCATTATGGTACCTACTTTATAAGGCTGGTGTTCTTCCTATTAAAAGGACCAATAATCTTGAACATAAGTTCCACAACACCATTTTTACCCAAGGACACGGCATTGACAGCTGAAAAAATAAGTGGCAAAAATGAACCATCACCATGCAACCATTATAAGACCAAAGTAAATTTTAGCAATGTTTCAAAAACAAATCTAAAAAAATATGAATAGTGTACAGTGCATTTGACAATGTATATAACAAATGATTTTAGAACGAACTAGGATTTCTTCTGATATATTTTGTTTATTTTACATTGACACTAAGAAGTATTTACATATATGGTTTCGATCCATCAGTCTGAGCCAAACCCAAATCACAAGCGGACTAAAACATTGTGATAGCCCACTGCCTCACCCAGTCCAATATAATACAGCAGTTTTCAACAACTTTAAAGGCTGTCAATTTAGCTGTTAATTTTTCCCCTTTCCTTGATATATCCACATCACTTTAGAAAGATGCAAGCAATTCTTGGACGTTAACCCATAAAGGTGGACACTGTTGAGTCAGTCCATGGAACATATGTAGCAACAATAGTACTTGCTATACTCAATACTCACCGTTGCTGGAATAAACGCGCAGCAGCTGCAGACAAGGTAAAATCAGCTTGAAGTTCTGCAGGTTTTGTTTCACTAAACTCAAAGTTATGCCCAAGGCTCCATTAATCCTGGCTTTGACTCCAAACTTTTTGTCTATTCAAGAGAAGAAACCCAGAAAGAATAACGTGCTATGGATTTCAGTAAATATCACTTCCCAGAGTTAGTTTTTTTTCCTAGATCTTTTCAACAGATTTCTGACTGAACTTTTAATTAAAATGACAGATGAGCATTGCACCATTTTGTAATATATTTATCATTCCAATGTGTATTTAATATTTTCTTCAAATTAAACTTTCAGATGTCAGAGGACAATGTTATTATGATGACTTTGGGGAAACCGGTGGGGCTCATAGGAGGTAAGGATTACATAGCACAAGTTCACTTATGTGAAAAGGTGATCGTACCATGCTGGATGTGAGAGTGATTTTATTCAGACTAAATAGTTTCTTGGCAAAGGTTAGAATCCTATTTAACTCTACATATTTCTACCTAGAAGTATTAATATCAATGTTACTTGCCAATTCCCACAAGTTGTTATGCTTTTATAAACACATTTTTACACACAAAACTATACTTTTTTTTCTCATTACACCAGTGATAAGTCCAGTTAGCCCCTTCTAAAAATGGGCAGGGAATCAATGCTTACTAAAATTGACATTCGCAGTTACTGCAAAAAACAAATAACTTTCATGATTCTTTAAAAAAAACTCAAAGATGTTGCTATAATGGAAAGATACAACTGCTGTCTCATTGGATTTGCAGGTGTGGATATTTCTAAAAATAATTAGTAAAACCTGCTGTTGATTTTTTTTTGAACTGCCATTATTGAGGTTGCCACGTATCTTCCCTTCAGATCCCACTGTGGCAGTTTGCGAATTTGAATTCAGTTAAATAAAATCTGGAAATAAAATATTGGTACCAGTAACAAGTGGCCATGAAGTTGTTGATTGTCATAAAAACCCAACTGGTTCACTAATGCCCTTTAGGAAAGGAAATCTGCCATTCTTACCTGGTCTGGCCTATGTCAGCTTTGGCTCAGTGGTAGCACTCTCGCCTTTGAGTCAGAAGGTTGTGAGATCAAGTCCCATTCCAGAGACTTGAGCATAAAAATCGAGGCTGACACTCCAATGCAATACAGAGGGAGTGCTGCACTGTTGGATGTGATGGCAAATCGAGGCCCCATCTGCCCTCTTAGGTGGACGGCAACAAATTGTAATCAGCAATAGAATTGGCACGTTTTGGAGTAATAACTGATGTAAAGCCAACAACATTTTAACATGCGACAAGCATATTACAGGGCATATGGGGGTGCAGGAAAGAGTTTACCACTGAATTTTTTCTCTCCTTCTGCCTATTTACTCCCCTCCTTGAAGAAGCAGATGGGGTAACTGGGTTGTGTCACTCAGTCACTTTGGTCTCCTGGACCTTGTTTAATTACTTTCTGTGGTCGGAGGAATTTACCATGGATTCTTTCCTAAAGGAATTGATTCCCTGCTGAAGTACTGTTCTACAGGTGCCAGTCCATTTGTGAGCCTAGACAGTGCATATTGGAAGGATACTGAACCATAGGAGTTTAACAACCACGTCTGTACTGTCTTTGCCCAACGTCCACAAATACACTTGCAGTAAAAGTCACTGAATATCAATAAGGATTAGGAATCCTGGCTTATTTTTCTCCACTAACCCAGGCATGCTGAGGCCAAATGTAAATCTCCTAATCACCCAAGCCAAGATTGGCCAACTGAGCACATACTAAGTGTCTCGGGCCCTTCTAGTCCATCTGGCTCAGCTACTGGCCACCTTGACCAGCCAAGACATCTGGTGACCTAGCAATGGATATTATCATGGCTTAATTATGGTAAACTATTTGCTAATCTCCCTTAATCCTGAAAGAGTTGACATTTGCAATCCCGTGGTTCATTACATTGATTTTCAGAGCAAAGTCCTCCCACTGACATCATGTGTAAAGAAGCCATAAACAATTCAAAAGTGCACTAAGTTGCCGAATCATCATGATCCAAAATTGCAAAATCAATGTTGAATTTTCTGTGACGGATACCATATTTCACTAAAATATTAAGCAGTACTATAGATGTGCTGACCTCAACATTACCAAAATAATATATTATTTATACAGTAATGTTCCTTTGCTAATTCTTTGGAAGACGTACTTGCAGAATTATAAAAGAAACCCAAGTGACCAAAATTTTGTAACAGCACCATAAAACAGACAATGAATGTAGATTTAAACATCTTTGTGTATAAGCGCCATCTATTGTGCATAGAGAGAAAATAAAGCATCTTATTAAAGAGGGATGTTAAATTGCAAGTGTGATTGAATGAATAATCCATGAGGGACAAAGTTATACAAGTCAGCCAAATAAGTGGAATAAATGAGTACAAAATAGGTCAATACATACTGTTCTCTTTATATACGTAATTTCTTGATCCAAATACTGAGGCACAGAATTGTGTACGCAACATGCTGAATAATACACTTGAGTTTGTTATGTGGTGTAAAAGCTCTTTCAATTCTTTTTTCAGATCATTTTATTGCTAGAGGATTCAACTTTATGGAATGATTATTAATTTAATGGAAGGCAGGTGGTGTGGAGGAGTTTCCATTGATATCTTGATGTCATTGAGTGAAGTCCTCAAAAGCTCAATTGATTAAATGAGGGGTGGTGGTCATGGGCAGGACTGACAGCTGAGGGGAACTGGACCATATGCTGGTGACCCAATAATTTAAAAAAAATGGAACAGTGCTTCAATGACCCAGAGAACTGAAATGGAGAATCAAGATCAGACTTGCAAAAGATTTACCAAGGCTTAGTTAAAGGTATTGAGACAACAGGCAAGATAGAATTTAGGTGATGTGATAATATTATGAGTGAGATGGAAACAAAACAAGTGTCAGATAGTGAATGCATCACATAAAACATCTGACTACACATACTCTATAAACAGTGAGTGAGTTTACAGCAAGGAGTAAGGCTTGTGGGTGGGGAACAGATTCTAGAATAAATTGCACATACGATTGTATGTTCTGCTAATGTAATATAGAACTGTAATTTGTTTCTTCAAATTAAATTGTCTTGTGCCCTTCATTGTTGGAGCTTTAGCACATGAAGAATGCTTTAGTAATCTCTAAATCACATTATGAGTCTCTTCATGGTCCGATTAAATCTGTATTAAACTCAACCATGATTTAAACATATGGAACACAAGAGAGGCTTTTCATAGTGTAGATAGGGGGATGCAAAAAGAGACTAGAGTCAAAGGAATGCAGAGTTTGGGCAAGGTGGAAGGGGGAGAGCTGGGGAGTCGTAGTGCTGGAGGAGGTTACAGAAATAGGAATGGTTGAGGCCATGGAGGAATTTAAGCACAAGGATGATAGTTTTAAATTTGAGCCGTTGGAGGACAAGGAGCCAATGTAGCTTGGTGAAGACAGGGGAGAGTGGGACTTGGTGTGGGATAGGATCAGCTGAAGTTTACGGCGAATGCAAGGCCAGTCATGAAAATATTGAAATAATCGAATGTGGTGACAAAGGCATGCATGATGGTTTCAGCAGCAGAAGGGCTGAGATCAGAGTGAAGATAGGCAAATATTAAGCAGATGGATGCTGGCGGTCTTTATGATGGCAAAAAAGTGGGGGCCAAAGCTCAACACTGGGTTGAGTAGGATACCAAGGTGGCAAACAGTCTGTTTCAGCCCAAGACAGTGGCCAGGGGTGGGGTAGAGTCAATGGCAAGGGTACAGAGTTCAGGCCAGGGACTGAAAGAAAATGGTTTCAGTCTTGCTAATGTTTAGTTGGAGGAAATTGCAGCTAACTTAGACTGGACATCAGACAAGTAATCTGACTCAAGAGACTATGAAAGGGTTGACAGTGGTGTAACGTAGAGCTGGGTGCCATCAGTGTATGCATGGAAGTTGACCCATGTCTGCAGGTGATGTTGCCACAGGGCAGCATGTTGATGAGGAAAAGAAGAGGGTCAAGGATGGAACCAAGCAAGGGTAGTCCCAATGAACATAGGATAGGTGTTGGAGAAGGATGGTGTGGTTGACTGTACCAAAGGCTGCAGAGAGGTAGAGAAGGATAAGGATAGATAATGCACCATGGTCACAGTCACAAATATTATCATTTGTGACTTTGGTTAGGGCTGTATCAATACCGTGGGAGGGATGGAAACCTAAACGGAGAGATTTAAACCGGGAGTTGAAGGAGAGATGGGCACAGATCTGGGAAGCAGCCTGATCAAAGGAGAGGAAAGGGAAATTAGAGCTAAGACAGTAGTTTGCAAGGATAAAACAATTGAGGGTGATTTTTCTTTTGGAGATGGGCGACGATGGCACTTTCGACAAGAGGCCAGTGCCTAAGAAGAGGGAATCATTTACAATGTCAGCTAGCACGGGAAGTTGCGTGGTCAGCAGTTTAGTGGTAACGGGGGTGAGGGGGCAGGAAGTGGGTCTCAGGGACTAGATGGGCTCACAGAGAATGGAGAGAGATCAGAAAGAAGCTGGAGAGACAGGGGTTCAAGGCTAGGATAGGCAGGAGGTTTGGCTTGGTGGACAAGGGAAAGCAGGTGAAACAACTGAGGCAGCTGAACAGATGGTCTCTATCTTGATGACAAAGAAATCCATGTGCTCCTGCTACATGTTAGAGGTGAAGGTGGAGGAGGCAGAGGGGCGGGGTTTAAGGAGGCGGTTGGTAGTGCAGAAACGAAGCTGGGGGTTACCTTTGATCTCTAGAATGATCCTAGAGTTGTGGGCAGTTTTGGCAGTGGAGCATAAGGCCATGTAGAATCTGGAGATGGATGACCAAGCCATTTGTGTGGTAAATATGCTCAAGTCTGCACTATTGGACTGGAGGGATGAAAGATGGAGGCCGTATCATGGGGAACAACCAGGATAAGACAGTGAAGATTTTTCTAGGGATAAGAGCATTAAAAGGTGGAGATGAGTGGCTGAGCACATTATCAGCTGCAGAGGTATTTTATTATTTTCAACCTTAGTAGTCTCCTGCAATATTGGTCGTTGGCCCTTCAAATAGAACTGTGTGAAGCAGGATGAACCTCAGTTGGTCCACAGTAAAAGTTGGTATGAAAGAACTGGTCAAAAAAGAGTCTACACAAATATAATTTCAGGATACAATTTTTTCTTTTAAAAATTGCATTTGAAAAAGAGTAACACTCCTCCTACTGTGCCAAAACAAAAGCTGACTGAGCAGACAGCAGCTGCATATTCTTAGTTACCTGCAGCCTCAGACTATTTCATATGCAGCTTCTGGGACCATGATCAATGTGAAAGGTTGAGTGATTTGAAGGGATGCAGGACCAAGTCGGTTATGGATGTGCAAGAAGCACCAAGCAAAAAAAAAAACACATTCTAGCAGAAGTCCCATGGCACTGCTCACTAGGTCAGATGATATGCTGTTTTATACTAATTATACCATGTAATGCAGAATGCCTTATTTTGTTGCTTAAAAAAACACATTGGCTGCGGTCAAAATTTAATTTTCAGGGTAATAAGTCTAACTTTTTATTAAATGTGATTAGTAATGTCCGTCAGAGGTTATAGATATTCTGGCTCTTGTGTCAAATAACTCACTTTCTTTATACTTTTTTTGAATTTGGCATAGAAGTTTGAGTATGACGGGCAGGAAATATACACTAGACATACTGTTTATAATATTACATTTTAAATTATATCTTTATTAAAAATTTGTGCTCACTTCTTATCTACAAAACCTTGCCTACTGTAGTCACATTTTTAACAAAGGAGAACTTGCACTTATATAGCGCCTCTCACAGCCTCAGGACATCCCAAAGTACTTCACAGCCACAGTGTAGTCACTGTCGTAATGTAGGGAAATGTGACAGACACTTTTGCACACAGCAAGGTCCTACAAACAGCAATGAGATTCATGACCAGATAATCTGTTTTGGCAGTGTTGGTTAGGGGATAAATATTGGCCAGGACACCAGAAAAACTCCTCTGCTCTTCAATAGTGCCGTGGGATCTTTTCGAGGGCAGATAGGGTCTCAATGCAACATCTCATCTGAAAGATGGCATCTCTGACATTACAATATTCCCTCTGTACCATACTGAAGTGTCATCCTAGATAATGTAAAGTCTCTGGAGTGGATCTTGAAGCCACGACCGTTGGACTCAGAAGCGATAGTGCTACCACTGAACCAAGGTTAACAGACTTTTGTGTCAACTTCTTCCTGTTATAATTTTCTATGTCCACATTTATAATGGCAACTGCCTATGTAAATTTGTCATGTTGTAATTATATTTTTACATGTAATTACATACAGTGGTGGCATTGTAGCACCTCAATTTAACATCTTGCAGCTAATCAACCAGCACTGCAAAAAAACTCCTACGCTTCAATCAACTCTTACTTCTCCGCTTCCCAAAATAAATTTTGCTATTTAACTCTAAATAATATAAAATCAAAGTATTATATAAAACTAAGGACAGAATATATGACTTTTGTGCCCTGATCCAATTATTCTTGCTCTCTAACACTGCTTAACCTGAAGACTACACTTGATCTTGTAATTTTAGACATAATGTACCCTAAAAGGATTAATTATTTCAATCACTGATATCAACTTTGCAAGAAGTGTCAAGTATGTAGACAGAAAGATATTACAAGTTTGACAGATTGTACGTAGTAGCTAAAATCCTTTGTCCTAAAGAGTTTTCTTAGCAAAGGTTTCCACAACTGATTAGCTTACTAAGCCACTTCAGAGTGCATTAAGAGTCAACTGCATGTCAGCTTGGCTCAGTGATAGCATTATCACGATTGGGTCAGCAGGTCTTGGGCTCAAGCCGTACTCTCGGGATCTCAGCACACAATCTAAGCTGACATTTCAGTGCAGTTCTGAAGGAGTGCTGCATTGTTGGAAGTGCCACCTTTCACATTAAACCAAGGCCCCGTCTGCCTGTTCAGAACCTACGGCATTGTTCAAAGAAGAGCAGAAGAGTTCTCCCGGTGTTCTGGCCACCTAAAAACAGATAAACTGGTAATTTATCTCATTGCTGTTTGTGGGACCCCATTTGACTACATAACAAAAGTGACTGCTCATCAAAATAATTGGCTGTGAAGCACTTCAGAGTATTCTGAGGATGTGAAAAGCACTATATAAATGCAAGTTATTTCTTTTCTTCTTTCATATAGTGTGGATTAGACTCGTATGTGTGCCAGTTTGAGTAGAGGTGGCAGGTTTTCTTCCCTGAAAGATGACAGTGAACCAGTTGGGTTTCTATGACAATCTGGCAGTTTTCATGGTCATTTATTTTGGCTGCAAGCTCACAAATTACCAGATTTATTGAATTCAATTTCAGAACTTGCCCTGGTAGCATATGAACTCACAACCTCCGAGTTACCACTACACTGCCATACTCGTATTGAGAACACAGAGGGGTAAATTTTCATCATCTTCTGGGCCATAATCTTGCTGAGCTGATTGCTCCTCCGTTGTAGAACCTGCTCAATTTTTCACTCTGTTGAAATCAATGCAATTAAAATTGGGCAAATTCTATAATAGACAGGCATTTCGCTCCACCAGATCAATGCATGTAGGATGAAAACAAAAGTTACCCCACAGTCACTAATCCAAGCTGAAGAGCAGGTAGGGAAGGCCTGGGAGCTAGTTAACTGTGTCAGGTTACGTAATGCTGCATGGCATGAATGAACCGATGGATCTTAAAGGAACATTCGCAAGAATTAGTATGGGGAGCTGGTTGTTAGACAGATATTTTCTTAGTGCTAATGCATCTTCACATTTAACTGAACTTAAAAAAAAATTTCCACCTTTTGGTCCAATCTTTGCCAGAATAGAATGAAGTTGCACCATAACCTCTTCATTTGGAGGAGAATCTTTACTGGCATTAAATAGCAACTGAAGCAAAATCTGACTCCCTCCTTTGGAAACCAAAATGCCACACCTGCGTCCTCCTCCTGGAAAACAAAACAGAATTCTTTTTAAAACATGCACAAACATAGCCTGGACCAATGTCTTATTTTGCACATCAGATGAATCTAGTTCTTAAGACATTGGCAAAGTCACTTTTAAAGAAAGATCTTGTTATTGCATCAATAATGTTGTGATCATCAACAGGCATAATATGCCACCATCATGTTTAAAATGATTGAACATTCTATAAGCAACAAGAGTTTTATATCTCTTATCCTCATTTTCTTACTGTTGTCCATTTTCTTCATTAGTAAGTTAGATTTTGAACAGCAGTATTAACTCCAAGTTACCTGGGACACCAGCACATTTACAAACAGAAAGTGGAAATGCCCAGATGATGCCAGGGGAGGCTACTAACATTGCAGTGAAGATAAATTGTTAAGGAAAGTAGGAATAATTGTTCTCTGCTATACCTGATTTGGGAGTGCTTACTGCTGATAGAGTGCAAAATAAGTGGGGAAAATGTTCCATACTCCAAAACTGGCACCCTTCACCTTATTAAGCATGAAAACATATACAGCCTATTCTTCTTAATTAAAAAGGCCTTTATACAAATTGTCTGTTCATCTGAATTTTTTTCAAGCACAAAATGCCTCCTGTGCTGTTTTATTCACATTGCTTAATTTAAAATGACTGGATCATTCAAAATTTTTGAAAGCAAGCATTGATTTAGTTATCAGGAGCCACATAGTACTAGGTACCAAAGTTTTCTTCTCCAGTCGCATCGTCTATGCACTATAGGTACAGACCAAAGAAGTACAAATTTAGGAGAAGGAGGAGGCTATTGAGAGAGCATAAAAACAGCTGTCAGGATAGATCTACCAAAAGTGATGCTTGATGCTGTGTACTGCAGTTAAATCCAAACAGTTGAGCTAGGTAAATGTGTGAGAATTGCTGCATATGACAACCTTGTATATGCTATCAACTGGAATCCAAATTGAGAATACCTCAGAAGCACCTATGGAACAGGTACAATGACTCTTTACCTATCCCTGCGCTTCTTTTCTGTAAGGTGGCAACACAGTAGGATGCACTAAATCATCCATTTAGCTATTCACTGCTTAATCACAAGTTTTCCTTGGGTCCTTTATAACCATAAAAAATGAACAACTGTCGAGGTTGCCTAAATTGTTCTATGTAAGAAGCATAAACTACAGCTCTGAAGGCATGCACATACTAGAAATTATGTTCCACTTTTGATTTGTGTGCTACCAGAAAAGAAACAATTGGATAACAATTTATTGGTCCAAATGTAACTGGAAAATGCCCTTAGCTAAAAGCTCCAGGTGAGCTCCACAAACCACCCTGTCAGAATGTTAAATGAAATATGGTTGATCTACAATAAAGGACTTGTACTTCATTAACTCTGATCCAAAATTATCACCAACAGTTCTCCATGTAACAAACTTAAACTCAAGTTTGAACAGTGGGTACGTTAATATGTGAAGAACTAAATGAGGTCCCCATTCACAGCCAATAATGGCCTACCCGGGCACAATTTCCAAATAGCATACATAAAATTAATTTTTTTTAAAAACAAGGGAAGCCCGAACAATTCAAATGCAAGTGGGTTATGAGAGGCTGAAATAGCCATAATATGAACTCAAATAGAATTATGTTTCAAATTAATGTTGAACAAATGCTGGAAATAATACAAAATATGCAGATAATAATCCAGAATATGCAGAACATGAGATAGGATTGACCAACTTGGTAGAGCATCACTACTGAAACGTTTTCTGCTTTGTGTTATAAACTCTACTAGTGGATGTCCTGCATAGTATTTTAAAGTCTTAGGCAGATGTTTACACAGTCATATTGATCCAACCATAGGGCCACTTAGATTGTTTTGGTCCAGGTGGTGTATTGCATGGATCAATGCCGAAGGCATACTGTGTGACCCAAATGAGGCACTCTCTTCGGCACTAAGTATAAAATTCCAATTTGTGCCTCAGCTTCTTGTATGCTAATGCTCTCGTTTTACTGGCTACATGGCTATCTACGGAGCTTAGCTTTGGTCGCTGGTATTACCATACAATCTAGAGCACGTAGCTTTCCTTTTGTATGCTTGTCCCAAAAAGGACAACCTAGTACGATATTTTATGGAGGTTCATCACATGTTGCCAACACCGTAGGCTCCTAAGAAACCTGAAAAATAAAATAAACACAAAAACCTAGACAGGCCAGATTAAATAACAAAGTTTTAAAACTCTCTCTGTCTGATCTAACCTAATCTGTAGAGTGGCAGGAGGCATTTTCCCCTAAACATTGGCAATGTGAGTTGCAGTTCTGACAAAAGGTCGTCGACCTGAAACATAACTTTGTTTCTCTCTCCACAGATGCTGCCTGACCTGCTGATTATTTCCAACATTTTCTGTTTTTATTTCAGATTTCCAGCATCTGCAGTATTTTGCTTTTGATTGGCAATGAGAGATCTGGCACAAGAAGCAAAGAACCTCGACACAGGGGCAAAATGAAATGGCGCAATAGCACAGGTCCTGGGCTTGATCTGACACTGGAGTAGGAGGTCACTCACAGCACTACCTACCTGCAAAATTATGACCAAGCTATACTTCCACAGGAATGGAGCACTTTTCACTACATCAGATTAATTACCATATAAATTAGATGGAGAGTAAAACTGGATCATGTGTACCTACTCTGCTCTAATAGTAATAATCCTTAATCTCAGTGTCAGAAGAATAAACCTATTGCCTAGCGTTTTTCAAAATTTTCCATACCAATCACCCCTGTGGCCTATCTAAGTAAGATTACCAATTATATCAAACTATGAGCAGTGCTATGGACTTGGGCCCATCACGAATTGAGCTAAAACTGTCCAGCATTATTCCACAAGGGATTTGTACATCCAGTATATGAAGGCAACCCAGAGGTCACCTTAGACTGGAAGTAAATCCACACCCCAAAGGTGAAAGCACAGTGATTGTAACATTCATCTTTACAAAGAAAAATTATGGTATAATTGTTAACATATCAAAGAGATTTAATTTATGCTTAGTTAAATATCACATTTGTGAATTTAAAAATGCAAAAGGAATTTTTTATATGAAGCTTTCTATAGGTTTAGGCATTTGGAAAAAACAGAGACTGTACTTTATATTCAATCCTATAAAAAGGGCTGATTATCTTACAACTCTGATGAAGGGTCCAAACCCAAAGCATTAATCTGTCATTTCTCTTTTCATTTGCTTATAGACCTGCCATGTATATCCTTCATTCTCTGTTTTTATTGCACTGTGTGTTGTGTTGCTTATTTTGAGGTTTAGTTATATTGAGAAATGCAGGCTGTCATTTGTGTACTGGAAATGTCATCTGCATTCCTAGCAAGGTTTACCAGAACAGCTCGCAGGCTGGTCTGAAGTCATGGACCCTATAATTTCCAATGGAACTGCTCTAGGACACAACGTGCTTATTAGTAGTGACATTGTGGAGTGGCTATGCAGCGAGGAAGGCCTGACCTTGTGAGCACCTTCGTAGTTAAGAAAATTGACGTGTGTAATTTAAAAAAAACTACCAAAATTTCTCCAAGTAGGTTTTCCCCAGTATAAAAAAGGAAACTGCTTTGAATTAAAAAGCTCACACCACCTTCATTTCTAATTGAAAATGCAAGATTTATTAATAAAGATTTTACTTTTAGTAGATAGCGATTATTTTTGTAGGGAAAATTGGCTGTTCATTTGTGGGTGATTTTTTTAAAAAGTGGATTAGGGAAGCTCGCAGTATTGAGTTTTTCAACTTATGAATTGACTGTTTTTAATCAGGCAGCATGTGCCTGCTACATGAAGATTCTGAGACGCTCCTGAACTTAAGATGTTTAAAATAACTCTTAGCTAGCAGGACAAGTATTAAAAAAAAGTCCCAGCTGCAATGTTATTTTATTTGGGATGCATATTGTTTATTTCATGCTTATTCCTATGATTGCCAGTAAAGTGTTTCCATTTCAATTAATGTATGAATGAGTGAGATAGGCTAATATATAAATACTGCAACAAAACTTCTGAGCACTGTGTAAATCCTTATCCAAGTATAATTACTTTTTGACAAAAGTTTTAAATAGAAACATAGGAACAGGCGTAGGCCATTCAACCCCTCAAGCCTGTTCCACCATTCAATTAGATCATGGCTGATCTGTACCTTAACTCCATCTACCCGCCGTAGTTCCGTAACCCTTAATACCCTTGCCTAACAAAAATCTATCAATCACAGTTTTTAAATTTTCAATTGACCCCCAGCCTCAACAGCTATTTGGGAGAGGGAGTTCCAGATTTCCATTACTCTTTGTGAAGAAGTGCTTTCTGACATCATCCCTGAACAGCGTAGCTCTAATATTAAGGTTGTGCCCCCTCGTTCTGGACTCCCCCACCAGAGGGAATAGTTTCTCTCTATCTAACTCCTTTAATCATTTTAATCACTTAAATTAGATCACTGTTTAATCTTCTATACTCAAGGGAACACAAGCCTAGTCTATGCAACCTGTCCTCATAAGTTAACCTTTTTAGCCCCGGTATCATTCTGGTGATTCTGTATGCAACCCCTCCAAGGTCAATATATCCTTCCTGAGGTGCGGTGCTCAGAACTGAATGCAGTACTCTAAATGGGGTCTAACAGAGCTTTATGTAACTGTAACATAACTTCCACTCCTTTGTATTCCAGCCCCCTTGAGATAAAGGCCAATATTCCATTAACCTTTTAAATTATTTTTTGTACCTGTCCACTAGATTTTAAGATGTTTACAAGATTTCAACTATACATCTATGAAACATAGGAAACTGTAAACAGTAGTTTGTGCATTTAGACTTCTTGTGCTCAGTGACAAAATGAAGCACATTTGTGGCTTTTGGTAACCTGAATTATTAATAATTTTAAGTTGCATTTATTGCCCCACTCTCATCATTCTTTATCATCTATTGTATTTTTTTCCAGACTATTATATCCTCAACAAGCAGTATTTAAAAAAAAAACATTCAATATAAATCCCTGGGAGAATTCAAGCAGCAGGAGATGGAGATGCTCCATTAGCAGACAATGAATTGCTCTCTGCTAAGAAAGCAGCTCCACATCTTACAATATGTACTCATAGTCCCCCTTCATCCAGTGCCAAAACCTACAATAATTCCAACCTTCTCATTCAGAATCACCTGGTGGAGACAATCATATGATTTACACTCACTCTTGTGAGTAGACACCAATCCTCCACCCAGCACCTCCCAATGCTATGTCTCCGCGACTAAGGAACTTGAACCTGCATCCCTGCATTAAACACAGGTTTCATTACACCTTACATTCAGCATAGTTTACTTGTCATTGTTGTTCAATTGCTGTACAGCCACAGGCATGGCTACAATGACAACATTTCAGCCACATGCACCAATTTTAGTAAAAACACCTTACACACAAAACAGGTAAATGTACTTCATGTGTTTACATAATAAACATCTGCCACCATTTAATGCAAAACTTTGCAGTCTTTATCTTTCACCCAAGTTTGGAATTATGACGTGAATTTATCAGACACATCTTATTGCAGCTTCTAGGCTTTTGTCCAGCAGGCATAAGCCAAACTCTGACTTCATCATAGTGATTGCTAAGAATGTTGACTCGCACAACTAGACACAGCAGACCCGCTCTCCATGTAGAACACGGTTGGATGCTGCTTGCCCTTTGCCATGACGTACCCTGTTGGAGCTGCTGGTTATTAATTGGGCTTGCTTTCATCTATTGGCCTGGAGGGGTTATTCTGAATGGTCGAGCTGACCACGATGACAGCTCCCCTCTCCATACAATGTTGCCGGCGTTTCAATGGTGCTGAAGTCTGGCATTTTCACCCATGATACACACCATTTTAGTGGGTAGCCAATAAGCAGCAACCAAGAAAGTGAAGCGTACACAACAATCAAAAACACTCGCAGTCTGCTTTTCGTCTTACCATTTTACCAACAAACGCACAAAAAGGTTAAAGAACACACCTTGCAAATATCCATATTGAGATCACGTGCCCAACGACAGTTTCTATTACTCATTTTTTAATTTACTAATCAAAAATGCAATTAGCCACATGTGGCTTACTTACTGGACAACACTGTCTTAAGTAACCATCACTGACCCAATCCCATTGTAGCTTCCTCTACAACTCACTACTACGATAGGGAAGAAGTACAGTCTGCAGGGCCACCATTTATAACCCAGTGTCTACTACAAACTGCTGTTATTGTAAAGCTTTATTTTTGCAATTTGTTTTTGTTTTGCCCCTTTTCCTGCACACTTTCAACACCTAAGCTAAAAGTGGAACCACGGTGAGGTGGGGTGGGGAGGGGAGGAATCTGGGGAACCTCCTGCAAATTCAGAACAATGAAATAAAAAAACCTTTTTGTGCAAACTCACCCACTGAAACCAGTTCATGAAGTATGTTGAGGATATTCAATATAGTCTGTAGGTCACGAGTGTTCTGAAAGAAGACAAATTAATTTTTCTTCACCATCAGTCAATGGAATTTTACTGTGCACGAGAGGTTTCAGTCTTTTCAATCAATTATCTCAAGAATGCTATAAAAGAGCAATGTATGTCACAGTCAATACATAATTTCATTTCAATGTCCACTCAAACGCACCAATTTCATTTTTAAAAAGGGAACTAAAAAAAAATCTTTTATAATTCGCCATTACTTTGTGGAGAACTGCTTCAATTTAAGATATTAGATCGCCACCTGATAGTCGCTTTGCCACATTAGTTAACTCAAAAATTGAATATCTAGATTGGCAGCACAAATGCAATTCTACTTATATCATAGTAGGTACAGCACAGGAGAAGGCCATTCAACCCATTGTGTATGTGCAGGCTCTTTGAAAGAGCTATCCAATTAGTCCCATTCCCCTGTAAATTTTTTCCCTTCAAGTATTTATCTAATTCCCTTTTGAAATTTACTATTGAATCTGCTTCCACTGCTTTCAGGCAGAACATTCCAGATCATTACAAAACTCGTATAAAAAATGTTTCCTCATGTCTCCTCTGGCTCTTTTGCCGATCACCTTAAATCTGTGTCCTCTGGTTACCGACCCTTCTGCCACTGGAAACAGTTTCTTCTTATTTACTCTATCAAAACCGTTCATGATTTTTGAACACCTCTATCAAATCTCCCCTTAACCTTCTCTGTTCTAAGGAGAACAACCCCAGCTTCTCCACATAACTGAAGTCCCTCATCCCTGGTACCGTTCTAGTAAACCTTTTCTGTACCCGCTCTAAGACTTTGACATCCTTCCTAAAGTGTGGTGCCCAGAATTGAATACAATACTCCAGCTGAGGCCTAACCAGTGTTTTATAAAGGTTTAGCATAACTTCCTCGCTTTTGTACTCTATGCCTCTATTAATAAAGCCCAGGATCCCAAATGCTTTTTTAAAAAAAAAACAGCCTTCTCAACTTGTCCTGCCACCTTCAAAGATTTGTGTATGTGCACCCCCCAGGTCTCTCTGTTCCTGCACCCCCTTTAAAATTGTACCATTTAGTTTATATTGCCTCTCCTCATTCTTCCTACCAAAATGCATCACTTCACACTTCTCTGCATTAAATTTCATCTGCCATGTGTCTGCCTATTTCACCAATCTGTCTATGTCCTCCTGAAGTCTGTTACTATCCTCCACATTTTTTACTACATTTCCGAGTTTCGTGTCAACTGCAAACTTTGAGATTATACCCTCCATACCCAAGTCCAGGTCATTAATATATATCAAAAAGACCAGTGGTCCTAATACTGACCCCTGGGGAACACCACTGTATCCTTCCCTCCAGTCTGCACTAGCTTTGGATGCCCTTCCTTTCCCCCTCGTAGGGATGTGTCTACTCTGTACCTGAAGCAACTCCTCCTTGAAGGCCTCTCATTGTTCAATTACTATTTTGCCTACCAATTTTTGATTCCATCTGGGCAAGATCCCTTTTTAACTCACTGAAATTTGCCCTCCTCCAATTAAACATTTTCACATTTGATTGCTCCTTGTCCTTTTCCATAACTATTCTAAATCTAATGATATTATGATCACTATTCATTCCCAGCACTGTTTCTTTCCTGGTTGGGCTGGAAACACACTATTCCAGAAAGTTCTCGAACACATTTCAGGAATTCCTCCCCCTCTTTGTCCTTTATACTGTTACTGTCCCAGTCTATATTGGTATAATTGAAGTCCCCCACTATCACTACTCTATAGTTCTTGCATCTTTCTGTAATTTGCCTGCAAATTTGCTCCTCTATCGCTTTCCCACTATTTAGTGGCATATAGTATACACTCAGTAGCGTAATAGCTCCTCTATTGTTCCTTAATTCTAACCAAATAGATTCTGTCTTTGACCCCTCAACTACATCAACCGTTTCCAGTGCTATAATAGTTTCTTTGATCAATACTGCCACCACCACCCCCGCCTCACACCCTCTTCTTTCCTTCTCTATCTTTCCTGAATACCTTGTAGCCAGGAATATTAAGTACCCAATCCTTCTTTGACCCAGGTCTCTGTTATTGCCACTACATCATCGTCCCATGTGGCGAAATGAACCTGCAGCTCACCAACCTTATTTACCACACTATGTGCCCCCTGTCTGATCTATTTAGTAATTTACTCCTTTTCTCCTGTGTGCAACAATACAGAGCTGTTTGTATCCCAAAAATAGATACTGGAGTCAGTATGACCAAAAGTAAATTAGGCAATAACTAGGGTAAGTGATTTGGCACACCAGGACACACCACAACAAATCCCACAAATTTCTACACTTACCGTGTGTGGGACAATTTGCTGCCCAAGTGTCACAATTTTGCATAAAAAAACATCCAGAGGCAGTGACAATAGTGGTTTCTGAGCAGACCTGAATGACAACAAATCATTCACCAGGACCAATCAACTGTCCAGCAATAATAAACACAAAACGTGTATATCTATCATGGGTTCCATATCTTAGCAACTGTTCCAGCAAACCAAAAAAAACAGAATACTGAAATAGACAGTAGTGCAAAGACATGTCTTGAGCTCCTTGTGACTCTAAGGGTAACTTTTCAAGATGTACTGACAGTGGCTGAGTTCCATTGCCTGTACTCAAAACAATCAGTGCTTCCATATCTGTTTTGTACTAATACTTCTGAGTTTCTTTCTAAGTTTTCTAGCATTCCTTTAACTTCACAGCAGCACTTCTGAAGCAGAATAATGCCCTATTCTAAATGAAACTAAGTACATCAATGGTTTTATAAGCTTCCTGCACATGAAAATTTAGGTTAATTTAAAACATTGCACTTTTCTACCATCAACTGGTTCATGCTTGGTGCCTCCCTACACCTACTGCTGTGCAGAGCCTGAAGTATCAACAAGCTTTATAGTTTGTTAGTGCGTTAGGGTGTGCCCTAAAGATGCCGAGCTCAGTTGTTAGAGCTCTTGCCTCAGTCACAAGGTTGTGGATTCAAGCCCAACTTCACAACTTGAGTTATAACCTGGGCTGACATGTCAGTATTGAAGTAGAGTCATAGAGTCATAGAGTTATACAGCACGGATAGAGGCCCTTCGGCCCATCGTGTCCGCGCCGGCCATCAAGCCCTGTCTACTCTAATCCCATATTCCAGCATTTGGTCCGTAGCCTTGTATGCTATGGCATTTCAAGTGCTCATCCAAATGCTTCTTGAATGTTGTGAGGGTTCCTGCCTCCACAACCCTTTCAGACAGTGAGTTCCAGACTCCAACCACCCTCTGGGTGAAAAAGTTCTTTCTCAAATCCCCTCTAAACCTCCCGCCTTTTACCTTGAATCTATGTCCCCTTGTTATAGAACCCTCAACGAAGGGAAAAAGCTCCTTAGTATCCATCCTATCTGTGCCCCTCATAATTTTGTACACCTCAATCATGTCCCCCCTCAGCCTCCTCTGCTCCAAGGAAAACAAACCCAATCTTCCCAGTCTCTCTTCATAGCTGAAGCGCTCCAGCCCTGGTAACATCCTGGTGAATCTCCTCTGCACCCTCTCCAAAGCGATCACATCCTTCCTGTAGTGTGGCGACCAGAACTGCACACAGTACTCCAGCTGTGGCCTAACCAGTGTTTTATACAGCTCCATCATAACCTCCTTGCTCTTATATTCTATGCCTCGGCTAATAAAGGCAAGTATCCCATATGCCTTCTTTACCACCTTATCTACCTGTTCCGCCGCCTTCAGGGATCTGTGAACTTGCACACCAAGATCCCTCTGACCCTCTGTCTTGCCTAGGGTCCTCCCATTCATTGTGTATTCCCTTGCCTTGTTAGTCCCTCCAAAGTGCATCACCTCGCACTTTTCCGGGTTAAATTCCATTTGCCACTGTTCCGCCCATCTGACCAACCCATCTATATCGTCCTGCAGACTGAGGCTATCCTCCTCGCTATTTACCACCCTACCAATTTTTGTATCATCAGCGAACTTACTGATCATACCTTTTACATTCATATCCAAGTCATTAATGTAGACCACAAACAGCAAGGGACCCAGCACCGATCCCTGTGGTACCCCACTGGCCACAGGCTTCCAGTCACAAAAACAACCTTCGGCCATCACCCTCTGCCTTCTGCCACTAAGCCAGTTTTGTATCCAAAGTGCCAAGGCACCCTGGATTCCATGGGCTCGTACCTTCTTGACCAGTCTCCTGTGGGGGACTTTATCGAAGGCCTTACTGAAATCCATGTATACCACATCCACTGCGTTACCCTCATCCACACGCCTAGTCACCCCCTCAAAAAATTCAATCAAGTAGCCCTGCATTGTCATAGGTTGCATCCTTTGAATGCAACAGTAAACCGACATCCTGTCTGCCTGTTCCATTGCTTCTAGTGGATATTAAAGATCCCCTTGGCACCATTTGAAAGAGTAGCGAGTTCTCCCAGTGGCCTTACAAACATGCTTCCTTCAAACACCACCAACAAATCAACAGATCCGAGAAAAGCTCTCTAGACCTACCACATCCAGTTGAGACTGGGTGGTGGGCAACTGACGTAAGGAGGAGCCTCCGTGCACACTACCATCCTCAAATGTGGTGGAGCCCGGCATGTGAGTGCAACAGACGAGGCCATGTATACCATGGCACAGTCATCACTAAGTCCCCCATAATCAATAGGAGAGGATATAAGGCTGGAGCAGGTTGCAGAAGTAGAATGCAGCAATGCAGTGAAGGAATTTGAAGGGGACAAGGATTTTAAATTGGATATATTGGGAGAGGGGGAGCCAGTATAGGTCAGCAAGGATGGGTGTTATATGCCAGTGGGAGCGTGGATGTGGGCAACTGCATTTTGGGAAAGTTTGGAGATTACAAGGGAACGATGGAAGGCCAGCAAGGAAAGTAATGGAGTAATCAAGTCTGGTGGTGACAAAAGAGTGAATAAGGGTTCTGCAGCAGGGGGCTGAGGTAGGGATGGAGACAGGCAATGTCACAGAGGTGGAAGTGATCAGTCTTTGAGTTGAACTTCATATTCAATATCCTTTCATCACTAAGTCGACCATAATGTTAAAGTTACACATGGTTTTGTTCAGCCTGAGCGAATAGTCAGGGAGGAGGACCACATCAATGGAGAGGGTGCAGAGTTTATGGCAGGGGCCAAAAACGATAGCTTCAGTCTTCCTGATGTGCAGCTGAAAGAAGCTGTCACTCATCTAGGACCTAATGTAGGATAGGAAATCCAACAGCACCGAAATGATCATGGGGTCGAGAGAAGTGATAGGTGGCTGTCATCTGCATGCATATGGAAGCTGACCCCATGCCTTGCAGATGATATTGCAAGAGGCAGTATATAGATAAAGGAGAGGAGGGGACACAGGATAAATCCTTCAGATAATGCTGCAGGTGAGAGAGGAGAAGCCATTGCTGGATTTGATGGCCACATCTGGACAGATAGGAAGAGAACAATAAAAAGACAGTCCCATGGAGTTGGACGATAGCTTTGAAGGAGGCACGGGCAAACACGTCAAATGCTGCATAGAGATAGATGTCAACAGAAGGGATAACACACAATGGTCACAATCAAGAGAATGTCATCCGTGACTTTGGCTAGGATCATTTCACTAATCGGAGAAGGGTGGAAACTGAACTAGATTGACTCGAACAGGAAGTTTTCAGAAAGATAGAAAGATAGAATCATAGAAAGATACAGCACAGAAGGCCATTCAGCCCTATTGTGCCTGTGCCAGTTCTTTGAAAGAGCTATCCAATTAATCCCACTCCCGTGCCTTTCCCCACAGCCCTGCAATTTTTTCCCTTTTAAGTATTTATCCAATTCCCTTTTGAAGGTTAGTATTGAACCTGCTTCCACCACCCTTTCAGGCAGTGCATTCCAGGTCATAACAAGATGGGAGAGTTTTCAGGAGAAACATAGGGTGTTTGAACAACATATTCACACACACATACAAAACTGAGAAAAAGAATTCTGAAACTACATCTTCCACAGAAGTATAGAACTGTTTCTTTGTTGTGAGAATTAACAGATTTTTGAACTCCTCAGCTCTTGTAATTTACAGTCCAGCAATTTTATTTTAAATTCACAAGCTTTCGGAGGCTACCTCCTTCGTCCTGACGAAGGAGGTAGCCTCCGAAAGCTTGTGAATTTAAAATAAAATTGCTGGACTATAACTTGGTGTTGTAAAATTGTTTACAATTGTCAACCCCAGTCCATCACCGGCATCTCCACATCTTGTAATTTACCATAGTATAGTTCCAAGACCATTTGTTCCTGACCTCCCCACTCTGAAGATCAGGTCAGGTGGATTACTTCTTGTTGAGTTATGCTCTACTCAGACTTATTCTGATTCTACTTACCTCACAAGCATTGAATTCTATCACTGTAAAGATGCACGGGAGAGAAGTAAAACGTTTTTAAGCTTAAAAAAAAAGATGCTTCCATTCAGGTAGTTTGCCAGCCCCTTTTCCCAGCTGCAGATATCCACTGCAACTGCCTACCCTCGCAGCTCTCCACCCCAATACTGCCAGACTCCCCAGCAGAGACCAAGGAGCCAATTTCCCATATATAAATGATCCTGGGACTGGAAATACGGTCGGGGTCAATGGGGCATCACCAGTGCGGGTCGAATTCTCACCATACCAGAATTGGGAGGGGTGGGGGGAAAGAGTAGGATGGAATGCCTAGGATCCAATATCTACTCCACTTTATTCTGACACCTGTGATGAACCAGCAAATTAGGAAGGAATTTAAAAGCAAAACAGTAATGTTTACTCCAATTAATTTTGATGCATAAATGGAAGTTCTATTGAATATTTAATTGAAAAATAACCACTGTGAGGCCAAATAAGTTTCTGTTTTCTCCACAAATTAGTTAAAAGTTTTGAATATAGCATAGTAATTTTTTGAAGATAGAATACAGTGTTTTTTTTCCAGAGCAGTATACATCTTCAGGGGGCCAAGTGTAATAAGTTTGAATCTAGCTTGTGAGAAAGCCACAAGTCGTTCCTTCAGGCAGTTTACGTATATCGGGAACCTAGATTTGTCCCATTTCAGGATGTAAAGGGGTAGAATTTCCATGGCGTTCTTCTGATCTTGTGCTGTAACTTAGGACGAATCTCAGGAGAGAGGGCATTAACTGCCATTTATGCCCTCATTCTAGGGTTTCTGTTGTTCTTCCACCAAAGTTACGAACCCCGCAGAAATTCTATCCCAAAGTTTTTAGGAACCAGGTTTTAGTGAACTACAGTTTAAGTCCATGGTTATACTGCACCTTGTAAACTATGGTGATTGCTCAATTTGATTATAATTAAATCAATATATAAAGACTTTTTGCAAACTAGTTAGGGATCCAGCATGAAGTGTGTTGCATGAATGTACTATAGTTTGGTGGAGTTACAATAAAGATCTTGAGTTGAACACAAGACAATATTCCCTTTGTCACATGCATTCTAGAGGATCATCACCATGCCCAAGAAATGCTTCACGACAATAAAACGCATCAACAATTTGGAGGGAAGTAAGGAAGGCAGCAAGTCCCAAGGGATGCTTGTCAACTATCCATAAGAGAATGGACTGTTCTGAACAAGTGCTGAAGAGCTATCGTATTTACATGTTAAAGGAACCCGGGGAAACTAGATCCTTTACTCCTTTATTTGTAGAATGTGGTAAAGAAAATGGTGATTAAAACCCCTTGGAGGCTTGGTGTTCCTAGCTGAACCAAAAGGGAGTGCTTGGGCTACCAATTTTATTCAGCGGGCTGACAAACAAAACAGCTGCACCTATTGGCAGAGACAGATACTACACAGTTAAATATTCCCTTAGAAAACCTTGCGTAATGGTTCATCTAGGAGTTTTCTGGGGTTCCCACAAACACTGAACGTAACAGCTGTATAATACACAGCTTCTTCCTGGCTTACACCAGATAGTCGTCTCGCTAAGATCCCACAGCAAAACAGAAATTATTTTTCTAGTGAACCAATATACTTTCAGGTCCCCAGAGCAGCGCTTCGTTCTAGTAACCCGGAACCCAAAGAACTTCTGGTCACTTCCCCTTGCGAGTAAATAGATCTGTGCATGGAAAAAGTATGTGATAAGCTACAATGCTTGAACAATAGGATGCAGTATTACTATTTCAAACAACTTATTTAAATTTGTTAGGTATATTTGTCCCCTACCCTAATGGAAATTACAAAAACCTTTTTTCTGAAAATTTCCGAAGCTTAGGAGCTTACTATACAGTATCTCTCATGCTTATGAGATCACTATAAACATGTCTATCTCTGTAGGGTACAGGAAAGGAAATTACTGATAGAGTGAAACAATCTACTCTTCAAGCAAAAGACTCCAATGAGCTATTGATCATTAACCATAGTATTTGGAGGAAAAAGAAGAAAAAATGCTTTTTACCTCAAGTGTTGACAATATTACTTCCACTCCAGTTGAGCCCTTGGCTGTTATATCTTTCTTCGTTCTTTCTGCAAATCCAAATCAAACATTAAATAATGCAAAACAATTGATAATGTAATCGTAATAGCAATGGTATTTAACTTTAACTTCTTACACTCTATGATATAAACAAACAGTTGTGCATGTACCTGGGAGTTAGTTTTTGCATTAAATGTACCCCTGATCTGAATTATTTCATGCAGCAATTTATTGCTGTTGGTGAGTTTGGCTTGATGAAATTCCCTTTCCTTTATTAACAAAATATCAACACTAGTAACAAAATAAGATCCCAAAAGCAGTGACTGCAGTTTTGCACATAAATGAAAAAAATTCTGATACTCAGTTTTTCTGATGGACCTTAGTTGTGAACTCAATTATAGTTCCTTTGCGAAGAGGACTATGTTTTTGCATTCCTTGCCTTTAAGCAAAGGATAGAGCATACATAATTTAGGCAAGGGATTACTGTGAACACAGCCTGGATTGATCACATATTGCAGAATGTAAAAGCATTAACTTACCAAACATTTCAACTGGCAATGAAAAATCCAATGTACACAACCAGTATGTGTTTGATATTGATTTGAATAAGAATTTAGAAGATAGATTCAATAATTTGCGGTCATAGTATTAGCAAATCAAATACACAACCGTGCTACATCATTTATAATTAGTACATCTCCCGTGATATTGCTCATGAGTTAGAGGATTCACTGTTTCATAACAACAGGAATGTTTATGCCACGTAGTGCATCGACAGGATGCAGGCACTTGCCAAGGCTTCTTCGACAGCACCTCCCAAACCCACGACCTCTATCACCTAGGACAAGGGCAGCAGGCACATGGGAACACCACCACCTGCACGTTCCCCTCCAAGTCACACACCATCCCGACTTGGAAATATATCGCCGTCCCTTCATCGTCGCTGGGTCAAAATCCTGGAACTCCCTACCTAACAGCCCTTTGGGAGAACCTTCACCACATGGACTGCAGCAGTTCAAGAAGGCGGCTCACCACCACCTTCTCAAGGGTAATTAGGGATGGGCAATAAATGCTGGCCTTGCCAGCGACGCCCATATCCCACGAACGAATAAAAAAAAATCAGGGCCATCGATTTACAATGACTGAATAAGACAAATTCCATTTTTAGTAAATTGTATTGAGATTTTTACTGGTACTTTGGGGATTGAATTCCACAACTCAGGCAATTATTCTGTGAAAATTGTAAATGAGTGGCTTTTATTTTATTTCCTTTACCTGTTTATTGAGTCTGTCTCCCTTGCCATTTTTAAAGCCGAAAATACATGCAAGGATGCTATGCAAGATGCACCAACTGGAGGTAGATATCTTGCAAAGCAGTTCTGAGGGGGAGGGGGGTGACAAAGTTTAGCTGCACTTGGGGGTAGCCCTGTACTTTGGTAGCACTGGGGGATGGTCCTGGGGTTTAACAGTACAGCAGTAGGGCTGCTAGAGTTTGGAAGTATGGGGTGTCATTTGAGTGGGGATCTGGGATTTGATAGAACTAGTGGTGGAATTTAAAGTTTGGCTCACTGGTGGATTCTGTGTGTTTGTCAACAGTGAGGGGTCAGGCAGGGCTTGGGCCTGACAGAAGCCTTTGTTTGCTAGTATGTGTTTGTGACTTTTGCAAACAATGAATTTGGTGTTTAATTGGTTCCTGGACCAGAGTCTCTGACTTTCAGATGTAGGAAAATCACTATCAACAAAACACAGGTGATAATTAAAACCTTCAAAATTAAACACTTTTTTAAAAAATGTGAAAAATTTAAAATTTAACCTCCCCCTCCCAGGCTGTAATTTGAATGTTTACATTTTATAACCATCAATAATACCCAGGTGATACCGAGTGGTTGTTTGCTTCAAAATGTAACTTTTTGATTTGAAAAATGAACTCAAATTACAATGAGGAAACACACACTGTCTCTCTGTCTCAGCTTGATGTGCTTTCTGAAGTTCATAGAACACAAAACAAAAGCTACAACTCATTTTATTTCTCTCACATACACAGCCTCTTTTTGAAAATGAAATTATAATAAACTTTATCAGAATAAAGCTTTTGGAATTGGTTCTCAATTTTTCTTCAAATATTATTCAAAAATAAATAAGAAATTGCTCAAAGCTAAAGAAAAAATTCCAACTGTAGAACTGACTGAATGATACTGATGCATCCTGGGAAATGAGGTACACTGCACAAGCTAAATTCAGCTAACAACATCATAGCACTGAGCAAATATATCATGACCAGTGCTGGCTTATGCAAGAGAATGAAGAATTCAAATAAAAAAAACCTTAATGAAGGCATTAAAAGCCACTTTGGAAATCCTATTAGAGCCCCACCACAGATAGTACAGGCAGGGGTTATGGGCTAGTGTAACAGGTAGGTGTGGATAAATTTAACATGTGCATAGGAGTTTTTAAATGGAACACGTAGAAACATAGAATCTTACAGCACAGGAGGAGGACATTTGGCCCATCGTGCATGTGCTGGCTCTTTGAAAGAGTCATCCCCATCTCAGGACTTCGGCAAATAAGAAGTACTTCAGTGCAGTACTGAGGGAATGGTGTATTGTTGGAGGTGATGTTGTTTACATAAGGCCCTGTCTGCTTGTTCAGACAGTTGTGAAACATCCAATGGCACTAGTCAAAGGAAAAGTGAGAGTTCTCCTGGTGTCTAAGCCAACATTCCGCCCTCAGCCACCACCATCATTTGCTGTTTATGAGACATTGCCCCATGCAAATCGGGTACCACATTTGCCTGCATAACATCCAGGCTTGGGCTCATAAGTGGTAAATAACATTCGCACCAGACAAGTGCCAGGCAATGACCATCTCCAACAAGAGAGGGTCTAACCACCTCCCCATGACATTCAACGGCATTACCATTGCCGAATCCCCCACCATCAACATCCTGGGGGTCACCATTGACCAGAAACTTAACTGGACCACCCATATAATTACTGTGGCTACAAGAGCAGGTCAGAGGCTGGGTATTCTGTGGCGAGTGACTCACCTCCTGACTCCCCAAAGCCTTTCCGCCATCTACAAGGCACAAGTCAGGAGTGTGATGGAATACTCTCCATTTGCTTGGATGAGTGCAGCTCCAACAACACTCAAGAAGCTCGACACCATCCAGCCTGCTTGATTGGCACCCCATCCACCACCCTAAACATTCACTCCCTTCACCACCGGCGCACAATGGCTGCAGTGTGTACCGTCTACAGGATGCACTGCAGCAACTCGCCAAGGCTTCTTCAACAGCACCTCCCAAACCCGCGACCTCTACCACCTAGAAGGACAAGAGGAGCAGGTACATGGGAACACCACCACCTGCACGTTCCCCTCCAAGTCACACACCATCCCGACTTGGAAATATATCGCCGTTCCTTCATCGTTGCTGGGTCAAAATCCTGGAACTCCCTTCCTAACAGCACTGTGGGAGAACCGTCACCACACGGACTGCAGCGGTTCAAGAAGGCGGCTCACCACCACCTTCTCAAGGGCAATTAGGGATGCGCAATAAATGCCGGCCTCGCCAGCGACGCCCACATCCCATGAACGAATAAAAAAAATTATTATACTTTAAAAGTACTTCACTGTCTGTGCAGAAGTTTGAGGCATGCTGAGGGTGTGAAAGGAACTGTATTTCTTTCTCTACCTCAGGTATTAAGTTTCAGTATTGCTTTTTTGTTATGCAAATTTATACCACAAACCTCTCCGCCCCCACCCCACCACTGCTACTACCCTAGTTTCCAACTCCATGCTTGAATTTTATTGTATAATTACTTATTTCCAAGAATATCTGCATTCTCCATTTGCATTTTTTCTAATGAAATATGTATCAACTTTTATATACTTTAAAGAGTGAGATAGAAGCATGCAGGTTTGTAGAAGTTCGGACTGCTCATACCTAGATGACTGGAAATCAGATCATATCTAAAAAAAAATCTTGTCAAGGTGGCAATGTGAGGCACCATGCAGAGGTGGAAGAAGGGTTTGATCCCCACAATGTGCTGAGTTGCTGATCTCTCACGGGTTGAGGAGGGAGAAAGTCAAAGATAGAACTGTATACAGGCCACTATTGCTTGCTCCCATCAACTAGATAAAGAGCAAAATTTGTGAATCTCTAGGATTGAGACATGAAGAGTAAAAAGTACAGATGAAGGAAGATACAAGGTTTTTTTTAAACCCAGATTTTCTAAACACAATTAATTAGGAGTGTTAATGTACATGCTTTTCAATACCCAATTTATTTGGAGTGCTTCAGGCAATAAGTGGTAGGTTGCAGCTGACCCGAGCTATCTCATATCAGAGAATCCAGTTTTGAGAGTACATCCCATGACTGGTGAGCACTTCCTGTCCAGCATTCTGAACCCTTCGAAGTATTAAGCAGAAAGGTCTGAGATTTTAACACCAATGTCAGATCTGCATGGCATCAGGCAGAAATTTAAGGTGGATTGAGTCCACCTACTGTTCATTTATCTTGCTACTACGGTATCCAGACTTGTGTTACTGATGTGTTCTTTGAATAGAGCCGGTAGATTGCTTGTAACTCAATTCCTTTTATATGCCCAGAGCTGTATTTATAGGTTCTTGTTCCTGAGCTCCATGTCCCCTTCAGATGTGTGCCCTACCCTATAAGGTTACCAGTATGACGCGCAGGAGCAGAACGTAAGGCACCCATCTTAAAACACCAGCCAACTCCTGGTTGAACTCAACTTCTTGGCATTATGGAGAACATGTATGTGACCATTAACAAAGCAGAATTAGTTGCAATGGTCTCCTAAAGAGCCCTGCGTTACATACTACAGACAAAGTTGTTGCCGTTGGCACCAGATTTGCATGCAATGGAGATTTGATCTGGTAGGGGCACATTTGGCTTGAATAATCCTAAAGTACGCCAGTGGGGAAGAACTATATTTCAAGTCCATAGTTCAGAACTGGGTACTTGTGAAGGCCTGGTCCTGTCTAGCAGTAGCTAGGACTTTTCTCAATTTATGACAAAAATCTCTCTCACTCAAAGACACAGGACATCTTGTTCCGATGCAGATTCTGGTACATGGGGAGAGGCTGTGAACACCCATTTGTCTGGATAAACAGTCTGAGAAATGCAGCTGCTAGAAATGGGTATTTAGTGAACACCTTGGTTATTGATATGAGGTTAAAGAGGACCATGTTGTATTGGTAGTGGATCCTTGCCACCATGAACTTCAATAACTCAACATGCCAAAACCAGGACTAGGGATGTGGCTGACTTAAACATGAGAAATTTAAGACTACAAGTGAACAGGTTCAGAAGAGTCATGCATAATTTACTGGAGAACATGACAAAAATCTCGTGTTCAGCATCAGCTTAATTCCAGATTTCATTGCATGAAAAATGATACTGGAAAGGTGCACTCAATATTGATTCTTCATTTATAAAAGGAATATTAAGCAGCAATAACCTCTAAATAAACTTTAATGGAGCTAGGTTAAAAACTTCAATTGAACAAGCACTAAAAATCAAGTAAGGTTCTTGCAATGTCACAATTTATGACTGAAAAATGACTATCTTGACACCGTAAAAGAAGTAGAAGTATTTCTGGACAACTACTGAAACTGAACTTAACAGTTCAATTGCTGAACCACCTGTTGAAGGTCCCAGGAAGAACTGTGCTAAATTTAAATGTTGTTCCAGGATAGTGAACCTGGCATGTGAGGAGCAGCGACAGGTCAAGAGACTGCAGGAGGTGCTGTTAATATCACCCGGGCTCCAAGGAAACATTATCTAGTGGAGGGCATGATCTAAAAGAAATTAATCACATGCTCTCTAGATCAGTCTGACTTGTGAGCTGAAAAATGCCATCAGAGTAAGGCATAGTATAGGGATCAGTAAATACATGCACTCAAGGTTTACCCATTTTCTATTAAAGGTTCTACTAACTCTGATTGAACATTTTAATGAACATTTCAATAAAGCAGAGACTACAGCAGATAAAAGTAGTGCTAAGAAGTTGAGTGCAGAGGAATGTAAATACTGGGACTTTCTGAGAAGGAACTCAGCATCTGTAACCTGCTCATTATCCCTCCTTCAAGTGCTAGAACTAGGTCAATGGGTAAGTTGTAATAACACCTGCCTCTGTATGTTACATTGATTATCTTTGGCATATAGATCTCTTGCCTACATAAAAGTATCTGATTTTAAAGCTCTCAACATTTTATGGATGTACTGTATACCTGTAATTTGTATGCAACTTTGTCACCTGAGTTACAGTTTGCAATATTTCCAATTTTTACATATAGTATAGGACAGTAATCGCTTGCTGTTTTGAGAGCTACAAAATATCAGGAGTAAAATGTTTAATCTTCCTGGCCTTGTAGTGGAACGGGAGCCTTCAAATGCAAAACTATACCTGTACTAATCCAAAGACAAGACTCCAGTCCGAGCTAGTATAGCTCCATTTATCTCGGAGCACCAGGATTGGTATCTAATAGAGAGATCTTGACACAGGTTTATGGAAGCTAGCAACAGATAGATCTGAATGTCTTGAACATGTTAGCGCCTCAAATCCATGTCCGTCTTTTTCGCAACTTCATGTTTGAATCACTCCAATCAGATTTTTACCACTGCCATAGAGCTGAAACAACCCTCAAAGTCACAAATGACATTTTCTGACCGTGACCATGGTGCATTATTCCTCCTCATCCTTCGCGACCTCTCTGCAGCCTTCGACATGATCGACCACACCATCCAGCTGCAATACCTCTCCTCTGTTGTTAAGCTCAGTAGGACTGCCCTCGCTTAGTTCCACTCTTACCTATTCAATCGTAGCCAAAGCATCTCCAGCAATGGCTTTTCTTCCTGCGCCTGCACCATTACCTCTGGAGTCCCCAAGGATCTATCCTTGGCTCCCTCTTCTCTCTCATCTACATGCTACTCTCAGCGACATTACCTGAAGACATGGCATCAGGTCTACATGTGCGCTGATAATACCCAGCTCTACCTCGCCACCACCTCTCCCGACCCCTCCACTGCCTCTACATTGTCAATTTCCTCCAACTAAATATTGGAAAGACTGAAGCCATCATCTTCGCCCTCCCCATCCCCCAACACAAACTCCTTACTCTTGCCAACCCCCTCCCTGGCCACTGTCTCAGATTGAAACTGACTGTTTGCAACCACGGCATCCTATTTGACCTTGAGCTGAGTTGCTGAGTTTTGGACCCCTTATCCTCACAATCACGAAGACCTCCTACCTCCATCTCTGTAACATCACCGGTCTCCGCCCCTGCCTCATCCCTTCTTCTGGCGAAACCCTCATCCATGCCGTTGCAACCTCCAGACCTGACTATTCCAATGCTCTTCTGGCCAGCCTCCCATCCTCTACCCGCCAGAAACATCAATCCATCCAAAACTCCGCTGCCCATATCCTAACTCGCACCAACTCCCTTTCACCCATCGTTCCTGTGTTTGCAGACCCACACTGGCTCCCAGTCCTCCAACGCCTTCAATTTAAAATTTTCTTCTTCATCTTCAAATCCCTTCATGGCCTCACCCCTCCCTATGTCTGTAATCTTTTCTGGCCCTAGAACCCTCCAAGATCTCTGCATTCCTCCAACTCTGGCCTCTTGATGTCACAGAAGGGAGCAGTTCCAAGTGAAACATCAGCTACCAGGAAAGCAGGGTTAAAAGAGGTGTTGGATTTGGCCTAACATTGGATGGCTATTTGTTAGCAACTCAGTAGTTGCCTATACAGAGGACTCGTAAATTTATGTTGCACAAATACCTGCGCCAGCCAGTTAGAAATTTCCACAAACTTTGGTAATTTCTAACAATCTTAACATACCAGCAATCTGAATTACAGATATTGTTAATGGACTTTGAGGTGAAGGAGGCTGCAAATACTCCTGGCTATGTTCTCTCATTTGCTAGGAGGGAAGCATATTTTTTAAAAAAATAAAATTGTACTTGATCAGCTACCTCAGAACTCAAGGCGGAGTGTGTTGAATCTGCACCCAGCCCTTTTTCATCCAGCATCACTTTCAAATGTAGTAGCGCTTCAAAAATAAGCATGGAATGACGTGACAACAATGCTGACGTACATGGAACAATTATTGGCATATGGAAAACATTAACAACAGATGCAATATTAACTTTGCAGTTGACAAAGCTAGACACCCAAAATGTAATTTTTTGTGATCCTTCCCAGGAGCAGTCGTACAAGACAATAATTAATTATTAACATTTAATAAATTCTAGCAAATGAAGGCATGCAAGTCAAAATTGGACAAAATGTTAGTAAAAAGCAATTCCACTGAAGAAAGATTTTGCTCTGTCTCAAACACACTATGTTGGAAACTCAAATCCAATATGAATTTAACATTAACGTTAAGAACTCACACATCATACAAACTATCAATGTATGAGTGAAACTATTAAACTCTATCGACCATTCAATCATAGTTTGAAAATAACTGGGAGATGCAGGATTATAAATACAACATCCACTGAAAATGATGGAAACAATTAGATCAGGCAGCATCTGTGGGGGGAAAAAAATAACGTTTTGGGTGTGGAGCCTTCGTTAAAAAGTTTTGAAGAAGAGTCCATACCTCAAACACATCTGTTCCATCCACAGATGCTGCCTGGCCTGTTGAGTGTTCTCAGTATTTTCCGTTTTTGTTTCAGATTTCCAGCATGTGCGTTTTTTTTTACTTTTTATCTCTAAACATCCAATCCGCTCATAGGAGGGGAGAGGTAGACCAAATCACTTTTTGCCTTTGAACTGATCCACGTCACTTTAATTGCCATTTCTTTGCATCATCACCATGTAGCTGTCTAATTAATCTCAAAAGGTGCACTATGTTCAGCAAATCGCCACCAATTTTCTCATTCCCAAATTCAAAATTGATAGAATACTCTAAATAAATAAAGGTGAAATTACTATAATACCAGGTAGAATTAAAAGGCCTGATGCTATGTAGTCACTAAAATTAATTCTAAAACAGAATCCTACCTGACACTTGTAGGACTGACAAAGGGAATGCTGCTGGACAAAACAGAAGCAGATTAAAAATGGTCATTGCTTTGTGCGACTGCAACGTCGCCTGCATACATTGACTTAAATCAAAGTCACTTTGAATTAACATTTGCAGTGCAGAGCAGATGGGATCAATGTACGTTACATGAGTAGGGGCACTATGCTGATCGAACACATTGGAGACCTTGCTCCAGAGCTTGATTTTTGTTAAAGTCTTTTCTATTTAGAGAAAAATAGTTTAAGAATGCAAGTGAAACATAAGCCCATCTATTTAATTTGAAACTCTACTTAACTCACTGTAACAATTACTCTCCCAATCCCAATTGCATTTTAAGAGCTCCTTTTAAAATAAAAATTAAAAATTATTCAACCAACTCTGCAATAAGTAAAAATGTGAAGTGGGTGAAAGTAACATTGCACCGGATATAAAATATAGATCATATTTATTTACATATAGATAACATTTCATATTTCCAACAAAAATAAGCTCATGCAATGGGCATGGCATTAGTACCAGTATGCTACCATGATGGAAACCAGGCAGATCAGGAGTTAAAATCCGAGTGCTACATTTATCACTCTTTTATCGCCATATACCATTTGAAGGCCACTGTTTTCTTGGGTGGTTGAGACACTTGATTGATTTGGGCAGCAGCCTCATCAATAAATATAAATTGGGGTCCTGGAACACCATGCAAGAAGCGGGGGGCCTGTACAGGTTAAGTGTAAAACTCATTTTACATAACCTTTATTCTAATACTGATCACAGGGTATCATACAAGTCTTGGTCCAAAGCCAAGGACCCAACAAGTCCATGGCACACAAATGACTTTATGTCCAGTCAGATTTGAAAGTTGTTTAAATATAGTATGACATTAGGCCCATGTGATATCTTCATTCGTTTGGCTTCTATTTATTTAAATCAGATTACTTCTATATACATAACTGAAACAAATATTAGTGGCACCTGATAAAGTAAAGGTCCTTATTGTACGTTGTCAACCTAACAATCGGCAACAAACTGGAAATGCTCCCTGTCAACTAATGATCAATTAGTCAAAGCTTCACTCCTTAAACTCCTGCCAAATGGGAGCTGAAATGTTAACAATTGCTTCCAAACTCTCATGACTTGGCAGCACCAACATCTCCAAAAATATCAATGGACGAGGGGAAAGGTCAGTCAGACTCAATTTCACAAGAGTTGGCATATAATACTGCAAAAACACCCTACTCCCTTTGATGCTAGCCTTGGACCCCAATGCCTCATGCAGTTCCTTCTCCTCATACAGTGCTGGACAACTGCTCCTCCTCCCAGAGACTGCATGGACTGGGGAATTGAGCCCAACAGATATAGTAAGGAGTTGGACCACTCTAAGTTCAACAACTTGTATTTATATAGTAACCTTTATTGTAGAAAAGAGCCCAAGACACTTTATAGGGGGAGGGAAAGGTACAAGAGGTGACTGAATGCTTGGTTAAAAACATTCTCAAAGCAAATCTTGTCAAAGGTGGAGAGAGAAGTGGAGAATCAGAGGGGTTTAGGAAGGGAATTCTAGAGAGTAGGATCAAGATGGCTGAAGGCTCTGCTAGCAATGGTGAGCGAAGAAAGCCAGGGATGCAAAGAAAGGCCAATCAGAGGAGCAAAGGGTGAGAGAGGGGACATAGGGCTGGATTCTGGGATTAGGATTAGAAGAGGAATTTTAAATAAAAAGATTAGTATTTTAAACATAATGCACTGGAGGGCATGAAGCCAATGCAGGTCAGTGAGTAAAGGAGCAATGGGCAATTTTTGAAGAAGTTGAAATTTATGGAAGGTGGAGGACAGGAAACTGGCATGAAGGACATTGAAGAAGTTAGTGTAGAGGTGACAATAACATAGATGACAGTTTTAGCGGTTGTGGGGATGGAGGGGTAGCGGCGGGCAATGTTGCAGAGATGGAAGTAAAGGGTCTTGGTGATGGATAGGACTAATCAACAACTTGAGGTGCTCATGGTGTCGAGAAGAATGGTAGAGAGGTAGACCTCTGTCATTAGTATATATGTGGAAGCTGACCCCCATGCTTGTGTATGATGTCATGGAGGGGGGCAACATGTAGATGAGGAAGAGAATGGGCCAAGGATAGATCCTTATGGGACTCTGCAGGCAACAGTGTGGACAACAGAGGAAAGTCACTGCTACAGATATGCGGTTGTATCTGAGCGAATAGGAGTGGAATCACACGAGATCAGCCACAGAGCTGGTCAACAGAGAAGAGGCAATGGTTGATTGTATTGATGCTGTGGAAGGGCTGAGGCGACCAAGGAGTGTTAATGCACCACGGATACAGTCACAAAGGATATGATTCATGACTTTGGAGTTTTGGAAGAGATAGGAATAGAGCTCATGACAATATTTGAGGACCTTAGAGAGGAAATGAAGATTAGAAATGGGGCAGTAAGTGAGGGCAGAGAGGTTAAGAACAAACTTTTTGAGGTGCAGAATGATGACAGCTATTTTGAGAGAGGGAGGGATGGTGCATGAGCAAAGACACCCATTTAGAATGTTAGCAAGCATTGAGGGGTAAAGTGGTCAGGCATTGAGTGGGGATAAGATTTAAGGTAGCAGGATGGGGTCTCATGAAAGAGACAAATTTTCTTGACAGGGCAGAAGGTGAGATGGGAGAGGAACTGCAGAGTGACAGGGAATTAGAGGTAGGGTAGATGGGAGCCTGGGGAAGGGTTTGGAGCAGTGGAGGAGAGAAACTAGTGGCAGAGGCAGCTGCCTGAGTAGTCTTCATCTTGGAGATGAAAAATTTCATGAACTATTCACATTGGGGGTGAGACTGGATGGGTCAGGTGAAAGGGGTTCGAGGAGGCGGTTCAACATGGAGAAAGGAGCCTTGAGTTGTCCTTGCACTTCGGAAGGTTTTTGTTCAGAAGAGCGAGACACAGCAGTTCTCAACACAGTTCTCTGGCAATTAATAACTAGACCAGTCATGCACCAGATGGACTTAAGTTCATTGGTCATTTCTCAACTGAAGAGTTCAAAACAAAACAGCTTCCTTGCCAGAGAGAAATCAAGATCGGAAGCAACTGTCCTCTTCCATTTCATTTTCTTGGCACTCTTAGCCCCGATTGGTACAGGAGCCTTTTTGTGTTTTACATTAGCCAGTACCAAAGGTATTGGAGCAATGCTGTGATGGGTGTCATTTTGCATCTTGTTGAAAGTGGAACCAGTCAGTGCCAATCAGCACTGAGAAAACTGACTGGTGCATTGTCAGCAGCAACCGCCACTGGCCACATCCCGCACTGCACCCACTCATCTGAACCAGTTCCAACAACCAACTAAGTCAATCAATGCCAAAGAGATGGAGATGGAATGCTCCTTGAATCAAGATGCACAGCCAGATCTTGCAGGTTCCAGGGCTATGCTAGACACACTGGTCACTTCAGTGACATCATCCTCAACACTTTAGCATAACTCCTGCAGTAAATACAATCCTGGAGCACTGGGTTCTGATA